>NC_073691.1:142758460-143123460 GCF_029784155.1 Uranotaenia lowii
TAATCTATCATTTTTCTAATTGTTTTTTTTTATGCGGAAAAACTAATACCTACTTTTTTTAGTTGTTATAAAAAAATGAAACAATAATTCAAAGGCGTTGATAATCACGTTAATGATTTTCAGTTTAAATAAAAGTTATACTGCTGAATAACTATTTTCTTTAACAAGAAGCTACTGTTGTTTGGTTTGGATTTTTCAAACATTTTGTGTGGTACTTACTAAAATAATACGTGTCTATTAAATCTACAATTTAGCTGGGTTCCATTACATTATATTCAAGCTTATGGTGATGGATCATATGATAGGGGAGAGTGGGGTAAAGTGGGCCATGGGGAAACGTGGGCCACTTTAAATATCTCAGCTGTGTGTTGAGATAAAAATCCCAATCTAACTGTCATCGTCGTCGCTTTGCGTAAGCATGTTTTTGTACATGTTGTTGACTTATGTACGTATCATGTGCTTCTTTTATTTAACTAGCCTAGGAAAATGTACTTACATAATTAAACAAGCACCCGCAAAATTGCATCCGTAGGAGACCTAAAGTACATAGCAAAAATATGCTCATACGCTCTTGATCATAGTTTTGTCATGTTCTTTCACGTGGAGAAGGAAGTTTTGATGAAACATTAATAGGTCACACAAACGCAACCAATTTCCAAATCATTGCTTGTGGGGAATCGTGGGCCACATTTTGTGGGGTATTTTGGGCCACCTCTAATTTGGTGTTTTTATGCACATTCAGAACCTCAAATACGTTATTACTTTTTGTAAAGTTTTCTTATGCCAAATTAAGAGTTATGAAAAATGTTTGGTCCATCTTTTCTTATGCGATAGAGACGAACAAAAATCCTTTACATGGAATTTTGCCGAAACGTTCGCTAGCCAGGTATAAGGATCTATTCGATCATACACATCTCTCTTCTTAGTTTTTCATCTGAGATCGCTTTAAAATAACTAAATAAATTATAAAATTTCAGTTTTGGGTCAACTCATAAACTTTGCACGTTATCTTGTCAATTTGGATTTGATAACCCACGTTTCCCCACAGTTTTTCAAAATCCACTTCTTTTTAAAACAGTCAAAACTCGGGAAATTAATGTAATAAGAAAATAATAAAAAATGCCTAATGAAACCTAAAAAATGTAGAAAACCTTTCCATTTATTTTTTTCATGTTATCTTTTATAATAAATAAGTTATGAAACAAAGAAAAAAAAGTGGCCCATGATACCCCACTCTCCCCTACTCTACACTCTTCGTTCCCTAAAAGTATGATATTTTTCTAGCCAATGGTGATAGATGATAGATATGTAGATGCAATTGTCTCCTGTTTATTCATAAAAATCTTTAAATATATGTTTTAATCATTTTATATTATTGAATATATTCCATATTTATTATACTTCATTGTATATTTATATTTACCAGAGGGAATGCATCTGGGGATAACCCGAAGCAATTATTGCAAGCGGAGTGGATTGCCAACCATTGTAGGTTTCTGAGGGTTGGATGCCTTCTCTCGACGAACCATCGGCCGTGGAAGCCCTAGGAGTCAATTCGAAGGCCAAGCCACACAGACATAGGCTGGACCTTGCTACCGATGGGGGAACCATACATACATACATAGGGGAACATGCCCTATTATGCGCCACCTAAGCGAATCGCTGATTTTCTATGTATTCCACGTACAAATTGTGTTAAAAATGGGTGCAATCGTTGAAGAAAATTGTTTTCTACAAATGCCTATGATTTTTTATTACTCAAATTGCTATAGTTGCTTCAAAAACTTGATTTTTAAAAACCTTATTCCAAGCCACAGAACAAAACTGTGTTGCAAATACGCGCCGCCGTGTATTGAATACGCGCCTAGCAACCGAACACACCCGAAAGCAGCCGAAGACCGAAAACACACCAATACTTACAGAAACTTTGAATGAAAATAAAATCAAAATGGACTAATCAAAATTAAAAAAAAAATTAAAGTAGATTTTTTGGGCTGAATTAACGCTCAAAATAAGGTTTTAGACTTTTTGTTAATTTTCAATTAAAATTTGGCCTTTTTGAAAAATTAATGCCATTTTCAGCCTACTACGATTGGCGCATAATAACGAGCGCATGGGCCGTGATAAAACATACCCATAAAAAGCATACCATAGCGAGTTCGGTATAATTTTTTAGCATTAAATCGTAGTTTAGATTCTCCTCTATCGATGTGTCAGAAAATATTGTCTTATTCGTTTATCTCTGCTTGGTGACACCTTATTGAAAGTGTTTTAAAATTTGGATCGAAATGAAGAAAAACCTAAATTGTGAAATTATCACGACACAGCAGCATTTTAAGGAAAAATTCATACTTGCCATGACCAATCACAGCATTTAGAACAAATTGGTAATATTTTGCAGGCTTAAAATGCTTCAGATTCTTCAAAACAAGGGTGGCGCATATTAGCCACATGGGGCGTTATATGAACTTTTCCCCTACATACATACATAAAGGGTTAATTTGATTGAAGCCTTTCTTGAAGCTTGGTAAATCCGGGAAACTTTTCCACCATTCTGCTAACCTCGGGCAATTGGAACAAAAAATTTATCACTAATAGAAATCGTTTGTGGCTAGTGAAGTAGACAATGTGCAACTCGAGACCCCATACACCCAAAATAAAATAAAAAATAAAATAAAGAAATCGTTTGTCCCTGTTTCGTGGAATCTTCATTGCTTCGCGAATTGTTTATTTTTTCCAGAACACAGTTACCCATTGTTGGATGTTCTCGGCATTATGCTCCATAATTCCGCATCCCGGAGCGAGAAAAGTTGAACATTATTACACCGATTTAATAGCTATCAGTTTTTCAATTCGATGGAATGGAATTTTTAATTGATGGGAAGCTTTCAAAATGAGGCATGATTGAAAAGTTGGGAAACCTGGATAAAAGATGGAAATCAGAGGGGAAGGAACCTGTTGATATATAGGGATTGTTAAGGAGTTTACAAGAAGGATATGTAATGTACATTACATAGGGTAAATTTATTTATTTGATATCTTTGACTGTGCTGTCATACAGACAATGGGTATTAACTTGATCTTAAATTAGGTTATAAAGTTGGCTTAAAATTAGGTTACATCACGAATCAAACATTAAAATTTTGCTTAGAATACATTGGAGTCGAACAAATAAGAAACATCATTAAACACTTGACAGCATCGTTTAAGTGGATGATTTTGGTGAAGTCGGCACCTTAAGGTTGAATCGCCATAGAAAATTTTATATTGCTTTTTTCTTCGCAGTTTTCATGCAAATAGGATGTATACTATAAAATCAACCTTCGTAATAATTTTACTGTTAAAAGAGCGACCTAAATAATTGCTTTTGTCAAAGTCTTTTTGAGGTATCTGGACGAGCAAACCGATGATATTTTTTATTCAACTGGAGAAACTTATTTGTCTGTTTTGCCCAACCTTGAGGTATTCGTCATCTTAAAAACTGGCAGCTTTCAAATGTGGCAGTGAATGATCTGACTTCATTGGCAGTTTTTACTGTGACAGAAATAAATGCAAGTAAAAGCAACTAAATTGAAGAATCTGTTTGAAGCAAGTCTGTTGTCTCCTGAGCCGATGTTCGCGAATTCGAGCCCAAGAGTAAACATCGAACACAGTTGTACCGGATAAGTTTTTCAATAACGATCCGCCAACTGCAACGTTGATAAAGTCGCGAATGCCATAAAGATGGTAGATCGACTATAATCGAAACAAAAAATAGTTTGTAGCAAAAACATTATCAAAAACATTAGGCAGATCGAACAAAAGCCATAAGGGTGATACATACAGGGCGACCATACACATTTTGTAGATTGGCCCAAAAAACTGAACTGTGTTAAATTTCAGCTCAATTGGACTTGATTTAGGGGTGTCTCAAAGCGCTTAAAGAATTTTGTTTCTACCTTCCAAAATCACCAAATGAGAGATCAAAGGAAATCGGAAAAAGCGAAACTTTAAAATGACATAAAACATCAACTTCCGGTGTTATCTAAAAAAAAGTTTTTTTTTGTCTAAAATCAACTTGAAATTTTTTAATATCACCTAAAGGGAGACCAAAGGAAATCGGGAAGATCAAAATTTTAATTCTAATTCCAAATGATTTAGAAATGCATGAAACGTCAAGATCCGATTTTCACTCGAAAAAAAAAAATATTATTTTTTTGAGTGTTTAATCTCTTAAACTAGAATATCTAGGCAAGATCTGAGTCTTGATCGAATGAAGGATAATAAATAGTTATTATCCTGATTTATTTGTTTATCAGTTATCAAAGATAAATTGACCAATTTTAAAATTTTCACACACCGTATCACCAAAACTATCGGTAAAAACAAAGTCTGACAAATGTTTCGAATTCAGGACGCCAAAATCCTTCAAAAACAGTTATTGGAAGGTGAGCACCCTGTGTTATCTTTCCCAGCTTGTGGGAAGAAATTTCGATTATAATTCCATCTTCGATGGCCGAAAAAAAGAAGTAGCCATTAATAAGAAGCCTAACAAACTTTCCATTATTGCAAACGATTGAAATTTTCAGAAAAATTTGCGATACTCTTCTAAGTAGTGGAAATTACATCAAATAAATCAACAAAGGGTCTCGAAAGTGTTGATACACTTTTAAAGAAATATATTTTCATCATAACATTTGAGTAAAACATTGTTTTTTTTTCGAAATACACAACAGTGTTCGTCTAACTCGATTTGCCCCACATACATTATTTGTGGAAGAAAAACGAAAATCACTCGAAAAACCATCATTTGTAGCATTCTGCATAATTAGAGGGTAAAAAATGACATCAAGTGAAAATTGGAAAATTTAATCACCGTATAAAAATGTTATCTAACAAAAGTACAACAAGGTGAAATGTATCCGGAATGTTGCCATACCGCATCAGTAGAGTGTTTATAAATTCGTGCTTAGCCCATACCAATCTCATCATCTGCCCTGATCTCGAAACAATTTGCGGCCTCGAAAATAATTTCCGGAGTAAAATGTGTTTTCAAAATAAGCCAATTTGATTCCCCCACAATAAGCCCGCAGAATGTTGCTAGCTTTGCCGCAATCTGACCTGGAAGCGGAAGCTGCTTTGGGACGGGGTTAGGAATGTATGTTGTCGGTTGGGACTTCGGTGGGGATTTTGTGTTTAAACCCATAAAACCTCAACCCGTAATCCCGACTTTCACCGCAGCAACATGTACACTGAACAGTACACAAACACACAGGCGTGGGGTCATCGGGACAAATTCCTCCATTTAGCGTAATTATCCGCGGTCAAATGATGACAAAGACAGAAGTTCACAACTCAATGGGCCGCTGTGTCGTGTTAGCAGGTGATAACATGAGTTTTCCGAAGAATTGTAAACTCACATTTAGTTCTTTTAGAAATGGGACACCTTCTTTTGCAAATAGATCGTTCACATGTAATTCAAAATTTGGACAGCATTTTGTTGCCTGTGAAAAATACTATTCGACCTATTTTTTTTTTTCAAAATTCAAAATTCACAAGTTTTCGAGATTTTTACGATACAAGAGAAAAAGAAAAAAAACTCATGACTGAAAAAAGTTTGCGTCGGCCGATGGGAAATACCAGGAAATTAGTAAAAATATTGTTTACAAAAAAAACGATAAATATTGTTTTTCAATATTTTTCTTGAATTATCATAATATTACCTTCATTTGCTTCACAGATATTATTTCGATCAAACAAATGGTTTTTAAGATACACGCATTCTTAACTGTCCCATTTCTAAATTAACTAAGCTTTATTTTGAAGCCAATTGTAACACTAAGCTCGATCGTTGGTACGGCACACGTAAACCATTTTTATAATAACCCGGTTACATTTTAATTATCGTATACTTTATTGAAATTTTTTCGATTGATCACTTTAAAAAAAGTGTCTTTCTGATAGCATGCATCATGTTTACTTAGGCACCTCATTTGTTCATATATTTCAATCAGAGATTAACCATCTATACACCCTCGGGAAAATTATTGCACTTATCACTATCATTACAGGTCGCTAGGATGTATCCTTCTCCAAAAGTCCTCCAGAAATTCTTGGCTCCACAACCTCTTATTTTCATACCTTTTAAAACAAAAAAAAACAGTATTGTGAACAAATGATCGAATTGTTTCGAGAACATGTTAGACGTTATATACCATTTCCATATAAGGCAAAACACGCAACCGGAGACGTAGCATCGAATTCAAAATTTTGACCCACTCTCGATTTAATGTTGCGTAGACCATCCAAAATGTCTGTGGAAGTGCACTCTACAAGCAAACGTGCGTATTCTGCGTCGCATCTCTCCATGCATCTATAACAGTACAGCGCTGATACTTGTAATTGTATCCCGAATAGAAAGGTTATGAAAACCGTAAACAACAGAAAGTTCCTGGTAATTGACACCATTTTTTTTTAACTACAGGCATCTCGGTTCCTGCCATTTAGTTTTATAGGAATCAAACGGTAGAATAAGAATACATTCGATGTTTATATAGTAGAAAATAAATATTTGTTCAAGCAGGCAACTGCATATGTTGCACAATAATCCGAATGATGATTCTTTGCGAGGGTTGGGGCACCTGTTTTTTATTGTTGCAATTTTTAAAACTTTTTGAAATTATCTTCACACCCGGCATTGAATGCTATCAAATGTTATCAAACATTTCTCAAAAATCAAAAATACAGAGAAAAACTAAATCCAAAAAAAAAAACGTCAAAAAATCATCGCAAAACACATAGTCTAATAATAGAGATCATCGTGACCCAAGTAGGCTGGTAACCATATTGGTAGCCATTTTCAAAGTAATACCGCTTTAATAGTTCGATCACGAAAAATCATACAAAAATCCAAAAGTGTGTATCATACAAAAATAGTGTAGTTTAAAACCTATTAATAATATTCATACGTTCTCCACAGTTCGTTCAAAAACATAGAGACAATAAGAGAAGAAAAAAAAACTGGACAGTAAGCTTCATATAAAGCTTAGTTCTTTTAGAAATGGGACAGTTACGAATGCCTGTATCTCAAAAACCATTCGTTTGAACGAAAAAGTTTCTATGAAGAAAAAGAAGGTAATGATATGATCTTTCATGAAAAAATTTGAAAAAAAATATTTACCGTTTTTTGTTAAAGAAATTTCTACTTTATTCTTGGTATCTCCCATTGGCCGGCGCACACTTTTTTCAGTCATGGTATTGATCAGTTTCTCCAATTTATACTTCGTAAAATCTATAATTTAGGTGGCTTCACCCTAGTTCTTCAATTTCTGATACTTTTTGGTCCAATACTTCTCTGGAAACTTTAAACAGGAAGAATTTTAGTGGATACAGTTGTTTCGAAATTAACAAATTTGACCACATTTTTCAACGTTTTTTTTCGGTACCGGTTTTACAGCTTAAGAGCTTTGGAACTATCAAAAAATGGTTGTTTGAGATTGGATTTCAATGAGTCATCACTAGGCATCACTTTCAGCTTATCGGAAAAAAATGGTTTTGGACATTTCAGCGATCTACCCTTAGTTTTTCGTTTATTGAAAATTAAAAATGCTGGTATGAGACTTGACTCCCTTGATGATCCTTAACCGTTGTTGCCGATCATGTGCTTCACTCCAATGCTTGATTTGAACTTTGTGGACATTATTAACAGTGTTTGCATACTTATCCACCACAAAAACTCAGTAATTCTTTGAAAAATCAACGGTTTTTTTTTTTTTTTTTTATTCTTCAAATATGTATTTATTAAGGCCGTTTACTTTTACAGTATTTTTGTGCCGAGGGTTTCCACTTAATATTAAATGAGGAGTACAAGGAAAGGGTAAGGGGATTGGGGAAGGGTAGGAAGAACAAAATCACTTTTTGATGTCGATTCGTGATCGACTGCGAGTTGCTCGAGCTCCTCCTGGAGGGATAGAATTGGGTTCAGTGTTAAGCTCAACATCAAGTGCACCTTCACGAGTTGAAGGTACATGAGTTGAGGGCTGAGGCAAGGCGGGGTTTCGTTTCCTGGGGGGCGATTCGAGCTCCAAATTTTGAGTTGCCTTTGGAGCTTCGGCTGATGGTCGTTGATGTGATGCGGTGTTTTCTATCCTCGTGCGTTTCTGTTGACTGATCTGCTGTTGGTTTTCTTCTCGTTGTTGCTGCTGTTGGTTCGATTGTTGCGGTGGTAGATTTTCGGTTCGGGGTGTTGTTTTATCATTCGGCTGGACAACGTTCTGTTTAGCTACTTGCGCATAGCTCGTGCTGCTGCTGTTGGTTTGGATCAACGGTTTTGTCAGCTATCAATTTGATAATGACGAATTTTAAAGGAAACTGTGCAAAATTATTTTTTTTCTTTTTCTCTTGCATCGTACATATCTCAAAAACGCTTAAATCTTAAATTTTGAAAAAAATAGGTCGAATAGTATTTTTTACAGGCAACAAAATGCTGTCAAAATTTTTAATATCCAATAACTAGTTAACGAGCTATAAGCAAATGAAAGTGTCCCATTTCTAAAAGAACTAAGCTTTAAGCACAGAAATTTCACGCAGAACGATAGATTTTAAGTAGAAAAATAGATAGACACACAGAATTTAGAAATATTAAAATCAATAAAATGCATAGAAATCTCTGAGGAAGGTGCCAATCAGCATAGAAACGTAGGATCCTTCAAAACATCATTTCGAGATAATTATGACTTATATGCCAAAAAACAATAACATGCTTCAATATTATTTAAAACAACCCTTTCAAAGAAAAAAAGGTAATTTAGTCAATCAAAACTTATTTTGTTTAAATTACCGGTTGAAAATACCAAATATCAGCTTTATAACGAAATAGTCCATTGAAGGCACACGTCAGTTTCCAAAATATAACATCACTCGTGGCAATCACTTGATGAAGGAAAAATAACGGCATACCGAACGAAAAGTCAGTTCAGTTATATTGGATACAGAGGTGCAAAGAGATCCCTACATGTAGCATGCAGCGCACGACTTTTAGCCGACTCTAACAGCCCGCCGTCAGCCACGAAAGAATCGTCTTGCAAAGTTGCAAACTGATTCTTTCTGCCTTATGTGCAGAACGTCAAACGTGTCTGCAAGTAAAAGTCAGCCGCGCGGTAAAATCCTTTGACTGCACGTTCCGAAAATTACAAACGATTCTCCGAAGTTAGGAACAGTTGCAAACTTGCAAGCCCGAAGATAAAATCCCTTGAGCCGAACAGAAAGAATCATTTCCGAAGATAGCTACAGTCTGCAAGTTGCAGACTGAAAGTTGCTTGCATGCAGCGCGATGATGCGATGTACGTTTGCAAACTTGCAAGTTACAGACAGAACCGTAGACTCTTTCTTGTGCTGTGCGGTTCGATTCGTTCGTTCCACCAACCTAAAACCGAACCGAATCCATGGAGAAAGAAAGTGATAGGCCGAGGTGCCGCCGACTATCCCTTCAGTTGCCGTTCAGCCATCGAAGCGTGCGCATGTAGGTTTATGGCTATCCGCATAACGCTCGGCGAGCCGTACGGCAAGAGTAAGGAGTAAGGACATGTTGGAGTTGTTGTTGTTGTTGGTGCCTTCGTGTTCGTTTCGTTTTCTTCTAAGACGGATTCGGAAGAAAGTGATGCCCAACTGTTATTTGAGTTTTCAATTATCAAACTAAGGTGATTGAGATAAATCATCAAAGCAAATACAATTTTGATTATAATTTTGTCATCTTACAAGTTATTTATAAATACAAAGTTGTTAACTAAAACTGATCCAAACTATTGTTGAAAATCATCTATATTGCTTTATAGCAGAGCTGCGTTAAAATTCTTTGAAGGTTCGGTCCGAAATTTTCAATCGATTCTCCGAAGCTAGTATCACTTGATTAGTAGCATCACAGATTAAATTGTGTGTGTTTCAGATTTAGAATTCAGTTTTATTTGCTTCGACATGTATAAGAATCACGTCATATTTGCCAAGTAATCTTGGGAGTCATGTCTTTTTCTGTGGTCTGCTACACTCAGACAGAATTTTTTAGTAACAGTTGTGGAAAGGTTTAGCTGTAAACCAACAATTTGCCGGGTTCCATGTGGTAAAATCGATCATCTCAAACCTAAACCAAAATTTCTCCGGAAAATCACTGTCAGGAAGCTGCCGCTGCGAAAAATCTGATATTGCTGCATTGGAAAGAAAACCGATTAATTACTACAGCTTTCTTTTTTTTTAATATCACATTTCGAAAACCTACCAACTTTTGAAAGATTCTGGATGTGCTGGAGCTACGCTTAGGACTACTTTCCTATAATTTTCTTACTTGTTTACTTTGCATCCGACGCTTGTGACACAAGTTTACCTGGTTTAACATTTCCATTTAATTTTAAATCAAATATATATAATTTTACACTGCTTGTGATATAAAATTCATTGAGCGCTTTATCTTTACTTCACGGAATGAAAATTATAGCACAACAATGTATTTCTATTCACTTTTTGAAATTAGAATAAAATTACATTAAAACGAGTTGAAAACTACCCCTTCTTCGAATTACACTAGTGCAAAATTAATTTATTCGTGTTTTAGATTCTGTATACTTTTAGAAAATTTTTGCTGTGTGAGAGATATCCAATTTCCAATCCACATTTTAGAATATTGGACTGTTTGTTGAAATGCAAATTTTGAAAAACAAAAAGCTGAAACATTGGCAACCGTGAGTACGAAAGAATGAAGTGCCGAATGCCGATACATTTCAAGCCAACGATATCACACATCATTTATTTTTTTGATAAATACTTTTGGATTTTGATTTTAAAAATATTTTGAAACAAAGAGTTTGTTTTTATATATATTCTTTGAAACGAAGGAAAATGAATAAGGAACAAAGGAATTTTTATTTGTCCCAGCCATAATTAATAAGATTTAGCTTTGTCTGGCTGACATTCCCTAGAAAAATTTCACAAGTCGATACATTTAACAAATGATATTATTTTTAACCTTTGAAAGTCTTATTTAAACGGAATGCAAGTTCAAGATTAAGAATTAAATACAGATTTTAGAGAATCTGTACTGATCAAAACCTTTTAAATAAAGATTCTGAAGTAACAACACGGAAGACGGAATACTATAAAAAAAAAAAAAATGTTGCAACACTGTTCCTGGGTCAGTCCCTTCCCACCCTTGGCTGTTCTTGAGTTATTCGTTCAGTTGTTCGTTGTGTATTCGCTTGTACAGACGCTTTTTCAATCGTTATAAGATAATGGATACCAAAAGAAAACGTGGAGCAATCCGAAGCGTGTTGACTACTATGGTCGAAAGCACCGGAACCGACGATCCGGTGTCAGCACATCATCGGTGTGTAGCAGAAGCCAATTGCCCGTATATTCAAAGGGGGCAATTTGTTCCGGCGAACTTTATTCGCCATGTGCGAACACGACACCCGGAAGCGGCATTAAGGTTGAACGCGAGCGCGAGTGATAACGAGAGTGAGGATGATACCGTTCCAGAGAAAAAAAGAAAAGTATCGAAAAAAATAACAATAGAGATGGACGTGGAAACTTTCGAGCTGGGGTTGCTGCATTGCTCCACCACTCATGCCCTCCCAAATGTGTTCCCAGAGTGGAAAGGGATGCAAATCCTTCTGGGACCAATATGGAGGGCATTGGGCTACGGGGCAATGAACAGGACAAAAATAGACTCGCTTGTGAAAAAAGCCGCGGGAATCGGGCGGGACATGGTCAAAGCCGAAGTGAAAGGACGAATGGTCAATTTAAAGGTGGATAGTGCGTCAAGAGGAAACCGGCATTCCTTTGGAATAACCAGCCAATATTGGTTTGAGGATCGCATGGTTTCGCGCTGTTTGGGTAAGTTGTTTCAAAATGTTATATGAAAACAATAAGCAAAATTAAAAATATAAAAAAATGTCAAAAATTGGAAAATAGACTAAATAAAAAAACTTGCAAAAATGAGAAAAATTGTCAAAAATGGTACAAAAGTGACAAAAACAACAAAAACTTCAAAATGACTAAAATGAAACAGCGGCAAAAAATGCAAAAAAATAAATATGACAAAAGTTAAAAACCAAAAAAAAAAAAAATTAAATAACAGCAATGAAAAAACCAGAGAAAATGGTTAATTAAAAAAATAAAAAAAGCGACAAAGATAAAAAATTACAAAAATGAAAAATTGCAAAAGTGATAAAGTGTGAAAGATGACAAAATAAAAAAAAAAATGTTTAAATAAAAAATGGCAAAAATGACAAGAATATAAAAGTGAAATTAATTGCATAATAAACCAAAACGAAAAAAAAGACTGAAGACAAAAAAAATAAAAAACAAAAAGTGGAAAAGTGTGAAAAATGAGAAAGATTACAAACAAAAACTATAAAGATAAAATTTTACAAAACGACAGAAATGAAAAATGGGCGAAAATGACAATATCGCTAAAAGTGGAAAAGTGGCAAAATTAAAAATTTACAATAATCGTGAAAAATAAAAAAGTGTTAAAATAACAAAAATGACAAAATTAACCATAATGACAAAATAGATTATTAAAAAAATAATTTAAAAAAAATTACTCATTGTCTGAAAAGACATAAATTAATAAAGTTTTTTTCAAAACACTTAAACATTTTTATGGAATCTAGCAATAAAAGAAATGTTCGTCAACCAAACTGCCGAAAACTTGGTTGGAACTGTAAAAACTGAGGCAATGGTAGCTTTCAACATCGATCCTGACCAAATCTACACCGTCACAAGTGACAACGGCAGAAATATGGTGGCGACGATAAAACAGCTCAGAAACCAGATTATGGAAAATAATGCCGAAAAAAATTTCGTGGCAGAACTTGCCGCCATATCTGAGGCCCAGGCAACTGATCAAAATATGGAATTAGATTCTGTGGAAGAGGAGGAGAATGTGACTGTGGAAATATCCTCCGAAACCCCAATTTTCCAGGAGGAAAACACATTAGAACAAGGAGAAGACAGTGAGCAGCACACCATGATGAATGGTACCAGGTGTGCTGTTCACACGTGCCAACTTGCGGTTTGGGACGTCACCAAAAACTACGACAAGCAGCTGAACAGTTTGAAAAACTTAGTGAAGGAAACTAGGCAAACGAAATACAAACTGTTTTTCAAAGAGGAAAATGGAGACCTCAGTCCCATACCAACGTGCACTAGATGGAATTCAACATATTTAATGTTGAAAAGTTTATTTAAACAGAAGACCTTCTATTTGGCTCTAGAAAGCAGCTTCGGTGAGCTAAGTAAGTATTATTTTTTTAATAACTATAAGGCATGTATCTATTAATAAAGACAATTATATGAAACTTCATAATTAATTTCTTTAATTATTTTTTTCTTTTATGCAATATAGATTTTTCAAAATACTGGTGCCTCATAGAGAAGTATGTCGAAGCTTTGGAACCAATATTTTTTCTCACACTAAGTTTGCAAAGAAACCATGTTCCGCTCTCGGAATTTTTTTCGGAATGGCTAGTCTGCCAATCCATCTTAGCAGCAAAGAGTTCCAATGAACTGGCTCAACAGCTGCTCTGTTCCATGAATAAGCGGCTTCCAATGCTTACGGATACCCCACAATTTAAAGCTGCTCTATTTTTGGACCCACGCTTTAACTATATTGGGTCAAATAGAATTTCACCGGACGATAAAAACGAAGCGCAGGTAATCCACGTGTGCTTCATGTTTTAAAATGATCCATACAAGTGATATTAGTTATTATGTCGTGTTTTCATGTAATGTGTTGTATTGTCAAATTCTGTCTTGTCTTGTCATGTCTTGTAATGTCTTATCATGTCTAGTCATGTCTTGTCATGTTTTGTCATGTCTTGTCATGTCTTGTCATGTCTTTTCATGTCTTTTCATGTCTTGTCATGTCTTGTCATGTCTTGTCATGTCTTGTCATGTCTTGTCATGTCTTGTCATGTCTTGTCATGTCTTGTCATGTCTTGTCATGTCTTGTCATGTCTTGTCATGTCTTGTCATGTCTTGTCATGTCTTGTCATGTCTTGTCATGTCTTGTCATGTCTTGTCATGTCTTGTCATGTCTTGTCATGTCTTGTCATGTCTTGTCATGTCTTGTCATGTCTTGCCATGTCTTGTCATGTCTTGTCATGTCTTGTCATGTCTTGTCATGTCATGTCTTGTCATGTCTTGTCATGTCTTGTCATGTCTTGTCATGTCTTGTCATGTCTTGTCATGTCTTGTCATGTCTCATCTTATCTTGTCATATATTTTCACGTTTTATCAATAATGAAACCTTCTCAAAGTTAGAAATGTCTTGCCATGTCAAACACAACGCCCTAATATTATGTTCTTTCTCATTCATCTTCTTAGCGATTCCTACTTAACCTTTGGAAACTTTTGAATAAGATTGAAGGCGTTGACAAACCAGAGTGTTCCAACCTTCTTGAAACCAGCAACGAGGATGACAGTATTGAAAATTACTTGGAGTCATTTTTCTCAAAAGACGATCAAAAATCAAAGAATCTCCCTGCTTCGGATGAAAACATTTTACAGGAAATCAAGAAGTTGGAGTTAATGGCCAAAATCAATATAACATCACCTCTGATTCATGGGTCCTCAAACTCAGCGCTGACAACTTCATTCAAGCGTTTTGATATCTTAAAATACTGGCATGGATTAAAAAGAAAAAATGCTGAAATGTATCGCTTGCCAACGGTGGTGCTAGGTGCTCCATCCACGCAAGTTACAGTGGAGCGAGCATTTAGCGCATTAAGGCTGATACTCACGAAACAAAGATATCGCCTACATGATGATAAAATTAAAGACGTCATGTTCCTTAAATTGAACCAAGATCTTCTTCAAAGCGTTTCTCAAAAATTACATTCAGTACAACCAAACGTAGATTAAACGTTTTTTTTCACGTGTTTCTTTTTCCTTATTTGCTGCTTATTATTTTAAACGAACTTAATAAATGAATTGAAAATATATGTGCATAACTTTCTTATTTTGATTCATCGTCAATCCCAAACCTTTTGGCTGAGCCTATTGAAGATTTTTTTAAAATAAGTTTAATTCAATTTCTGAACCATGTTGACGCTTAGAACTTAAACTAACGAAGGAAGAAAACCAAAAGATACCTCCAGAATCAGAGAGATATCTCAATCTTAAATTCTAAATTTAGTCTCAAATTGGTCTGAGTCAAATTCATGAAACTAAATTCTAAATCTGAAACACACACAAGAAACGAACTTTTTGTTAACATGAATTTCATGAGGAAAAGTTGAACCAGCATTCCCAATCAGAGATGACCATTAGACTGAGTCGATTTGGGGTCATTTTTGAATTTCACAAACCCTGGGTCTAAAAAGCTTCGTCTTGGTCCAAAACTCATCCATGATTTTTTGCAGAATTTTTAAGTAACGTTTACATGAGTAAATTTGAACTTTAAAGTTTGTATGGAAAAATTTAATATTTTGAACTGAAAAATCAACATCATTTTTGTTTCTTCTTGGGAACCGAGCCAGCTGACAGTTTTTGTGCCAATTTATAAAATTCCCAAAGAAAATTTTCCGCTGATCAATTTTGTAGAAGACCGTAACTTCGTATCTTATTAGGAAAAAAAGTTATTAGCTGTTTATCAGAGGTATGTCTTTACGCATTGATAAACATGAAATTCCATTGACATCCCTGCTGGGTGCCTGGCGAGGTGTTGCCTGGCTACTTTTCATGGAATACTTCGCGAGGCTCCAGGAGTGATGTCAATTGAATTTATTATTTATCAATGCGAAAATACATACCTCTGTCAAACACCTAATAACTTTTTTGCCTGATAAGATACGAAGTTACGGTCTTCTACAAAATTGTTCAGCGGAAAATTTCCTTTGAGAATTTTATAAATTGGCACAGAAACCATCAGGCTCGGTTTCACAGAAGAAACAAAAATGATGTTGATTTTTCAGTACAAAATATTAAATTTTTCCATACAAACTTAAAAGTTCAAATTTATTCATGTAAACGTTACTTAAAAATTCTGCAAAAAACCATGGATAAGTTTTGGACCAAGACGAAGCTTTTTAGACCCCAGGGTTTGTGAAATTCAAAAATGACCCCAAATTGACTCAGTCTAATGACCATGTGCCTGATTATGAAGCAGAGGTGCAAAGAGATCCCTACATGTAGCATGCAGCGCACGACTTTTAGCCGACTCTAACAGCCCGCCGTCAGCCACGAAAGAATCGTCTTGCAAAGTTGCAAACTGATTCTTTCTGCCTTATGTGCAGAACGTCAAACGTGTCTGCAAGTAAAAGTCAGCCGCGCGGTAAAATCCTTTGACTGCACGTTCCGAAAATTACAAACGATTCTCCGAAGTTAGGAACAGTTGCAAACTTGCAAGCCCGAAGATAAAATCCCTTGAGCCGAACAGAAAGAATCATTTCCGAAGATAGCTACAGTCTGCAAGTTGCAGACTGAAAGTTGCTTGCATGCAGCGCGATGATGCGATGTACGTTTGCAAACTTGCAAGTTACAGACAGAACCGTAGACTCTTTCTTGTGCTGTGCGGTTCGATTCGTTCGTTCCATGTCATGTTCCATGTCATGTTGTCATGTCTTGTAATGTCTTATCATGTCTAGTCATGTCTTGTCATGTTTTGTCATGTCTTGTCATGTCTTGTCATGTCTTTTCATGTCTTTTCATGTCTTGTCATGTCTTGTCATGTCTTGTCATGTCTTGTCATGTCTTGTCATGTCTTGTCATGTCTTGTCATGTCTTGTCATGTCTTGTCATGTCTTGTCATGTCTTGTCATGTCTTGTCATGTCTTGTCATGTCTTGTCATGTCTTGTCATGTCTTGTCATGTCTTGTCATGTCTTGTCATGTCTTGTCATGTCTTGTCATGTCTTGTCATGTCTTGCCATGTCTTGTCATGTCTTGTCATGTCTTGTCATGTCTTGTCATGTCATGTCTTGTCATGTCTTGTCATGTCTTGTCATGTCTTGTCATGTCTCATCTTATCTTGTCATATATTTTCACGTTTTATCAATAATGAAACCTTCTCAAAGTTAGAAATGTCTTGCCATGTCAAACACAACGCCCTAATATTATGTTCTTTCTCATTCATCTTCTTAGCGATTCCTACTTAACCTTTGGAAACTTTTGAATAAGATTGAAGGCGTTGACAAACCAGAGTGTTCC
This sequence comes from Uranotaenia lowii, assembly GCF_029784155.1. Classification (NCBI taxonomy): domain Eukaryota; kingdom Metazoa; phylum Arthropoda; class Insecta; order Diptera; family Culicidae; genus Uranotaenia; species Uranotaenia lowii. The sequence continues at coordinate 142,775,638 of NC_073691.1, forward strand.
AACCTTCTTGAAACCAGCAACGAGGATGACAGTATTGAAAATTACTTGGAGTCATTTTTCTCAAAAGACGATCAAAAATCAAAGAATCTCCCTGCTTCGGATGAAAACATTTTACAGGAAATCAAGAAGTTGGAGTTAATGGCCAAAATCAATATAACATCACCTCTGATTCATGGGTCCTCAAACTCAGCGCTGACAACTTCATTCAAGCGTTTTGATATCTTAAAATACTGGCATGGATTAAAAAGAAAAAATGCTGAAATGTATCGCTTGGCAACGGTGGTGCTAGGTGCTCCATCCACGCAAGTTACAGTGGAGCGAGCATTTAGCGCATTAAGGCTGATACTCACGAAACAAAGATATCGCCTACATGATGATAAAATTAAAGACGTCATGTTCCTTAAATTGAACCAAGATCTTCTTCAAAGCGTTTCTCAAAAATTACATTCAGTACAACCAAACGTAGATTAAACGTTTTTTTTCACGTGTTTCTTTTTCCTTATTTGCTGCTTATTATTTTAAACGAACTTAATAAATGAATTGAAAATATATGTGCATAACTTTCTTATTTTGATTCATCGTCAATCCCAAACCTTTTGGCTGAGCCTATTGAAGATTTTTTTAAAATAAGTTTAATTCAATTTCTGAACCATGTTGACGCTTAGAACTTAAACTAACGAAGGAAGAAAACCAAAAGATACCTCCAGAATCAGAGAGATATCTCAATCTTAAATTCTAAATTTAGTCTCAAATTGGTCTGAGTCAAATTCATGAAACTAAATTCTAAATCTGAAACACACACAAGAAACGAACTTTTTGTTAACATGAATTTCATGAGGAAAAGTTGAACCAGCATTCCCAATCAGAGATGACCATTAGACTGAGTCGATTTGGGGTCATTTTTGAATTTCACAAACCCTGGGTCTAAAAAGCTTCGTCTTGGTCCAAAACTCATCCATGATTTTTTGCAGAATTTTTAAGTAACGTTTACATGAGTAAATTTGAACTTTAAAGTTTGTATGGAAAAATTTAATATTTTGAACTGAAAAATCAACATCATTTTTGTTTCTTCTTGGGAACCGAGCCAGCTGACAGTTTTTGTGCCAATTTATAAAATTCCCAAAGAAAATTTTCCGCTGATCAATTTTGTAGAAGACCGTAACTTCGTATCTTATTAGGAAAAAAAGTTATTAGCTGTTTATCAGAGGTATGTCTTTACGCATTGATAAACATGAAATTCCATTGACATCCCTGCTGGGTGCCTGGCGAGGTGTTGCCTGGCTACTTTTCATGGAATACTTCGCGAGGCTCCAGGAGTGATGTCAATTGAATTTATTATTTATCAATGCGAAAATACATACCTCTGTCAAACACCTAATAACTTTTTTGCCTGATAAGATACGAAGTTACGGTCTTCTACAAAATTGTTCAGCGGAAAATTTCCTTTGAGAATTTTATAAATTGGCACAGAAACCATCAGGCTCGGTTTCACAGAAGAAACAAAAATGATGTTGATTTTTCAGTACAAAATATTAAATTTTTCCATACAAACTTAAAAGTTCAAATTTATTCATGTAAACGTTACTTAAAAATTCTGCAAAAAATCATGGATAAGTTTTGGACCAAGACGAAGCTTTTTAGACCCCAGGGTTTGTGAAATTCAAAAATGACCCCAAATTGACTCAGTCTAATGACCATGTGCCTGATTATGAAGTCCTGATAACCTGATAAGCCTCGTATTTTCCCTAATTTTTAGAAATAAGCCTGATATTGCCTGATTTTTTAGTTTTTACAGAAAGTTTGTAAACATCCGTTCAAAACTCAATAGAAATTCAGTGCTTGCTCGTCGTCATTCCAACCTTGAACTCAAAAACTTCACCCTCTGTTGGATTTAATTTTTCTATCAATGTTTTTTAACTGGTTTTAAATTATGTTGGCGTCCTGAACTCGAGTTTTTGGTCAGATTTTGTCTATCGCATTCACTGAAAAGGCTTTTAGAAAACAGATTTATGATTAATCAATCACTGACTATATATTATTTTTTACTTCTTTGTTGAAAACTGTAAAGCGTTTTAATTTATAGGTACTCTACAGTTACCATTTATCTCAGATATTACGAAACTGCTTATAAAAAGCTGGACGTTTCACGGTTATTACGTTTACGTATTACGTATTACGTTTTCGCCCATCAATCAGTCAATTGTATAATCTTCAAAATAAGATGTATGGAAACGGAATACATTATTGATTTGTGTTTCAAAGTCAGCAGTTTATGTATTTTCTATTAAAATTAATTGACTAAAGAATTAACATGAATGAACATTTTCATACAAATCGGAATTTTTTGTTTCAAGTTTGTAAAACTGTTTGCGATTCCTTCGATACGAATCGGAGAATCGATTGAAAATTTCGGGCCGAACCTTCAAAGAATTTTAACGCAGCTCTGCTATAAAGCAATATAGATGATTTTCAACAATAGTTTGGATCAGTTTTAGTTAACAACTTTGTATTCATAAATAACTTGTAAGATGACAAAATTATAATCAAAACAAATTTGCTTGTATTTGCTTTGATGATTTATCTCAATCACCTTAGTTTGATAATTGAAAACTCAAATAACAGTTGGGCATCACTTTCTTCCGAATCCGTCTTAGAAGAAAACGAAACGAACACGAAGGCACCAACAACAACAACAACTCCAACATGTCCTTACTCCTTACTCTTGCCGTACGGCTCGCCGAGCGTTATGCGGATAGCCATAAACCTACATGCGCACGCTTCGATGGCTGAACGGCAACTGAAGGGATAGTCGGCGGCACCTCGGCCTATCACTTTCTTTCTCCATGGATTCGGTTCGGTTTTAGGTTGGTGGAACGAACGAATCGAACCGCACAGCCAGAGGTGCAAAGAGATCCCATCATGAAACATGCAGTGCCGATTCTAACAGCCCGACGTCAGCTCCGAAAAAATCATCTTGCAAAGTTGCAGACTGATTCTATTTCCCTTACGTGCAGAGCGTCGAACGTGTCTGCAAGTAAAAGTCGCGATGACTGCACGTTACGAAAATTTCAAACTTGCAAGCCCGAAGATAAAATCCCTTGAGCCGAACAGAAAGAATCATTTCCGAAGATAGCTACAGTCTGCAAGTTGCTTGCATGCAGCGCGATGATGCGATGTACGTTTGCAAATTTGCAAGTTGCAACTTACAAGTTACAGGACGGTGGACTCGTTCTTGTGCGGTTGGATTCGTTCCACTAACCTAGGACCGACCGAACCGAATCCATGGAGAAAGAAAGTGATAGGCCGAAGAGCCACAGCCACCGACCATCAATTCAGTTGCCGTTCAGCCATCGAAGCGTGCGTGTGTAGCGTATGTACATGGCTGTCTGCAAAACACTCGGCGCGCCGCCGTACTACAGAAGTAAGGACATGTTGGAGTTGTTGTTGTTGTTGGTGCCTTCGTGCTCGTTTCGTTTCCTTCTAAGACGGATTCGAAAGGAAGTGGTGCCCAAATTTTATTTGAGTTTTCAATGATCATTCTAGGGTGTTTAAGATAAATCATCAAAGCAAATAAAAACTAGTTTGTTTTGATTATAACTTTGTCATCTTACAAGTTATTTATGAATACAAAAGTGTTAATAAAAGCTTACCCTAAAAATGTTGGAAAATCATCTTTATTGTTTTATAACACAGCTGCGGCCCGAAAAATTCAATCCATTCTCCATGGATAGGATCACTTGATAAAATAGAATCACATATTAAAGATTCAGTATTGAGAGCAGGGTTGCCAACATGCACAAATTCAAGGAGCTTGAAAAGAAAAATCAAAGAAAATCAGGTTAACATAAAATGATCGAGCTGAGTGCCTTTTTTGGTCACCGTTGTAAAATGAAATGGAGTTGATACACATTACCGTTCATAGTTCTATTAAATAAGCTAAGTGCTCACTGTCACTTCAACCTTTAAACGCGATGTTATTTGATTTCATGCCATTAATTCATATTTCGTATCAAAGCGTTTTTTTAATGTGATTCAGCGTTTTTCAAATATGTGATTCAGCAGTTGTTTGAAAATCTACTTTTTTGGACTTGTTTTATTTAAATTTTGATATTTGAGATACTTATCAAAGCCTTTTGCAAAAATTCTTCATAGTAGTTCTCGCGAAGTTAAACTTAAAAGTGGCAGATTTCAAAAGTTCGTTACGAAAGATACGCAAACAGTTTTAAAAACTTGAATAAAAAATTCCGATTTGTATGAAAATGTTCATTCATGTTAATCCTTTAGTCAATTTATTTTGATAAAAAGTACATAAGTTGCTGACTTTGAAACATAAATCAATAATTTATTCAGTTTCCATACTTCTTATTTTGAAGATTATGCAATTGACTGATTGATGGGCGAAAGCGGGATATGTTTAACCGTGAAACGTCCAGCTTTTTATAAGCAGTTTCGTAATATCTGAGATAAATAGCAACCGTTGAGTAAGATTTTTAAAATTTAAGTTTCTACGAAGACTGCAAGTAATTTTGGCTTTGAAGTAAAAGAAATTTTTTCTTCCTTCTGTTGAGACGAAATTCTGATGAAATTTTATACCAAAATGAATTATAGATATTTTTCAAAGTATAACTTAAAACGCTTTACAGTCTTCAGCAAAGAAGTAAAAAATAATATATAGACAGTAATTGATTTATCATAGCACTGATTTTTAAAAGCCTTATCAGTAATACTGGATGCGATAGACAAAATCTGACCAAAAATTCTAGTTCAGGACGCGAAATTAATTAAAAACAAGTTATAAAACTTTGACAGAAGATTCGAATCAAACAGTGTGTGAAGTTTTTGAGTTCAAGGTTGGAATGACGACGAGCAAGCACTGAATTTCTATTGAGTTTTGTACCGATCTGTAAAAACTTTCTGTAAAAACTGTAGATAACTTGGTAAAGATGACGTGATTCTTATACATGTCTAAGCAAATGAAACTGAATTCTAAAATTGAAATTCACACAATTTAATCTGTGATCCTACTAATCAAGTGATCCTGCCTTTGGAGAATCGATTGAATTTTTCGGAACGAAACTTTAAAGAATTTTAAGGCAGCTCTGTTATAAAACAATATAGATGATTTTCCAACAGAGTTTGGATCAGTTTTAATTAACAACTTTGTGTTTATAAATAACTTGTAAAATGACAAAGTTATAATCAAAACAAATTTGCTTGTATTTGCTTTGATGATTTATATCAATCACCCTGGTATGATAATTGAAAATTCAAATAAAATTTGGGCACCACTTCCTTTCGAATCCGTCTTAGAAGAAAACGAAACGAACACGAAGGCACCAACAACAACAACTTCAACATGTCCTTGCTCTTGTCGTACGGCATGCCGCTTCGCTGGCTGAACGGCAACTGAATGGATAGTCGACGGCACCTCGGCCTATCATTTTCTTACACCATGCCATGGATTCGGTTCGGTTTTAGGTTGGGTTGGGGTGGATCAAATCGAACCGCACAAGAACTGTAACTTGCAAGTTTGCAAACGTACATCGCATCATCGCGCTGCATGCAAGCAACTTGCAGACTGTAGCTATCTTCGGAAATGATTCTTTCTGTTCGGCTCAAGGGATTTTATCTTCGGGCTTGCAAGTTTGCAAGTGATCTCAACTTGGGAGAATCGTTTTAAATTTTCGGAACGTGCAGCCATCGCGCGGTTGAATTTTACTTGCAGACACGTTCGACGTTCTGTACGTAAGGGAGAAAGAATCAGTTTGCAACTTTGCAAGATGATTCTTTCGTGGCTGACGTCGGGCTGTAAGAATCGGCACTGCATGTAGCGTAAAGGGATCTCTTTGCACCTCTGATTGGATAGAAAATTTAATTTAATTTTCTAGATTTTCAAACAGGCTGATCATTTCGTAGCCATTTTCTACCAATGATTTTTAAGGCATTCGATCGAACAAATTTTAAATTAAATCTATTTTAAGTTAATTGATTTTTTTTAATTAAATTAATACTTGGGCATGAAGATCTGTAGATTTTTTGTCTGTATGAAAAATTTGAAAAAAAAATTTCCAACAATCCCACATTCCAAACCAATTCCTACCGTTGAAATTAAATTCAAACAATTCAAAACCACGTTAGAAAACATTTCAAAACCACATTTGCAAAATGCAGCTGTATTTGCTTAAAGTACAAAGTTCCAACCTGTGACGTGGAGTTCGAAGTATACCACCGACTGGGGCCGGCATAGTCGATCTGAAATCGCTCCATCGATTTTGAAGGAAGAGGCCAGGATTCGAGAGTAGTTTTCCGGGGAACTCTCACTGCTTGGGCACAGGAACTAGATCGGCGTACGTAGTCCTCGACGTTATCATCGATGTTCGGCCAATAGACAAAACTTCTTGCTATTGACTTCATCCGCTCCATTCCAGGGTGTCCTCGGTGTAGCTGGCGTAGTATACGTTTTCGGTAAAAGGCTGGAACGACGACACGGTCACCAAGCATGATGCAGTCTTGAAAAACTTGCAGGCTGTCACGTCTGGAGCAAAACTGTCGTACTGTTGAATCGGCGATTGTTTTTGCAGATTCGGGCCACCCGTTCTGGATATAGTTGACTTCTTCTTGAAGCGTTGGATCCTCTGTTTGGAGATAATGGCCGATGTAACAGGCAGGTTGGAGATGGACTCTTCGAAAATAGTTTTCACGTCTGTCTCGATCTGTATCGCTGCGATGACATATTTTTCGTCTGATTTCTTGTGGAAATTCATCAGACGAGAAAGAAAATCGGCGTGTCCAAAGCTTGCGATTGGAACGAACTGGATGACGAAGTTGTAGAGCAACAAAGTCAACGCCCAGCGTTGGAGTCGATTTGCTGTGTACACCAGAATCTCATTCCTGCTGCCAAAAACCTTCAGGGCTTCAGGGCTTGTGGTCGGTTTGAAGTATGAACCTGCGACCATAAACCATTTTGTGGAATCGCGTGACAGCAAATAGTTCACCTCAGCAGGTGTCAACGATCTTGAAGCGTGAGCGATGGGTTTGATGGAGCCTTGGGGGAATCGATGTATTATAACGGCACCCAAGCCGTGTTTGGATGCATTACCAGTCACGATGATTTCCTCCCGAGGGTCGAAGTGTGTCAAAATTTTTTTATTTTTTATTTTTTTTTTATTTGATCGTTAGGATTTTAACATCTGGATGTCATTCATCCCTCAAGTGTGTCAAAAGGACGTAAGACTGCAGAATGGATTTAAAGCGGTCGAACGAGCTTAGGCATTTTGGCGTCCATGCCCAGCGGGCGTCCTTCTTCAGTAACCAGGCGCACGGAGTTCCTTGATTTGGCCTTCAAACCGTCCATAGTAGTTTATAGCGCCAAGATAGGATCGAAGCTATGACACATTTATGGGGGCCGGCATCTCAGAGATCGCAAGAGTCTTGGCTGAATCTGGGCGAAGACCTTCCTTGTCGATGATGTGACCAAGAAATTTAATCTGAGAGAGAGAAAAACGGCACTTCCACCTGGAGGTATCCATCCGACAGATCGATTTGGGAGAAAATGCGTGCCCCGACCAGGGTAGTTAAGATGTCGTCAGGATACGGCAGAGGATGCTTGTTGGATTCTAGACGTTGACGACGTTGTCCGATTGGCGAACCACGACGATGGGGGTAGCCCAATTGGAGAACTGCACTGGAGAAATGATGCCACATTCGTGTGACCGAGCATGGAAAAAATCGCTTCGAAGTAGGTACATTTAATTTGCAATGCGTGGTGAATTCGTTCAGTTCAAACACACAAGAATGAACACCAACGATTGCAATGCCTAATGAATGAACTATTAGAAGTTTCAGGTGAACGAACCGATGGCCGAAACATTCGTCGCAGTTAACTGGATAGTTTTTTTTTATTTTCATCACGACGTTCGTTGGATGAAATGATTCGCAAAGAACTATCGAACCCCAATCGCCAAACGATTGCACGATTGCATTCGCGAATGTTTCTGTAACGGGTAAAAGATTGCGCCATCTGGTGCTTGTTTTTCGGCTAATTTTGTGCCTGTTATAGCCTCCGCTCTCACTGATGGTTAGTTTTCTCATGATGCTATTTTAATTTATGTTCGAATAAAATCATTCAGCATATATTTTGTAAAACAGTGGACTTTTGCACATTACTGGAATAACTAAACGGACAAAGAGGGGTTTGAAAATGCTCATTCTTGTTCATGAAGCGTAGTGGTTTGATCTATGTCCACTAAGGAGTGTATCGAAAATTAACTATACACATATTTGGGCCCTTCTACTTACTAACGCGTGAACGCGCACAACTGTGCTCACCAGGGGTGCCAGGTGGTTTCATAAAAAATCAGGACAAAGCAAATCTAAAAATCAGGATTTTTCAGGACATCTCTTGATTCATGGAATTAATAAGCAGCTCTGCTTAGATTACATAAATGAAGGCGCAATTCAGGTGCTGTAAACGCCTTAATTTACACAACAGTAGTATTCAGCTTCTTGGCTGGCATGCAGTTTATTTCGAAAAACACAATTTAAATATCGTCTGAACCGAAGATTACTATCTGTTAAAATGGGATTAAATATTATATTACAGATTTATTCGATTTTCTCATAGTTAAACAACAAAATCTATAATGTTTGAGAAGTTTTTGAGAAAATCAGGACAATTCAGGACATTTTAGAGACAAATTTTCAAAAATCAGAATAAATCGAAAGTTTTTGAAAAATCAGGACGGTCTCTCGAAAATCAGGACAAATCCTGATAAATCAGGACACCTGGCACCTCTGGTGCTCACCTGTACACGCTAGAAATTATTAAACCATTTATGATGCAAAAATAACCATTTTTGACCTTTTCCCGGGAAATGTCATTTTATGAGTTCTCCTTGAGAAGTCATAAAATGACTTATAGGGGAGAAGTTCGAATATGGTTATTTTTCAACCGAATGGGATTCTGGAGGAGAAGTTGAAAAATGGTTGTTTTTAAATCTTAATGCAAAATGAGGGAGAATGTTAACCTAGAAATATAGTGCAAACTGTGCAAACTGGAATGTTTTCGAAAAAAATAAATAAAATTTAAACATCTTTGTGTTTTTCACATCTTTTCATTTATTTATTATTTTTTTGGATGTTAGATTTAGAAGTTACGCTGGGCACGGAAAAGCAGGAAGATGTTTTGAAGACACGTTCAGATGCTGCTCGGTGCGATGATCGCTGTGCGAATATTTGCGCATCTCCCAAATGGCCACTGGGCCTGCTGGCTCAACATTGTCAGGAAGCGACTCTTGAAGAATCGTTGCCATAGCTGGGGGCAGGCCACCGGAAGCACTAGCAAGGCACAAGTGGCTTCATTTTCTGCCTTGAACAGTTCGTACCAAGGCAAGTCCCAGATGATAAACATCGCCTCATTCTTTGCGATATACTTGCCCCGGTGCCGGAACCCAGAACCAGCAGACCCTGATGGACCAGAACTTTGTTTTGTGATTCTCGGGCAGCGGCTTCCAGGCGGTCTTGTTCGTTTCCCGCTTGATGTGGACCTTTAGCTCTGTCATGATGCTGATTCCTTCCAACGAGAGCTTTTCGAAAAGTTTTATTTCCTCCTTCCGACGGATGTGGCCAAAATTTACCAAAAACTGGCAAATATAATTTTTACAGGCTGAAAAACCAATAATTATGTAAATGAAATATTGAAAAAAAAACGAATAAAAGAAAAGTTACCAGTCCAATTTTTCCTGCTTCTGCTGAATGTACCGGGAGTTTCCTGAGACAGCTATATTGACCGCAATTCCAGCAGGGGCGGGCAGACCGACCAGCTCCAGCTCCATCCAAATAATAGAAACAGATTTACCACAGACATTGTTATCAAACATTCTACTCGTGCGGAAAAAATGAAATTTTTACTAAACGCGTTCGGTTTGCTCGCGTATAGATCCAAAATGGCGAAGAAAAGTTTTTCAACCATTTTGTGGTTAATACACGAGAACTATCAAAATGGTTGAAATTTCGCGAAGAAAAAATCTTAAAAAATAACCATATTGATAGTTTTGGAGCAAAAACCAGAAAACGGTTATTCTGTAACCATAAATGACTAAATAAAAATGAGCGTGTATGTAGCATCTTGATCTGTCAAGAGTGAACCAGCGCTTTGTTTACGTTTGAAACAATCGTTTCTCCCAAAATGTCGCGAATTAAAAAACAAGTTAAAATTCGTGTGTTGGACACTTGGATGCGAGAGAAGGGCATCTCGATGAATGAAGTGGCGCCTGAATCTGAACCGTAAGGGAATCAACCTCATTAACCGGAATTGATCGATGTCCATACGGGATTTGGCGAAAAAAGCTGGGACATCGATCGGAATGGTACAGCGGATCTTATGAAACTTATGTAAAAGAAGATTCCAGTACTCTTCCGGGACCACAATTCTACGCTGCAGCTATTGGGGATGATGTGAGTAACCACGAGAAGTCGATTGAGGTGTAATGAGGTGGAAAAAAGGAACTATAAATCCCGATATCTACCAAAAGGAGTGTTTTCAGAAAAGTTTGCTGCCACTATATAAGAAACATACGACTCCACCATTGTTTTGGCCGGATTTGGCGTCAGCCAACTACGCTAAATCCACTCTTAGATGGTTTGAGGATAACGATGTAGATTTTGGGCTATCGTCAAGAGAGTTTTCAAGAAGGATGGTAAGGCCAACAGGACCATGACGGTTTTCAAGAAAAATTGGAATGCTGCGGCCAAGAAGAGTCATCAATCAGCTGTTCAAAACCTCATGAAACGCGTCAAGTGGAAAGCTCGAAAATATTACCAATAATTACTGTTTTACTTGTATTTCTTTAGAATAAGCTTTTTAAAACACTTCCGAACTGTTTCTTCGTATGAATCATTAATAAAATGGGTAAAATAAAAAAAAAAAATTGGCGAAAACCAAAGTTTGTGAGTCAGCTAGATATCATTTAATCATCAACGAAATTCGCTAAATTTAAAATCTTTCACTTCACTCGCGGTCCCCAAGAAATCAAAAACCTTTCTCCAAAGAGATTGCTGACGTCCCATTAGATGGGGCGCATAATGTAGTTTGCAATTCACCAAATGCATTTACCGTGTTGCATCGAAATCGTCCATCGGAAAACTTTTATCATCATGGGCCATAACAATCTTGGGTGACATTTTACTCATTTATCGCTGCAACGCAACGTTCCTTGAGTCAACAACTTGAGGAACGAAAGTTATATTTCTTTAGTTTTTTTATGCTACCTATCACTTTGGTGGCCAGATTTGGGGTGCTGACGACCCGAGGGACCTACTTGGAGACGTGGGGCTTCTATTGACTTTCGCCAAGACTGATAAAAAAGTGCAAGACTTGATGTAGTCCCTTGCGCGCGGACCAAGTAATTTGTTTATTGAAATCCATTATCAGAAGTGAGCAACATCGTCGTGTTTTTTTCTATTCCCGTCGCGCGTGGTCGTTGTTTCGTATGGTGATAGTCGGATATACAGTCCCCCCACAATCATTAGTCACCTAACGTATCCCTCCACCACAGAATGTTCGTTTATTCGGGTGTTAGTAGACCAAATATCAAGCATTGCATGAATTTCAGTCATTAAATGCTTCCTCTTTGAGTTCGAATATGTTTTTCATTGAAATCTTGTTTAAAAATTACATATTTTACCGAAACAGTGAACGTTTTTCAAAACCACAATTATGGGTTAATATTGAAGACCGTAACAATTATTAGTCAAATTGCTCACAATTATTAGTCACTTAGAAGTCCATAGCAACACCCGAAAATCAACATGGAAATCATCATGTTTCCGGCAAACATTCAGGGGCATTCTTTGATAGTATAAATTCCAGGGGCATTTGGGTAGAGTTATAGCAACCAAGAAATGTTTTGCTTTGCTAGCAAAAAAGCGACCCATGATTGTGTGAAATTCGGTAGATGCTCTAACAATTATGGGTCAATTTTATTTTGCAAATATTATTTAAATTTCGCATTTTATTCGCTCTGTTTCTTTTGTAAAATGTTCACTCGTCCTTTGTGCTTATATGAGACCTATTTATTTTGTTGGAATTTTTTAAATACCCGCATAAGGGGCTTAACGGTTCAAGATGTCATCCTTATAACATTGGAAATTTGTGCGATAGTTCAACAGGTAATAGTTAACGTATGAAAAAAATTATTGAAACATCGATTTTATGTTATCAAGCGCACACATAATATTTATAATGCATTTTGATGATACTATCGCTAAATTAAAAAAAATATAATATAAAATAATTTCATTCAGTTCAGCGGCAATCAGCTGTTCAAATGCTCGGTGACTAATGATTATGTGTGACCCATGATTGTGGGGGGACTGTAATAAAAATTTCATCTGTGTTTGGTGATAAGCGGAAAATGCAAAGTGTAAAGGAATGCTAGATTTGGTTTTAGTTAATAAGTTGAGGTTTACATATTTTGCTCGGTTCGCGATTCGAAATTTTCAGATAGATACAAAACCAAAAAAAAAAATATTTGTTTCATTTGTTTGAAAAATCGTTGCTTTAAAAAATATGGTTATTGATGTTGGAAGAAAAGGGGGGAAAATACGTGAGAAACTAATGAAACTTGAGAAAATGTGACCCCTGATTGATTAGTGCAAAGCGACTCGGACTGGTGCTGGCGGAACATGTGCGAACATCCACTTTGAAATGCATCGCAACAAACGAGGGAGCGGGACGAAAGCATCAGGAGAGCAGAATATCGGTGAGAGCGTTCCATATGTTTTCTTCTTAGTAGTTTTTCTCTATCCTCCAAAAAAATTATTTTTAACTCGTAGATCGTAGCAATCCCGATCTTTATAGTTGTAGGTATGTTCAAAATTCATCTGCTTCCCAACGACCAGGTTTCCTTTCGGTCATTTCTTATAGTGGTTAATCGCAGCAATCGCTGACTTTTTGAATTTGCTACCGGTCGGAGAGTTTGTTTTTTGGCAAGTCCGGTTATGAGTTTGATATCACGGGGTTTCCTGGGGAGCCCCGTCACATCAAAAAGCGTGTGACGCTCTCTTACTTGAGTTTCAAATATGGGAGTTCTCCCTCTTTGCTTTCTCTCTCTGAACATTTCTTTGGGCCCGGCTAGTAAAACTACCAAAATGAGCGTGGCGACGAACGTGTTAATTGATAATTTCGATTGATTCAGTGTAAGAACACTCTAATGTTCCTAGGAGAAGAAGACTGTTCAGTGGCGTGTGAGTGCATGTTGTGCCTCACGGATTCTCCAGCCAATAAATCACATTATTTTCTATTATTTTTTTTTTTTTTAGTTGGTAACCACAGGTGGTAAATCCCGGTTTACGGATTGTATTCCAAGGCACGGCGAGCCACCGCGTCCCCCCAGTTTGCTACTCTGGGTCCATGGGTACAATGGGAAGACTCATGATATACTCCGTGTATACCCTCTACTCCCTAAACTCCACCTGGGGCCGCACACCTGGTTCCCACCTCGAACTGTTTAATACACTATACTTCAATAGTGGGAGGTCTATTCGCGATAATGCGCTCCAAGGCAATACTCATTAACGAGACCACTTTCAGCAAAACCTCTCATCCTTACGACTCGACGCCTGAACTCTCCTCTAACGACTTGAGAACCGACATCTCCTCACAATGACTCGAGATTCCCACACAAACCTCTCCCTTCGCGACTTGAGGCCTGATCTCTCCTTTAACGACTTGAGATCCGACCCCTCCTTGCATCGACTCGAGGTTTACCTCTCCTCTGCACGATTCAAGGCCCGATCTCTCCTCTAACGACTCGAAATCTGACCTCTCCTCGTAATGACTCGAGGTGACCACTTGTACCCCTCCTCTTGTTGGTAAGGGGCCTGATCCCTCCTCTTACGACTCGAGACCCGACCCCTTATCATAAAGACTCGGGGTTGACCACACAAACCTCTCCGCCTGAAGGTTTGAGGCCTGACCTCTCCTCTAACGACTCGAAGTCCGACCTCTTATCTTCAGGGTTCGAGGTTTGCCACTTTTCCCGTCGCGTGCCTGATCGAGAGCAGCTTATCCTAGACTCGCGCCTGTCACGGCACACACGCGGGACTTAACGCAACGACTCGGATGATTCCCCACGAAGACGTCATCCTACTCCGACTCGAATGGCTCGCCCGGCGTCGAGAGCCACTCTACCCGTGGGTATTCCCCGAACGTGGAATAACCTTTTCCCAACGATTTCCACAGCGAAGAAGGTCAAGTCTTATCCCCGCAGCTTCTGTCGTTAAGAACTGCCCTACTCGGATACTCCCCGAAGGTGGAGCATCCTACGCACGAACGCGGCGCACCCACGGCATCCTCTAGGCAGAAGGTATTGTCTCATCTTTGTAGCTTCAAACCGTGGGGTCGGACGCACTCTACTCGACAGCCCCCTGTCGATAGGGTCAGTCTACTCCGACCGTTGTCCGGTCTTCTTTATCCCCTTTGGCTGGCAACCCTAGGATTTTTTGCCCGCGGATTTTCCTGCCTGTTGTGTACCAGATCAAGAGCAGCTTGTCCCGGACTTGCGCCTGTCACGGCACTCTTTCGGGACTTGGAACGCTACGACTCGGATGTTTCCCGACGGTGACGACATTCTACACCGACTCGAGAGGCTCGCCCGGCATTGAGAGCCTCTCTACCCGTGGGTATCCTCCGACAGTGGTTAACCCTCTTGCCTCGAGATCCGCTACGAGGAAGGTAAAGTCTTATCCCCGCAGTTTCCCTCTTAGGAAGCGGCACTACTCGGATACCCCCCGAAATTGGGGTATCATACACACGTTCGCGGCGCACCCCTGACCTCCGCTACGCAGAAGATGATGCCTTATCTTTGTAGATTCGTTCAAGGGATCGGACGCACACTACTCAGATGCTCCCCGTCGATGGAGTCATCCTACACCGTTCGTGGACTGCCGTTGGTTCCAGCTCCTCTGCAGGGCAGTCATGATCCGGGTGAACCCATCGCTAACCGTATGCCAAGTGTTGGAATCCGCACACATCCTCCGTACAACGTTATCTGCAGTCGCGTCAGGCCCACAGGCGGCAAATATGGAAGTACGTACCGCCGCAAACCTCGGATAGACAAACACCACATGCTCGGGTGTTTCCTCTTCTCCACCACAATCTGGACAATATGGCGAAGCCACATGTCTAAACCGGTAGTGGTACTTCATGAAGCATCCATGACCAGTCAGGAATTGCGTCATATAGAAGTCCACTTCACCGTGCCTTCTTCCGATCCAGCTCCCGATGTGCGGGATCAGACGATGGGTCCACCTTACTCTCGTTGAGCTGTCCCACAGCTGCTGCCAGTTTGACATCGAGTCCTCATTGCCGAGATCTCGAACATTGGGCGTGTCTTTGTTGTCGTAGCAATAGACAACCTCCTCAAGCAAAATCGAGATGGGCATGACACCTGCTACTACACTGGCGGCTTCGGACGACATGGTCCGGTATCCGCTGATAACCCGCAGGTTCATCAGCCGCTGAACGCTGCTAAGTCGCTGCAGGTTACAGTTTCTTCTCAGGTCCTGCCTCCAGGCCGCTGCTCCGTACCGCAATATCGATGTGGTCACACTTGCCAGGATCCTCCTTTTGCTACTTTGGATGGCCGAGGAGTTCGGCATCATCCGTGTGAGTGCGGCCATGGCCATTGCCGCTCTCCTGCACACGGCTCGTAAAGCTGAGCCTGCCGTCTATCATCACCCCTAGGTACTTGATTGCGCGTTTGGACACGATATTGCACGGTCCAACGGCAATGGTACCTGTTTGGGGTGAGATCAGGTTGGTGATTAGCATCATCTCGGTTTTGTGGTGGGCTAGACGCAGGCACTTGGAGTGCATCCAGCTTTCCACTGCCTGGATAGCTACCGTGGCCAGTAGCTCAACCTCCGCTGTTGAGGAGCCTCTCGCCAAGAGGACTATATCATCCACAAATCTTACGAGTTCAGCTCCCGATGGGAGGCTCGTTCGTAGGAGTTCGTCGTAAGTGATGTTCCACAGAACCGGGCCGAGTATTGGCTCTTGTGGAACACCCGCCGAAACTTCTTGTGTTCGCAAACCCTCGCCGGTCATATACTGCAGTTGGCGATTGTGGAAGTAACTTTCCACAAGCCTATACAGATATGCCGGGATCCTCATTTGGATGAGCGACGACGCAATCGCTGTCCAACTGACACTGTTGAAGGCGTTCTTCACATCCAGAGTGACCACCGTGCAAAAGCGGAGCCCTCTCCTCTTGGTCAGCCTGGCTCTGTCCGCTACCTCGATGACCGAGCGGATCGCATCTACAGTGCAACCTCGGCGGAAACCAAACTGTTTCTCCGAGAGTCCGCCCTCGCTTTCCGTGTATCTCTGAAGTCGGTTCTGAATCACCTTCTCCAGGACCTTACCCGCTGTATCCAGTAGAAAGATCGGCCGATACGCCGATGAGTCTCCTGGACGCTTACCCGGCTTTGGCAGAAGGACGAGTTTCTGCAGTTTCCACGTGTCAGGGAATGCCGTCCGGTTCAAGGGCCTTCCTCGATTGGAGAGACTTGGCGATCTCGCGAAGTTCTTCCACCGTTATCCGCTCTTCGGCGCTGATGTGATATGTTGTGTTGTACGGAATACTTTTTCCTTCACTTCTGGGCTTCCGATCGATGGTCAACGGTTCTTCGAACCGCTTAATCACTCGCGACACCGTGGAATTCGCGATTCCCAACGTTTGAGCGATGGAACGATGCGAGAGATCCTTGTTCTCGTGATGAATGCGCGAGATTTTATCACGCATGAGCTGTTCTTTCGACTTTTATCCGCGAGTTTTGATCACAGGACTTTAAAACTTGCAGGATGTAAACAATGCACTATGAACTAAATCAACCCAAATGTTCATTAAATTCTACCCAACGGTTAAAAAATTAGAGCAATTTCAAAGTGTGGCAATTGCATCGTGGACACCCTTTAGGTATGTATTTTTTTTATTTTTTTATTTTATTGTTCATTAAATTCTACCCAACGGTTAAAAAGTTAGAGCAATTTCAAAGTGTGGCAATTGCATCGTGGACACCCTTTAGGTATGTAATTGGTTTACATGAAATGAATCAAGAAATATTAAGCATCCGAAGTTGAATTTTTTTTACTTCCAGTACATCTCTGGTAATTTTTGAATGAAAAATTTTGTTTTCTCATACAAATTTCCAAACAAAATTATGACTCGTTGCGCTAATTCGGGACTTCCAAAAATTTTATTTCATTGGAAAAAAATTTATAGATTTAAAATTTCTATACAAAGCTCGCAGCGATCTATTGTACATATATAAAAAAATGTTTGCCTATCTGTTCCCTATAGACTCGGAAACGGCTGAACTGAAAAACCTGACAGGAGATGGCTTCTATATTAGTAACAAACACCTCTCACCTGAGGGAGAGGGGGCTTCTATACAAAATCAGCATAAAATATCGCATAACTCAATCAACTTCTGATTTTTTTTTGGCAACAATGTATGAAAATTTAGCCGTATAAAGCGTTCGCGTGATAAGTTTTTCAACAGAGCTATTTTTATGAACATGTTGATTTTTTTTTGTCTTACAATAATATAGGTACGCCAGCTTTATGATTTATTTGTTTCTTTACAATCTTGAAAATTGATTGATAATTGGACAAACTATTGAGACTGAATTAAACGATGTTCAATTTGAGCAAAATTGACAATAGAAATCTACCACTGTGTAGTATCGCAATAAGTTGTTTAATTTTCATTTCGAAGATTGATTGAAAGCAGCAGTTTGTGCGAGTAAGTATTTAAGTGTGTTTCCCGGGTTTCCCATTAAGCCCATTTCGATATCATTCCGAATTCGAAACCATCACCGATACAGTTGAGGCATCGTATCAAATTGTGAACAAAGAATGAATAATCTCAATTAACCACGCCACCCACCATGCATCGACAGGCCAGATTGAAATCCACCATCCCATGGCGGCCATGGCGTGAAAAAGCTTGGCAGCCATTGGTGAAAAATTGAATTTTTCTGCGGTCAGATTCCGGTAATGGCTTCCGGTGTAAGTGTGGATGTGAGAGGGTATAAGTGTGGTAGGGCCCCAACACAATGCATAATGTTCCTGCTGAAATTCGATTAATTCAATGAACAAAACAGAAATGCGATGGCGAACATGCATCGAAGTTGGCAGGGGAGAGTGCAGCAATAACAGGGATGAAAAAATAAAGAGGGAAATCCGTTGTTCTACCATCGAATTTATATATTTGTACTCACCTGAGCATAGTGGCAAGGCACAGGTATCATGGTTTTATTTTTAATTGACCGGTGCAATGTGATAAGGGGGGCAGCAGCTTGATGGGGAGAATGGCGTGGAACTCTACTCTGTTTGCGTGTTTGAATGGTTGGGCTTTTGTTTCGCATGTTTGAGTTTGAATGATTTATTTGTGGTTTAATGTAGGTTTTTTTTTGTTTTCCACGATAAACTAGCTGTGGTACTGATTTCAAGATACGAGTAAATTTCACTGTCACTAATAAACTTGGCCACGGCTTTGAACACCGCTGTTAAGTTTGAGTATTATTTTTTAAGCTTCGTTTGGTCTCCAACATTGTTGTAAACATAACCTCTAATTGAAATACATAGCAGATTGAAACCACCATTTAATTCTTTTAAATCTTCAACGGCTCATACTATTCGATATGAGGAGCTAAACTCGTGTTTCTGTATTTTCTAATCATTATTTAAGGTAAAAAATTCACCTCCATCTGTACCGTTGACCCGTCAACACGTACGCCGGAGCATCGTATCGTTGCTGTGTACCTGCATGAACATTTTACATTTCTATTTTTACCTGTTTTTCAATCAGCACTTTTCAGTGCTAAAATTATTTTCATTTTCTTTTATACATATTTTTCTCTATTCTTTCCAGTATGGGGAAGTCATCGGCCGGCGTCAAAGTCGGAAGAAAACGGATTACCGAACCTAATTCAGGTTCTTCGGCCAAAAAAGTTAAAATTTCCAATTTATTCGATGTCCTTCATAACATCGGTGATAGGGAAATATTCATATTTAATTCTGATAAGTGTATTAAGAAACCTTCTTCTAGTTATACTCTTAAAAATGAAAAAAAATCACCAATTATAGTCACGATTCATGACTTCAATGCCTTTCGAAAGTGAATCGTCACTTCCGTCAAGGATGTGAAGATTTCTTTTCAGATCGGTCGAAGGAGAACTGCTTGTGCTTTTAATGATTATTTGAATAATAAAAAAACACAATTTTTTTACGTACGACACTAGGAGTGATCGTCCATTAAAAGTTGTACTTCGTGGTCTCACCGGCGCACACAGGGGTACAATAGGAAAAAGGCGACCAAAACTATTTTCCGCCGGAACTATGCGTTTTAGACCTATAGTGTCTTCGAGACAAATGACCAACATTACAGGGCTAAAAATTAGTTTTTTGAAAAATTGATTAATCCACCTAGTAGTGAGTTAGAAAAACTAACTTTTTTAATAT
Source organism: Uranotaenia lowii (assembly GCF_029784155.1). Lineage (NCBI taxonomy): Eukaryota > Metazoa > Arthropoda > Insecta > Diptera > Culicidae > Uranotaenia > Uranotaenia lowii. Next base: position 142,795,167 of record NC_073691.1, read on the forward strand.
CCATTTGAGAGCTATATTGTCTGAGAAAAGATTTTAGCTTGTACCAATTCTAGCAACTTTGCTAAAAAAGTCATAGCTGTTACATTAATCGTTTCAAAGTTATGACAATTTTTAGAAAAATAACATAAATTTTCAGTTTTTTCAACATAACTTTCTTGTGTGTGATTTTTCATATAAAATATGTTCTAGAGAGTTTCGAAGACAAAAAAAGTTGTACAATTTTGCTGAATATACTGTATAAAAATGTTGAAGTTTAAACGAGATATCGTAAAAATACTTAACAAAAATAGTCATTTTGAACTGGTTATATCTCCTGAGTTCGGACGAGTTCGGTTACATATTTAACAGTTTTGCAATCAGAAAAGTATCGTCTTTCAAACAATATACAAATCAAAGTGGCCAATTTTGATCTTCATAGTGTAAATGTCAATAGAAGTGAGATAAAAATGAAGTTCTTATACTAATTTGAGCCCATCTACCATCTCAAGTCCAAGTGGTTCAAGTAGGCCTACTGTTAGGAATCCTACATGTTGCAGCCTAATAGTAGATAATAGTTATGCTCAAATTAGTATAAAAACTTCACTTTTGGCTCACTTCTATTGACATTTACACTATGAAGGTCACAATTGAACTATGGGGCAGCTCCATACAATGAGGCGGCAAAAAGTATGATTAGGTGTTTTGGACTATTTTGTTATTTTTGAAAATTTTGTGTGAAAATTACTATTTTAACTAACTTAAAATAAATTCTAACAAGAATTTTTTCATAAATAGCTTAATGGGTGAAAAATTACCCATTTGCATGATATTTTCAGCTTTATTTGACTATAACTCAAAAAACGGTGCTTTAAGGTGCCTGGAATCTCTTTCATTGTATTTTTAGGACTTGAAAATAGATCTTGATAGTGAAAAGAGTATGGGGAAATGCGGGGATTTTTTTTGGCAAGCCTTTGAAGTTTTTGATTTTTGAAAAAAATAATTATTTACTCATTTTTATCATAGATTAATTTAGAGTGTAAAATATTTGAATGGTTCAAATGATAGCTTTAAATATAAGCTTTCATATGGTGTACTTTGAATTTGAGAAAAAAATGTTTTGCATAGAAATATATGTGATTTAAATTTTTTTCTTCATCAAATAAATTTTTCATTTTTTCAAAGTCTGATGTCTGTGGTGCTTTCAGTATTCAAGATAATGAGTTGAAAAAGTGGGAATATCTTAGTTAAATATTAAGTTATTAACTAGTAAAAATAAAAAAGCGATCCGATAAAGTTCAGTTTTTGACTTTTTGCCGCCTCAAACCCCATAGTGAATTGGCCACTTTGAATTGTACATTGTTTAAAAGGCGATACTTTTCTAAATGCAAAACTGTAAAATATGTAACCGAACTCGTCCGAACTCAGGAGATATAACCAGTTCAAAATGACTATTTTTGTTAAGTATTTTTACGATATCTCGTTTAAATTTCAACATTTTTATACAGTATATTCAGCAAACTTTTTTGTCTTCAAAACTCTCTAGAACATATTTTATATGAAAAATCACACGCAAGAAAGTTATTTTGAAAAAACTGAAAATTTATGTTATTTTTCTAAAAATTGTCATAACTTTGAAATGATTAATGTTACAGCTATTACTTCTTTAGCAAAGTTGCTAGAATTGGTACAAGCTAAAAACTTTTCTCAGACAATATAACTCTAAAATGGATATTAAAAAAGTTAGTTTTTCTAACTCAATGCTAGGTGGATTAATCAATTTTTCAAAAAACTAACTTTTAGCCCTTGTAATGTTGGTCATTTGTCTCGAAGACACTATAGGTCTGAAACGCATAGTTCCGGCGGAAAATAGTTTTGGTCGCCTTTTTCCTATTGTACCCCTGTGAGCGGCGATCAGACACCGGATGAAATCACAACCGAATTAAATTTTTTGTTAGGTTTTTCTTCGATTAAAGAAATTCAAATGAAGAAAAGAACCAACACGAATAATACCAGAAGTATTGGTTTTGCTCCTGAGCTTTTTTTGATACATTTTAAAAAGGATCAGGTTAATAATTTGCAAGTTCTTAAAAAGGCTAGTTTTATGTTTCATTGTCGAGTAAAATTTAAACCTTTTCGAAAATCTTTTACCAATTTTCGTCGTTGTCAAGCTTTTTGTCACGGCACTAAAAAATTGTAGAATGAATGCTTTGCGGCTCATTCGATCATGAAAAATATAAATGCCTTTTTGGTGGTGATAAACCACAAATAGAATTCTTCAAGTGTGCGAATTGCGCAGGTAATCATTCCTGCAATTCCACAGACTCACTATGGGGTTTGAGGCGGCAAAAAGTCAAAAACTGAACTTTATCGGATCGCTTTTTTATTTTTACTAGTTAATAATTTAATATTTAACTAAGATATTCCCACTTTTTCAACTCATTAACTTGAATACTGAACGCACCACAGACATCAGAATTTGAAAAATTGAAAAATTTATATGATGAAGAAAAAAATTTAAAACACATATATTTCGATGGAAAACATTTTTTTTTTAAATTCAAAGTACACCATATGAAAGCTTATATTAGAAGCTATCATTTGAACCATTCAAGTTTTTAAACTCTAAATTGATCTATGATAAAAATGAGTAAATAATTATTTTTTTCAAAAATCAAAAACTTCAAAGGCTTGCCAAAAAAAATCCCCGCATTTCCCCATACTCTTTTCACTATCAAGATCTATTTTCAAGTCCTAAAAATACAATGAAAGAGATTCCAGGCACCTTAAAGCACCGTTTTTTGAGTTATAGTCAAATAAAGCTGAAAATATGATGAAAATGAGTAATTTTTACCCATTAATGAGTAAAAATTCAACAAAGTTGATGTCGGTTTGGCAAAAAAATGTTTCTCATGATTGATCAATCATTTCACACATTTTTCTCTTGAGTTTCATGAAATGTTTTGATGTTATTTATCATTTAATGATCAATTAGTCTAAAACCTGGTTTTCAAAAGATATAAAAAGTATGGTCAAAAATAACACCAAGCATCGTACTTTAAAAGCTATTTATGCAAAATTCTTGTTGGAATTGATTTTAAGTTAGTTGAAACAGTAATTTTCATACAAAACTTTCAAAAATAACAAAATAGTCCAAAACACCTAATCATACTTTTTGCCGCCTCATTGTATGGAGCTGCCCCATAGTGAGACTGTCCCGTTAGGGCAAAAATTATTGCTTCTTGGAAAAATCATAAAGTTGTCAGAAAAGTTTCTTCCCCTCCTTCCTCTTTATCGACTTCACTCGTCAGGCCGGCAGGCAGATTGTTTGCCTGTTCGCGGTCAGCCTTGGCCTACATTGGAATCACGTCTTGGTAATGCTCGAAGTGATTTTAATGTTACCTGTGCTGATTCAGCGCCACAGACTCGTTGTTTAACGTTCTCAGAGGTGGTTGAAAATGGGTTATTTGCCTCGGGTTTAACCAATGGGAAAAACCAAGTCTTACCGTACATGCGAAGCTTGGGAAACTTCCAAAAATTCAAATACTTGTTCTTCTCCTTCATTTTCTGATCCTAAATTTTTTGTTGATTTAAGTGAAATTACTGAGGAAAAATTAAAAATTTTTCATCAAAGTTTAATGGAAATGAAGCAACTTATGTTGAAAGCAAATTTAATGTTTCAAGCTTTCAAAACTTCTTTTAATTATGCTAACAAAATTATTATGACTTTACGATTCCCTCATGGATCCAAATACATTTTTGAACATAATAAATCGGAACGTTACACTGAACCCAAATTCACTCTTAAAACAAGGATCCAGTGATTTTCTTCCATTCAAGTGCGACATATACATTTCACTTGGCAGTCACTTAAATTTCAAGTGAATTCATCCACATTCACTTCAGTCGACACTTGAATTTGAAGTGAGAAAAAATCTTCACTTCCCCATCACTTGAATTTCAAGTGAATGTCGGGTTGTAATTGTATTTATTTTCAGAGTACAAAATGGCAAATTCTAAAGAGCAGCGTTTAAAGATTGTGCTGGATTTGGATTTTCCCAATTCTTTAATAGGCGCTTTTGGCGGTAGTTTGTGTTAAACGTGATGTGAGAAAAAGTTATTTAAAGGTGTTATCATGTTTCAGCTGGATAGATTTTCTGGTTTGCAGCAGGGAAGATTTAGAAGTCGCACTATCCGATCTGCCTTGGGATTACGATGGAATTTTCCAACCAATAAATTTATGGCGAAAGCGTAATGTAAGTATTTGAAATCGAAGTGCTGTTCTATAAATGTTTTTTTATTTAAAAACGCGGGAGATAATTAACTAGAAACTTACTTAGAAATTCAGATAAATTTCACTCGAACGTCATAGTGTAATTCACTTGACCGGTCACTTAAGTGAATTCACTTGACCCACCACTTAAAATTCAAATGAAATTACGTATGGCGGGAATTTACTACAGATGTCACTTATTTTTTAAGTGAAAATTATTTTGGGTGTAGATCTTTGCTGGCCAACCAAGATGAATTCTTTTTATTTTTGAAAACTCAAAACATACATATCGCTGCCATCACTAAAACTTCTTTATAGCGAGACAATAACTTGAAAAGCAATGCTTTCTGTTAAATTTTACGTAATGATCGACTTGATCGACAAGGTGGGGGTGTAGCTATTGTCATCAATAGTCGTCTCAAATTTTTACTTCTTCCTTCATTCAATACAAAAGTCTTAGAAACAATTGGAATTGAATAAGAAACCTCTATGGGGATAATTATAATTCTTGCCTTTCCAATGTAGCGCTAAACAGATTTTTTTAAAGGGAGATTTACAAAATCGTACCAGAAATGAAGCTAAACTTTTTATAATCGGTGACTTGAATGCAAAACACCGATCTTGGATTAATATTTCATCAAAATCTAATGGAAATATTTTATTTATTGACTGCTCTGCTGGATATAATACTGTTGAATATCCTAATGGGCATACTTGTTTCTCTTCGATTAGAAATCCTTCCACAATTGATTTGGTTCTAACGGATTTAGGCGAGCATTGTAGTCAATTAGTTACTCATGCGGACCTCGATTCAGACCACCTTCCAGTAACTTTTTCTTTATCCCAAAGTCCCATTGAAAACCCTTTAAAATCAACTTTTAACTTTCAAAAAGCTGACTGGGAGCGATATAGGAATTTTATTGAACGTAATTTAGATGTAAACGTTCCACTAAATTCAATGGAAGATATTGATTTGGCTGTTGAAAATTAGAAAACTTCAATAGTCAAAGCTAAAGCTACTTCAATACCGAAAGTTTAACATAAATTTAATCAACCTTTGGTCGATGATGATCTCTAGTTCAACGAACTAGAAAAAAAACGGTGTTAGTCTAATTTAAGCTAAAATTTTCCTGGAATAAAACTTACAAAATAGGAAGCAAAAAGCTCATAAAGTCTACAGAAGTGATAGAAGAGTGTTACAAATCATCAAATTTATATGAATTCATGCAACCAGCTCATTTCATGTATAAAAAGTTCTTTTAAAAAATACAATCAAAAAATTGAAAAAAATATAACAAATACCAAAAGTATTCTTTGGCTATCTAGAACGCAGATGAAAAATATAAACTATCCTACTAAGCTGACACTTGACCGAAGCATTGGAAATAATCAACCGGAAATTTCTAACTTATTTGCAACTTTTTTTTTCAAGAAGTGTTCACTTTTTTTAAAGGGTGATACGGTCAAAATTTGGTCAAGGGAAAACGCGTGTAAATCGGTGAAATCGTTTATTTAAAAAATCAAATTAAATTTCTTTTTCAAGTTTAATTAGCATTAAATTCAGGAAAAAATATTCAGTTATGCTTCCGCTTTACCAAATCCGAATTGTCGGGCCTTACGCTTAACCCCTGCCATCAGATTTTGTACAGCCACCTTGTCCACCTTCTTCGCCGCAGAAAGCCAGTTTGCCTTGAACTGCTGCTCATCCTTAGAAGTTTTTTGGTCTTCTTTAGATTCCGCTTGACAATAGCCCAGTATTTCTCAATTGGGCGAAGCTTTGGCGTGTTGGGAGGGTTCTTGTCCTCGGGAACCACCTGCACGTTGTTGGCGGCGTACCACTCCATGGCCTTTTTACCATAATGGCAAGATGCCAAATCCGGCCAAAACAGTACGGACCAACCGTGTTTCTTCATGAAAGGCAGCAGACGTTTATTCAAACACTCTTTCACGTGAATTTCTTGGTTGACAGTCCCGGAAACTATGAAAATGCTGCTTTTCAAGCCACAGGTACAGATGGCTTGCCAAACCAGATATTTCTTCGCGAACTTTGACAGTTTCATGTACTTGAAAATATCTGCTACCTCCTGTCCCGGAAGCTTCTTGTAGTCGGCTTTGACGTAGGTTTTGTCGTCCATTACCACGCAGTCAAACTTCGTCAGCATCGTCGTGTACAGCCTCCGGGATCGCGCTTTGCCGTCGTTATTTGTTTATCATCGCGATTTGGAGTCACTACCTTCTTGTAAGTCGATAGTCCGGCTCGTTTTTGGCTCGATGCACGGTTGTAGACGATACACCCAGCTTATTAGCGGTATCTCAGAGAGAGAGGTTAGGGTTTCGCTTGAAACTCCCGGCAACTCTCTTTGTCGTCTCAGGGAAATCGAAAACCGGAAGCCGATTTCCCTCCGATCCAGACTTCCTGGCTGTTGACAAACGTTCCCCAAACACTTTAATAACATTTGTATCGGTTGATTTGGCACTTTTTGATGGCGATTTTCACGATGCGCGAGCAAAATTTTGATACACTGCTCTCCTTCCTTGGACGGCATTTTGACAACTGAAGAGTGAATTCCAAAATCAAAATTCAAAAGCAACATTCTACACATACACCTTAAAAATGAGGGGTGTTCAGGTTTTTTAAGTGCAACATTGAAAGAAATACGTCAAGTTGCATTGACCAAATTTCGACCGTATCACCCTTTACTGAGATTGGCCGAGATAAAGAATACTTTTCAATCATTCCAGATTTAGCGTGTGACATTCAAGTCAATGAAATTGATTACAATAATGTTTTCGAAGGACTTAGAAAACTTGATGCTTCTTTAGGAGCAGGGCCTGATGGACTTCCTCCATGTTTCCTCAAAAACTTGGCGACCGAATTAACCGAACCTCATCTAGTTCTTTTTGTTCTTTATGTCGTTAACTTTTAGAAAAGTACCCAAATTTTAGAAAAATCATTTTTAATTCCAATTTTCAAGTCTGGAAAAAAAAATAGTTATACGAAATTATCGAGGAATAGCTATTTTGTCTTGCATCCCCAAACTGTTTGAATCAGTAATAAATGAAAAAAATTATCAACAAGTAAAAAATATTATAAAGAGTAATTAACACGGTTTCTTCAAAGGACGCTCAACAACATCAAATCTCCTCGAATTCTTTACTTATGTTACGTCTCGATGGTTGAGTGGTTAGCGTGGTAAAACGGTAATCGCTGGTCCACTGATGGCATGGGTTCGATTCCCACCTCGATACTGGGTGTTAAATGTTAATCTTAAGTTGTCTATGTCATTTATTCAGTCTGTAAAGCCAAAATCGGCTAAGACGGTGTATGTATTTTTTTTTAAATTTTATGAGGAAAAGCTTTCATGTTAAGGCTATTTATACCGACCTCAGCAAAGCCTTTGATTGCATTGACATACCCCTTTTAATCTTCAAACTAAACAACATTTGGCTTTCATCCAAATCTCCTCTCTTGGTTACAATCATACTCAACCGATCGAACACAAATCGTTCGAATCCAAAACGAATTATCTAAATCTGTAATTGTGACCTCTGGTGTGCCTCAGGGGTCTCATTTAGGACCTCTACTTTTCATACTGTTCGTTAATGACATTTCCTTTATTCTAAAACGGACTGAATACCTAATAACTTTTTCTGAAAATATAAACAACCGAAGATGTTGAAACATTTCAAAACGAAATCAATGTTTTCTTTGCATGGTGCATCAAAAGTTGAACAAAGAGTTGAACTGATCATAATTGATCGAAACGCTTAATTTACTTTTATAATATAACTTCAATGTAATGATTAAAAGACAAAAAAGACATATTTAAAAAAATAAATAAAACAATCCGTCATGTGAGTAGTGAGGTTCCGTCAATTGAGTACGGAGCCGTTCTGTTGATGAAAAAAATCTAGTCCGGTCAAGTGTGACGAGCGAAATTTTTCAACCCTGATCAGAACAAATCCTGTTAAGTCAGGAAAGTTAACTTTAATTTTTCTGGAAAAATACGCTTAAGTGAAACCTTTTGTTCCTTTTTTCACATTTGTTATTTTTTTCAGCCTGGAGTCTACTTCATTTTATAACTGTAGGTACGTTTATATAAAAATATTTTTTGGAATAAGCAACTCCATTCAATCAAACGTTTCAGAATCGCATTAAAAAAGCGTCTTTGTGCAGATAATGAGCCTGTAATTCCATTAAAGAACAACATTTGCTTTGAAAACCTTGCCTGCACAAAGACACTTTAAAGACTTGCTTACACAGGTTGTATACTTATCATTGCGGTGGTATAAATTTTATAGACCAAAACACTTCTTCTTAAATCCGTACAAACGCAGGGACAACAATCCAACTACGACTACAGTGTTAACGTTCATCCCAATCTAAGTATCTTCCTACAGCATTGGCACGCTTTGGTGCGTAAACAATTCAAAAAATTAATGCCAAATTGATGGCCGGTAATTAAAATTCATGCAAATCGGTTTTATTTGCCCAAACAAAACTCGGCACCTTCAAAGTGCTGCTGTGGTTATCGCTTTTGGAAGGGCACGGTACCTTGATGAATCCGTTTTTTCAGCCCTTAGGAAGGAAAATTCGATTTAACTTCTACCAGCTGACACTAAAGGTTTTCAAACCAACTTATAAATTCAGATTCGAAATCGGCTCGCCGACCCTCGCTCGATGCCAAAAACCCAAGCATAATTCGGGGTCTATCCACAAGCGCTCATTCGTCCATTCATAAATAACGGCTGCCATGCACATATGTACGGTTCGGAATGCATTTTCGAAGCGCCGGCTTCCGGGTGCCAGGATCCGCAACCGCGAGGCCACATTAGAAGAGGAACCAGCAGCAACAACTGAGGGTCATCGGTAATTTTGGTGGCCTGCTTGGCAATAGCATTAGGCACACCGGGCACGTGCCCAAATCGCGAGCGCACTTGGAAGCACACTAAGCAGGGAACATTTGTAATGAGCAATTGTTTTCGGAAGTTAAATTAGTGAATAACGATCACTTTAACGTTCTATTGCAAAGGATTAGTAAAACTAGATCCTCTGCAGTAGAGACGTTGAAGCACAATTTGGCCGTGAATGGTAAAATAGAGAGCAGTGCAGCTGCAAATGTTAGATCAACAGCACAAGTGCCGATCTGATTGTAGCAATTTAATAGCTGGAACTTAAGAATTTAGCTTATTTTCAATTGAATAACAGGATGGCAACACAAAAGTGATTCATAAAAAGCTGTAATGCATTCTATGCATCATCAGAACTCTTGTAAAGCTTTCGAAGATAGGCGATGAATTTCTTTGAATTTGTCTTTTATCTAAAAGTTTACCTATTATTCGGAAGATTACAGCTTAGCTTAGCTTAGCTTGATTGACTAGTCACATCCACCTTAAATCGTAAAAATCAAAATGCTTTTCTTCTATACAGATATTTCTATGATATTGTTTATTTAAAAATTATATTATTAGTTGTGGTGAGTATTGAAATTAAGACTTACTGGAACAGTTTTAAAATCAATATATAATAGCATTTTGAACTCCACGATCGCTGGCGTGGCTCAGTAGAACTAATTCCACATCGCCAATGGTTGCTTCTCCGTGATTGACCGAAGTCATCAATTTTGTGCAGAGGTCAAAAGAATGATGATGGACTAGCAACTCATTCTCAATGCAGAATACTGATACTCTCTTTTTAACCGTCAATAACGGCGCCGGCCACGCCCTAGTAGTCAATAGATAGAAAGGAAAAAAAAAGAAAAAGATGAATGAAATTAGTTTGCGCTTTAGGACCGAGGTCACCTCTGCATCCTAGCAAATAATTTAGTTTTTGAGGTTTTTTGGTTCAAGGATATGATCTGGAAATACACTTGACAAGTGTATGGATCTAACTGTTTAACCTATTCATCTAATATCTTACACAGTTCTTTGTAAAATTTCTGAATTATGTACTATTTAATATTCATGAGTTACAATAAGTCGAGTTGTTGTTTTTTTTTTTGTTTCGATTATAGTCGTTTTAACATCTTCATGTCATTCGCGACTTATATCAACGATGAAGTTGGCGGACAAGTCATTGAAAAACTTATCCGGTACAACTGTGATCGATGTTTACTCTTGGGCTCGAGCTCACGGACATCGGCTCAGAAAGCAACTGACTTGCCAACTGAGCTATATCACAAGCCCCAGAGTTGTTGTTTGATTGCGCTATAAACTCAGGTTACTTCAGCTATATTAACAAACTGTACTCGTATGTTAGCAATTTTTATCAACTTCGTTTTTATCGATAATGAGAGCAAAAATGAATCTTTCAAATTAGATTTAGATAATTTGTGTGTTTGACACACATCTGAGAAAAAAAATCCATTTTCCAATAAAAATATTGTTAGTCTTAAAACGCTTTTTGATGGTACTTTCAAACAACTGTTTAGTATTGTTCTAAGGGATGTTACAAATTCGCCACTATCGCTTTTGTCAGAATAATCACGCGATTGACGATCTTAAAGAAATCGACAAGTTTGCAATCGATGGCTATGTCAGCTTCAACTCAAGTGTGCTCAACCATAAGCTCATAATAATAAAATGGCACGTAGCAAATTTCATGTTATGATGCTCAAGGCATCTTTTAATTCAAAGTAGCATCAGAGCAAAAACTTCATTATCCTAACATAAACTGTATTGACTTAATATATAGATTCTACTTATGACTAAGCACCTGTTTGTTCCTTGGTACCGCTGCCCACAAATCAGCTCTCTCCGCTTGAAGACGACGGGGCCCCGGTCTCGAACACTGGTTCAAACGGCTACATGCAGTCCGCCCACTTGTGTTAATCAATGTAGGATGCGTGCAAATCCTTTGCTCACGTTCACACTAGCACGGCTTTCTTCCACTCAACTCTAACACGGCTACTTCACAACTTTCGCTCTTGTTCTTCTTCATTCATACGTGCTCGACTTCGGTACATGCGATCCCATGCGTTCATGCGTAAGTCTGAGCAAAACGTTTCATGATGATTGATGATGACAATATCGTGTCTCTCCGATCATGCTCCGTTCACAATCCTTCAGTAATGCACGCACGTGCTTAGTTGCTCTCTGGAGATATGCCTTCTATGTAAACACTGGCGTCGCTGGCGCAAGAGAAGGTAGGAGGTTACCACAGTTGATTATGCCCACGCAATCTAGGTGATGACGTTGCCGCCCTTCAGGCGTTTCCTACGGGAGTCAGAGCCGATTCAGAAAAAAGGCCCTAAGATAATTTTGTTAGTATCAAGACTGCAGATCATGGTGTGGGAAAATGAATGTCCTACCTCTGTCGAGGACCTTTTTCGAACAATTCGAATCCACCAGTTTCCTTGTCTGATGACGCTTCTCCAGATCACGACGTTCACCTGTGTTTGATAGAGTCCATGTTATGCAATGCAATAATGCTTTAGCTATCTCATATCGATGTTACCTAGTTGGCGAGGATGAGGGACCTTCTATGGATGCTTCGTGAGAGTGTAGTTTTCCCAGGTGAGCGACGTTGGTTTACCCTGCATATTTACCGAATTGATTAACTCACTGGGAAGGTTAGAAGAAGATTGACTTTTACCTGTGAGGTGGTCGCTTCTAGCTAGATTTTTCTCTCTAACGAGCTCGATGCGATGTTTTTTAGCTATCGCCACCAGGCGATCGGCCTCGGTGTTGCCGCCTGTCTTGATGAATTTTTATGTTCGAATGAATTGCCGTCCTAGCCGTTACGTGATCTTGGATGTGTAGTCTCTTCCGGATGCTGAAGGGATTATTGAATCAGGTTAGTTCTCACGTAATGCCTCCAAATAGCTGGAGGTTACCTGTTGTTGGTGTACTCTACTGGGATTCCAGAATCCGCTTTCTTTTAGCGGAGGTTCCCGCTCTGTCGGCTTTATAAACTTCGTGGTTGGAGTCGCTCGATGTGTGGTTTCTCTCTACATCAGCCAAAGAGCCATCGGAAAAAGATTGTCTCGCTTTGTCCCTAAAACACCCTACAACCTGAAACGTTTCTTTTAGGCATAGTGCGTCGTTTCATTCATTGAATTTGCGCTACTTACAGTCGTGCGATTGTTGGGATCTCTTTGACCGGAATTTGGTTCACCAAACAATCTAGCACAGGTTTTATCACAGCAAATTAGCGACACTTGATCGGCATGAGTCGAACTTTTTGGCGGAAATGATCTTGATAGATGTAATGACAGTTAGTGTGGCGCGTGAGTGTTGGTTGATCTTGTCGGTCCAGTGGTATTCCAATTTTTTGATTATACAGTAATGTTTCTTCATCTCGAACATGTTGTTATATTTGACTGAAAACCAACGTACTGTAACAACTCCGATTTTATCCCGAAAGAAATTTTCGGGAATATCAACAAATTCCCGAAAATTTCGCTAATGTTGGTTTATCCTCTTCTGTGCTTCGCTTATTGGCTATTACTGATTTGACAAATTATTCCATATTTGGACTTCAAATACAGTTTTCTAAGAATTCGAATGCAGTTTCGCTTATGTTATTAAACTTAACTATATTGACTGATTCAACAAAACTTCCAATCGTGGACCTCGAATACAGTTTGCAAGACGATGCAATACAAGACTTACTAAATGGTCATAAGATTTGCTTGCTCTCACAATGATAGTGACATAAAAGCAAGATTAGATTTGGTTTCCATGCTGCGCAGTATGGTTTAAACTAATTTTGGCTACTGGCTTTTAGTCTTATAATTAATTGAATTTTTGCAGGTTTTAGAGATTGGATTTTAGGCTACTTTGCTATCCATGACAGGATTTGTTTCATGTAATCTGTATGAAAATGCTGTGCTTCTTGGAGTGCTTATTTTAGGTTGAGCAGGTTATTTTAATTGAGTTAGATCAGTTTTGTGCGTGGTGCAAAATTTAATTTTGAGTGGAACTGTAGTTGAAACTTTGTTCTAGTCTGGTTAATTGAGTGAGTTGTTTTGGCTTCTACCATAATTGGCCAGGTCGGGACCTGTTACCGGGTTGCTAGTTAAATTATGGAGCATATTTTCGTGGCGTTGAGCTTTTTGGTTAACGTTTTACTGTGTACATAGCTGGTATATTTCAGTCCTCCTTGATGTCTTTGGCGTGATAAACTCCGGTTTTCCCGCTTTTTATGTCTTCTAATAAGTAGTTGTTGGAACCTTGTTTTTGTCGCACTATGCAGGGAATAAATTTGGGTCCAAGTTTCTTCGTGCGATGATCTATTGCTGAAGATTGCTCGAATGATCGTCTCCACACTACGTCTCCTTCGGCGAATTCTCGGTTGCGTGCCCGTAAGTCGTAACGTTGTTTGCTGGTTTCGTGGGCTTTCTTGATGCGAGTCAGAACGAACTCCTGGATGTTTTTGATGACCTCAAACCGTAATCCTTGGGCTTTTACTGGATCATCTACCGTGTTGAGATTTGCCATGGGATAAGCTTCTGTAAAAAGGATATGGTCTCTTCCGAAATTGCAATAGTGTGGACTGCAGCCTAATGTATCATGCTTGGTCGTGTTTATTGCACACACTATTTGTTGTAGGTGCTGGTCCCAGTCACGTTGGTCCACGTCTAATAGAGATCTAATACAGGTGACTAGGGTGCGATTCGTCCTTTCCGCAGCATTACACATGGGAGTATAAAAAGCTGTCTTCATGTGTGTCACTCTGTATCTTCTCAGGAACGATTGGAAAACCTGCGACAAGAATTGGGATCCAGAGTCGGAAACGATGATTCTTGGGGTCGAGAAGCGTAAGAACACGTAGTTTTCCAAAAAATTAACCATTTGCTGCGCGTTTGCAGATCGAAAGGGTTCCACGATTACAAACTTTGTGATCCAATCGACCACGACGAGCAGTACGCTGAAACCTTTTCGAGATCTGGTCATGGGTCCAACCCAGTCTACCGAGATCAGCTCCCAGGGTAGTTTTGCAGGTTTGGGGTTGCCTAACGTAGGTGTTAGAGTGCAATTCGGTGCTTTGGAGGCTTTACAAATTTCACAACTTCTGATGTATTTTTTTATGTCTACTGACATGTTCGGCCAGTAATGGTCTCGTTGTATCTTTTGAAAGGTCCTTTCGTATCCCAAGTGTGCTGCCGTGGGTATGTCATGAAATCTTCGCATTATCTCCGGTCTCTCCGGTCCAGGAACGACTTTTTTCCAGCGATGTGCTCGTCCTCCAACCTCATTAACGATCGAACAATGTTTATACAGAAATCCTGCCACGATACGGAAGTCTGGGAAGCTATCCTTGTCAATGCTGATTTTCTTCCACAATTCATTGTACCATGAATCCGTCGTAGAAGGCGCAATCACCGCTGAAATATTGTTTATCATTTCAATTCGGCTCAAACAGTCCGGAACTATGTTTGCGCTTCCTTTTCTGTACTTTATATCGAAGGAGTACGCGTTCAGCCTCAGGATCCATCGAGCCAGTAGTGGAGTGGGATTTTTCATGGTTTTTAGGTACAAAAGACTGGAGTGATCGCAGAAGACTGTGAAGTGAGTACCTTCAAGATATCCTCTGAACTTTTCTATAGATCTTATGACGGCCAGGCATTCCCGTTGGGTTACGGAATACTTCCTCTCTGCGGGGGACAATTTCTGCGAGAAGTAGCACACGACTTGTTCTCCTTTGCTAGATTCTTGTGTAAGTACTGCACCAATGGCCATGTCACTAGCATCACAAGCAACTGAAAAGGGTTTTGAGTAATCTGGCGTGGTTAGCACAGGTGCTGAGATAAGCTGATTCTTCAGAGTTTGGAATGCTTTCTCACAATCTTCAGACCATTTAAACTTCGATTTCGCCCGCGTAAGCTCGGTTAGAGGAACTGCTGTCTCCGAAAAGTTTCGTATGAAGCGTCGATACCATCCACACAAACCGATAAACCTTTGCACTTCTTTTTTGGTCGAGGGTGTTGGGAATTTGCTGATCGCATCAACTTTGGAGTCATCCACGTGCCAGCCTTTCTCATCAAGAACGTACCCAAGATAATTTAGAGATTTTCTACAGAATATCGATTTCTCCGAGTTGATGGTTAATCCGGCTTTGCCTAATCTGTATGCTATCTCCTTCAAATGGACCAGATGCTCTTCGAAAGTTTCTGTGGCGAGAATAAGGTCGTCAAGATAAACGAAGACTCGTGGTTCTAAGTCGATGAAAATGTGGTTCATGACGCGGGAAAGTGCTTGACTTGCTGTGGATAATCCAAATGGTACAACTTTGAATTGATAGTGGCCACGCTGTGGGATGGTAAAAGCTGTTTTTGGTCTGGATGATGGCTCGAGAGGTATTTGCCAAAAGGCAGATTCTAGATCTATAGACGAGAGAAATTTCGAACCACTCAGGTTATGGATGCAATGTGTGGGATTGGATAAGCTTCCTGGACGATTATTGAGTTTAATTTTCTGGCGTCAAGACAAAGCCTCATGGAACCATCTTTCTTCTTGACGGCGACTGTTGCGTTATTCCAGGGGCAACACATTGCTTCCTCTATTACGTTCAATTTCAGCATACGATCAACCTCCTTGTTTAGGTCATCCAACACGAACTTCGCCATGGGATAGTATTTCTGTTTGAAGGGTGCGGCACTTCCGGTGTCAATTGTATGCTGATATATGTTTGTCAGACCTAGGCTTCCGGTGTTTTGCATTGTCGGAAACTTCGAGATTGTTTGTTTAAGATCCTGAATTTCTGTCGGAGTTAGAGAGTCCACGATGTCCTTGTTAACGTTCGATGAAATTGTTACTCCACACACCATTGCCCGAATGCCAAACGCTTGCCAGAAGTCCATGCCTAATATGAAGGATTTGGGCATGGATTCGATGAACAGAACCGGTAGGGTTTGTGTTTTGTTGTTGTAAGCTATTGGTAGATATGCAAAGTAGGATACTTGATGAGGCGAGTTGTCAACCGTTCTTACTTCTCCTTTGACCGGGTATTTTGTCAAACCGAGATCATTTGAGATACTTGTTAGCTCCCCACCAATCAATGAACACGTAGCTCCACTGTCGAGTAATCCTCGAAGAGTTCGACCTAGGACGGTGACTTCTGCATATGGACGGTTGTCCGTGTTGATGGGATTAATTAGAAGTGATGCAATTTCTCGAAAGTGTGGTAATGCAGCGATGTTGGGGATATTGTTTGAGTTGGAAGAGTTCTCCTTCCCCTCTAAAGGCTCTCCCTTTTCCCGTTTCCCGAAAAACTCTGGTGATTTTCTGGTGCTAGCTGCCTCCATCTTGCTTGACAACTCTGACAGTTCCTTGTTGTGCAACCCTTTCGGCCACAGGTGAAGCAGAATACGAATGTTCTTGGGTTTTGACACATGAGGTAGGTATGTCCTGGGGTTTCGCACTGCCAGCATGTGAGTGTTGTCTTCGTTTTCTGACCATTTGTATTCGTCGAGTCCTCTGAGTATCTTGGGTTTCTGTTGAAGGGTCCTTGCCTCAAGTGTAGGGCGTTGATGTTCTCAGTTATCGTAAGCATCTCTTCCTCTGCGTTCATTGCCGTTTCTAGTTGCGTTAGTTCTCTTTCCTGATATTCTTCCCGTTCTATCTCCGATTCCTGTTCTCCGACGTTGTTCTCTAACATATTGACTTGTTGTCGACCAATGTTGCGATATGGCAGTTGTTGAGCAGGCGAGTTGATCCCGGTTATCCTGGTATTTTGAGGTTGAAATGGCTTGTTCCACGGAGGACGATACATTGTTGATGGGCGGTTCTTCATGGCATACGATCGAGATACTTCAAAGTCTTTACAGACTTTCACTAGTTGTTGCACCGTTGTAACCTGAGATGCTGCTGCTATTGGCACAAATTCGGTGTTCAGATGGGATTTTATGATGAATAGCTTCTCAGATTCTGGCATCGGAGGCTCAATAATTTCAAAAATTGATAACAAATCCCTGTAGAAAGAGGTGAACGATTCGTTGGTTCCTTGGAATCTTAGGTACAAGTCTTGTTTGAATATCTCCGAATAATATGGTGGCAGGAATTCTTTTTTGATTTCCAATTTGAATGCATCCCATGTGTGGAGATAGCGATACGTCCTGGTGTACCATTCGAATGCACGACCTTTGAGCAGTTGCTTAACTGAGCGCAGCAGTGTGGTGTCATCCATGCCTTCGGTTTCCGCGTACATTTTGATCTGGTTAAGAAATTCGCCTAGCTTCTGGATGTTGTTTTCGCCTCCGTACTCTTCTATTTTCCATCTATGTAGTGGTTGGGAAAATCTGCTTGGGTTACCATTATCTCCCGTTCTGCCTTGTTGGGCAGCATGTGCATTAAGTGGCGATGTTAACCCGTTGGGATACAGTTCAAAAGCTTCTCTTCTTACAGCATCGTGGGCGTAATAATTTTGATACGTACCTTGCCTTTGGATCGAAATTTCATGCTCGAGCTGGAAGCGTCTTTGCTTCTCTTCTTCCAAGCTTTGTTGAAGTTGTCCATACTGCATTTGTAACTGGGCAAACTGTTGTATTTGCTCTTGTTGCTGACGTATCAAATTTTGAAACTGGGCGTGTAAAGTTTGGTCAGCTTGCAGGGGATGTTGTGACAAATTCAAAGGTGCTGGTGTTGTCGGTTGTTGCTGTTGTGTCCACGGTTGGCGATCCCATTGATGCGGCTCTTGCAGTTGTTGGAATTGTTCTTGGTTTAATTCTTGTTGCTCTCGCTGCTGTGGGAGGTTTCCTTGCTGTTCCCGTTCCTGTTGATCCGGTAGCACTAGATTCCTTTGTTGTTCCGCTCGATTGTTATTATGCTGTTGACCCAGCAGTACATGTTGCTGCACCACCTCCTTTATGCTCGACTGCAAATTTGAATGTTTGAGTCTATCTAACGTTTCCTTATCCGTGGGCAGAATATCCTGATCTCCTGGCCGCCCTCCTACGTTGGCAGGTTGCTGTTGTTGTAAGCATTCTTCTATCCTCGATAATGCCGCCTCCAGTTTTGAAATTGTTTTGTTAGCGTTCGCCGTTATCATGGAGTCCGTTATTAAAGTCAAACGAAAGCGGTAATGCAACAAACGTGAGCGATACTTTTTCAAGTCCGAAGATAATTTTTGTCGAATAGCTGTTTCTACCAAGTGAACTATAGGTGATATTTTTGCTTGGCAGTTGTAGATATTATCTACATCTGTCATAACATTCGTTGAAGATGTTGGGATGTTCTTCTCCTTGGCTTCTTTGTCGAGAATCGTTTTCAGGTTTTTAAGTTTCACTGATCGGTGTACACTTAAATTTGGCCTCACTCCACGCAGTGCCAGCTCAAAAGTAAGCTCATCATCTTCTAAGTGGTTGATATCCATCATGTTGCACAATTTCACTTACTTTAACCTTTGACAGAATTAGAACATAAATTATGGTTTCAACTATTCGGGCCCCACGTTGGGCGCCAATGTTACAAATTCGCCACTATCGCTTTTGTCAGAATAATCACGCGATTGACGATCTTAAAGAAATCGACAAGTTTGCAATCGATGGCTATGTCAGCTTCAACTCAAGTGTGCTCAACCATAAGCTCATAATAATAAAATGGCACGTAGCAAATTTCATGTTATGATGCTCAAGGCATCTTTTAATTCAAAGTAGCATCAGAGCAAAAACTTCATTATCCTAACATAAACTGTATTGACTTAATATATAGATTCTACTTATGACTAAGCACCTGTTTGTTCCTTGGTACCGCTGCCCACAAATCAGCTCTCTCCGCTTGAAGACGACGGGGCCCCGGTCTCGAACACTGGTTCAAACGGCTACATGCAGTTCGCCCACTTGTGTTAATCAATGTAGGATGCGTGCAAATCCTTTGCTCACGTTCACACTAGCACGGCTTTCTTCCACTCAACTCTAACACGGCTACTTCACAACTTTCGCTCTTGTTCTTCTTCATTCATACGTGCTCGACTTCGGTACATGCGATCCCATGCGTTCATGCGTAAGTCTGAGCAAAACGTTTCATGATGATTGATGATGACAATATCGTGTCTCTCCGATCATGCTCCGTTCACAATCCTTCAGTAATGCACGCACGTGCTTAGTTGCTCTCTGGAGATATGCCTTCTATGTAAACACTGGCGTCGCTGGCGCAAGAGAAGGTAGGAGGTTACCACAGTTGATTATGCCCACGCAATCTAGGTGATGACGTTGCCGCCCTTCAGGCGTTTCCTACAGGAGTCAGAGCCGATTCAGAAAAAAGGCCCTAAGATAATTTTGTTAGTATCAAGACTGCAGATCATGGTGTGGGAAAATGAATGTCCTACCTCTGTCGAGGACCTTTTTCGAACAATTCGAATCCACCAGTTTCCTTGTCTGATGACGCTTCTCCAGATCACGACGTTCACCTGTGTTTGATAGAGTCCATGTTATGCAATGCAATAATGCTTTAGCTATCTCATATCGATGTTACCTAGTTGGCGAGGATGAGGGACCTTCTATGGATGCTTCGTGAGAGTGTAGTTTTCCCAGGTGAGCGACGTTGGTTTACCCTGCATATTTACCGAATTGATTAACTCACTGGGAAGGTTAGAAGAAGATTGACTTTTACCTGTGAGGTGGTCGCTTCTAGCTAGATTTTTCTCTCTAACGAGCTCGATGCGATGTTTTTTAGCTATCGCCACCAGGCGATCGGCCTCGGTGTTGCCGCCTGTCTTGATGAATTTTTATGTTCGAATGAATTGCCGTCCTAGCCGTTACGTGATCTTGGATGTGTAGTCTCTTCCGGATGCTGAAGGGATTATTGAATCAGGTTAGTTCTCACGTAATGCCTCCAAATAGCTGGAGGTTACCTGTTGTTGGTGTACTCTACTGGGATTCCAGAATCCGCTTTCTTTTAGCGGAGGTTCCCGCTCTGTCGGCTTTATAAACTTCGTGGTTGGAGTCGCTCGATGTGTGGTTTCTCTCTACATCAGCCAAAGAGCCATCGGAAAAAGATTGTCTCGCTTTGTCCCTAAAACACCCTACAACGTGAAACGTTTCTTTTAGGCATAGTGCGTCGTTTCATTCATTGAATTTGCGCTACTTACAGTCGTGCGATTGTTGGGATCTCTTTGACCGGAATTTGGTTCACCAAACAATCTAGCACAGGTTTTATCACAGCAAATTAGCGACACTTGATCGGCATGAGTCGAACTTTTTGGCGGAAATGATCTTGATAGATGTAATGACAGTTAGTGTGGCGCGTGAGTGTTGGTTGATCTTGTCGGTCCAGTGGTATTCCAATTTTTTGATTATACAGTAATGTTTCTTCATCTCGAACATGTTGTTATATTTGACTGAAAACCAACGTACTGTAACAGGGAGTATAATAATGGCACAATCATTGTTGAATGCTTATTATTCGATTTACATACAGATATGTAAATCCAAATAAATAATGTAAATCTTTTTTTTGAAATTTATGGTTCACTACCTTTAAAAAAACTCTTTGAGTCTGTTCCACTACGCGTTGCTTTTCAAGTTAAACCTTATCTTAGTGAATATTGCAATGTATATATGTAATTTTAATTATTTGAACGATTCTTATTTTTTTGGTTTCACAAAAAATATGATTTAAGAATCTTCATCAAATTATAATTTCAATATTTTATGTTTATTTTTTCAATTTTTTATACCTACAAAAGTAATATCACGAGCGCGTTTGGCCATTTAATTGATTTTTTTGAAATTCGAAATAGCTGTATTACGACCGCTTGTTGTAGACCATTATATTCTTATTTCCCTCCTTGATTTATTCATCTTTCTACTTGATCTATTACATCACACAATCAATTTCTACATTTTAATTATTTCCTCAACTTTTCATTATTTTAACTTTTAGGATTTTTTACTTTTATATTCATGTTCTTTTTTGAAATTTTGAAAAAAAAACTTGCACAGCAGAATCCACATTTCCCCTTCAACCAATTATCATTATGACAACTGTACCTTATGTAACTGAAAACTCATACAAAGTAAGTGGATTCTTTTATTTTTCGGTAACTTATTTAAACGAAAAAAAGCCTTGGTATATTCTACTCTGATAGTAATTGATTCATGTGCCTTTTCGTTGATGCAATGATTATTTTTCAATGATGCTTCTAAAATCCCTGAATGAACTTGGTTACTTGTGGATATAGTACTTTAATGTTTTCATTTTCAAACAAAAAGTTCAATGGTTTTCACAGCAGAATATTACATGACATTTTTTTTTTTTATTTTTAGAGGTTTTGAATCATTTTGTTTTATTATTTTGTTTATTGAGCTTATCGGCATTTCAGATCCGATGAGTGAGAAAGGAACGTCCGTTTTACATAACTAAAATATATATATATATATATATATATATATATATATATATATATATATATATATATATATATATATATATATATATATTATATATATATATATATATATATATATATATATATATATATATATATATATATATATATATATATATATATATATATATATATATATATATATATATATATATATATATATATATATATAAATATATATATATATATATATATATATATATATATATATATATATATATATATATATATATATATATATATATATATATATATATATATATATATATATATATATATATATATATATATATATATATATATATATATATATATATATATATATATATATATATATATATATCGCAAATCGCAAATCTAAATCGCAATTGGAATATACTTCAACATGAAAGTTTTAATTTTGTACTTCTCTTCACAAATTTAGTTTGTTTATTTGTGACACTTTACCAACGTTTTGGCATTCGTGTTCACAGATTTAGATTTTTTGACAATTTTACAACTAATTATGATAAAATAATATGTTAAGTCTTGGTTTTTATGTTACAATACAGACATTTTTTTTTTGACACCATTCATCTATGCTGTTCATCTCTGCTCAGAGTTCATCTCATTGTTTATTACAACTTTGTCTTTAAAACATGAATCTGAAACTAAAATTGCTGAAGCGTTCGTGCTATCTTAACCATTTTCATCGAGCAAAAATTCTACTGAAAATCAAAGAGCATGAAGAACAAAAAAAAAACTCAAAAGCCCAATACCTTTGAAAAGTATAGTTACATTTGAAACAAATAAGAATATTTTTTACATTTACGTTTATAATAGTGTCCGCATTTATTAAACAATAACACAGCTGAATTTATACAGTTATGGACTTCAAACTCAATGTTAGATAAGATAGATCTTCCTGATTCGCAACCGTTTTTGAACAACAAATTTATTAAAAAAAAATAAATAAAAGAATCAATATTCTAGGAAGAAGATGATTAGATGTGATTAGTAATTAATTATTAACCTGATGCTAGAGCCGACTCACATCAGAAACAATTCACATCATATTTGCCATATTTATTATTTAATTTTATGGAGAAAACAGATATAAGACCCAAAGATTTGACGGAAAAATGTTGTCTACTTGCAACGTATCCTGTGTTAATCAGATGTACAAAGCAGCTGAGCCGGAAAAAAAATTTTCAACTCATATCGAACCAAACTTACCAGCCAGTGCGAAGCATTCGGACCCTTCTAGAAACCCGTTTATTCCTCTAATTCGTAAATTTGTTTAAGACTTTTTGAATTCCCATGGCCCAGTCATCAAAAGCAAAAAAAAAATGCCTTTTCTATTATTCGGCAGATTACAAGAGCAAAACAAATTGTGTAAGATGGGATCTTTTGTGCTCTTGATTAATAGGTTTCGAGTAATGATATAGTATGCAACTTTGTTGCATACATGCTTTCGTTCAATTTATTCCAATTTATTAGTTTCTTGCATTATTTTTTAATATTTCCTCGGGGGGGCCTCCACGATGTTTCAACTCCGAGTGAAAAAAGAAGGATTTGAAATTTGTTCCGGCCTAACATATTTAAGCATTATTTTTCGACTTCTACAGTCTGCTGCAATTTGATTTATTTTTCCTGATAAATCTATTATTTCAGAATATGAATTATGAATATTTATTTTGAATCGGAAAGAAATTTATTTAAAAAAAAACTATGCTACAAACATTTTCAATACACAGATGAGGCTCTCTGAGTCAAAGGGATATAAGTACAAAAATGTTCGATTTTGAGTTATAATGCCAAAGGATTTTTTATGTTTTCAACTAAATGTGGTCATTTTTAGCTCTGTGGTGGCGGCTTATAGAATATATAAAGGGAGGAAGTCGTGTTTGGTCACAATTTTTGCACATGACACTCTGAATGGTCTTTGTAATTTTTAAAGTTCCAAGCCTACACGGAGAAAAAAGGACAACAATAATCCACTTACAGTACCGTTCATAGTTGTATAGAAATTGGAAGCACACACACTGTCACTTCGACTTTGAACTTCCATAACTTTCTACTCTGATGATATGTTTTGATCAAATTTTCTTTTGGTCACTTTTTGGACTTTTCTTATTCAAATTGCAATATCTTAGAAACTACGCAACATTTTTCATTGAAGTTTTGCAGAGTGATTGTTGAAATATAAAGCTAGCATGTCTAGAGTTTTTGAAAAGTTCTATCGATGGAATCAAAAGTTGCGCGAGATACAATATTTCATGCATGAAGCGAGAAATGCGATTTCTATAGAATTTTGGACGAATGTTTCCATAAGAAAAACCTATTTTATGTTTAACAACTTGTAAATCTATTTCAACCAAAAAATCAAAACTATATCGCGAGATTATGATTTCAAAACATAAATAGATAATCAATTCCATTTATTTCTCTTCTTAATTGCTTTTGACAGAAAATTTTTGAATGATTTGTGGATGGAAAAGATATTGTTCTCATGAATCGTCCAAATTTCTATAGAAATCGCATTTTTTGGTTCATGCCTGAAATATTGTATCTCGCGTTACTTTTGATTCCATCGATAGAACTTTTCAAAAACTTCAGACATGCTAGCTTTATATTTCAACAATCATTCTGCAAAATTTCAATAAAAAATGTTGCATAGTTTCTGTGGTATTGCAGTTTGAATAAGAAAATTCCAAAAAGTCTGGCTTTCGTAGAATTAGTGTATTTCAGGCCACACAACTTCCAGAAGCTCGAATTTTGTGCAATAATAGTTGATAGTTAATCTATCTAACGCAGAAAAGAGTAAAAATTTATGGAAGTTCAAAGTCGAAGTAACAGTGTGCGTCTTTCAATTTGTACACAATTATGAACGGTACTGTATATTCCATCATATATCTGATTGCTTCTCGACCATCTATAATTATCAAAATTTTAACAATACATATAATAGACAATCTGATTAATTTCGTACATTCAACAATGTATATAATGCATTTAACTATAGTTGTATGATGAATTTTGACCATTCAATCATAAATATAATAGATTAAACTATAATACACGATTGATGTCTTACATTCATCAATAATTAAAGTAGAATCAATTATAATTATATGATTGATTTGATTATGAATATGATAGATTCAACTATAATAATAAATTTGATTTCATTAATAATATGATGAATTGAACTATAATAATAAAATTGATTTAATTTAATATTTCAACTAATTGATTTAATTTAATATTTCAGCATTTTGTATCTAATTCATTTAAGCCGCCACGATGAAAGAAAACCGGACTGGAAATCCCGATATTCACATCCCGGTTGTGGGTTTTTTTGCATCTTGATGCATGGTTGCCCAGGAAATTGTGCGTCTTAACTAATCGGTCCCGGAAGACATCCGTGCTTCTGCACCCGGCGAAGATTGACCTTGTGGGGGGGGGGGGGGGGGGTTGGTGGAGGGGAATTTACTCAATATCATGACATAAAGCTATCATATTTACTCCTCTTCGCCTTAGAGCCGCCCAGATGTTTTCATGGTTAAGTCGGTCAAATGCTTTTTCGAAATCAACGAGCACCAGCAGAAGAGAGTCCTGGAATTCTTTGATTTGTTCCATTATGATTCGTAGTGTTGTGATGTGGTCCACACATGATCGTCCGGATCGGAATCCAGCTTGTTGCCGTCGGAGTGTAGCGTCGATTTTCTCCTGGATCCTGTTCAGGATCACTTTGCAGAGTACTTTGAGGGTTGTACAGATCAACGTTATGCCTCGCCAGTTACCGCACTCTGCCAGGTCTCCTTTTTTCGGGACCTTTACGAAGATACCCTGCATCCAGTCGGCCGGGAATGTTGCAGTATCCCAGATGTCAGCGAAAAGACGGTGCAACATTTGTGCTGACAGGACAAGGTCGGCTTTCAGCATTTCAGCAGGGATGCTCAGTCCATCGTTTGAGCTTATCTGTTCGATCGATCAATAACTGACCTGCTCGGTTTTTCAGCGACATTCTTGCATTAGTCCTTGCAATACTGAGGCGGCGAGAAATGTCATAAAGTAATCGAATATCTCCACTGGCGGCGACTCTTTCTCCCTCTTCAGCTAGGGAGTTTGTCCAGGCTCTCTTGTCTCGTCTACAAGCTCGTTTAACTGCCTTTTCCAGCTCCGCATATCGTAAGCGAGCGGCTGCTTTGGCTGATCCGGTACATGCCTGCTCAATTCCGACTTTCGCCTTTCTCCGATCATCGACCATCCTGCAAGTTCCATCCGACATCCATTAACTTCTTCTTCCACGAACTATACCGAGAGTACCATGGCTCGTCGTGATAAAGGCATTCTTGATTTCACACCGCTGTTCTTCAACTGTTCCGTCTGTCAGCAATTCCGATGCTCGGGGTTCTAGCTGTTCAACGTATGCCCTTTTCACCTCTGGATTCTCCAACCGGCGGACGTCGTATCGACACCCGACTTTCTCCTCGCGCCGTTGGACACGCGCAACTCTCAGACGTATTAAGCCAAGGACGATTTGATGGTCAGATGCAATGTCTGCGCTTCGTTTGTTGCGGACATCAAGAAGGCTCCTTCTCCATTTTCGGCTGATGCAGATGTGGTCAATTTGATTTTCTGTTCGGCCATCTCGGGATACCCAAGAGTCGATGGGGGATGAGCGATCCACCGATCACCATGTTGTTGTTGCCACAAAATTCTACAAACAGCTCTCCGTTTGCGCTCAAGGTCCTGATTGTCGGAGCCAATCTTTGCGTTGAAGCTGCCCAAATGGATTTGAATGTCACCCTTCGGAATTTTCTCTACCACGCTATTGCGTTGTCCATCACTGGAACACAAAGGCCCATGCCAACAACCTGTCTTTATCGCTGCTGCCCACAGTAGTCCAAAACCCAGGAATGCTGGAAAAAAATATTCTAAAGATATTTTTAAAGTCAGTAGCTTAATCACCAGACTCTTAAAATCATCAAGTAAGATCTTACAAGGTGTGGAAGGGAAGGGGGTGTGGTATAAGATATCATACTGTTTCGTATAAGGGGGAGGAATTTCAAAATATTCCAAAATCGTGCTTACGTAATTAGTGAATGGAAAATTTCTCTCTTCTCTTCAATTCTTAAAAAAATCCTAATTTCTACCAAAACATGCCTGAGTCAGTAATATTTTTCCAGCAGCACTCATCTACTCTTTTTTTTATCCCGACATCCTCGGATAGACGGGAACAGAAACCAGAAAACAAAAAAACACCTGTCGCGGATCATACGAAAGGTCCAATTAGGGAGGTCTAGAAGAAAGGAACGGCAGACGTTCCGTACCTTCTCATGTTGGTTAGCCAACAGTTGTTTACTCGGTGAAAACTTTTGAACCCAAGTGGTTTTCTTTACTTTGCTTTCATTCTTTGCCCTCCTGTGATCTGCAACCAAATGTCCCGGGAAAGCGGTTTGTGGGTGTCGACAGGAATAGTTTCTTCCCTTTGAAAACAAACTCACATTAGGCAACATTTTTAAAGTTGTTTGGAATCAGGTGTTTTCGAAATGAACCAAAATATACTGAATGGGGTGAAATGACTTGCATCATTTTTTAGCACTTAAAGGTCCAATGTCTTTACTTATTGGAATGCCGAGGATCTGTTGATTGCCATAACATGGTAAAAATTCTTAAAATTGAAGAAAATTGTAGATCACTTGATTCTGTTCATAAATATATAGTTTACGATAGCATTATTGCGTTTTCGTGTGTGTTTCTTAGTGAAATAGAAATATACAGCCTGGTGAAAGAAATGCATTGTATGCCGTCAGCGAAAAATAATGCTTACAGTATTTCAGTCTAACAAACTTATTTACTTGTTAGATTTTCCCAAATTTGTCAACCCATCAAAATTCAAATGAAAATGAAGGACAAACAACGTTACAAGTTGAAGCAAATACATTACTCCTAACCATTTGCTCGTGATGAATTACGAAATATGAGGACAAAGTAAGTAAGTAGATGCATGGTAAACGAAAACAAGCTCAACACTCAAATCTAAGTCAAAAAAAATATATATATATTTTGTGTTTGCAATTTACAGCTGTTTGAGTTTGGACCAATTTATTGCGACCTTGGACCTTGTAGCGTTGAACGAGGCCTTTACAGCCAGGAGGTATCCGAGGAGAAAAGCAGTTTGCTGGATAAAACAACTTTAATTTTTACAGAAAAAGCATTTTTTAAGATGGTTCTGGCCAATTTCTAAATTTTCTTCTTATTTATATACTTTTATTTAAAAAAAAAAAAAAAGAAATACACCGTCTTAGCCGATTTAGGTTTTACAGACTGAATAAATGACGTGGACAACTTAAGATTAATATTTAAAAAACGAACACAAACACATACAGGATCTCAATGAAACTTAATGTTTCCTCGAAGAGATTCCTTTCACTTAACTCTAAGCGTACATCTTTCGAGGATATGATGGCTAGCATCTTACAAATGCTAAAACCACCAACCCACAGAAAGTGTTTTATGTATGCAGTGACCGGGATTTGATCTCATGACCGTTGGCTTAACAATTCTTAACAACGGGATGGAAACGTTCATCCGTGGTAAAAGTCGATCTGCTATAGATCTATCATTGTGCTCGAGAGAATTCGTCAAAACCCTGGACTGGTTTGTTCACCATGACCCCCGGGGTAGTGATCATTTCCCAATAGAAATCACCATTAGAGAAAACTCCCCATCTATCAGCCGTCGACAACGATGGGTCTACGATCAAGCCGACTGGGTACACTTTGAGACACAGATAGAAAACCATCTTGACCCACATACTCGCTACGGAATCGAAGAACTTAATCAGATTTTTCACCAAGCTAGCCAAAATAGCATTCCAAAAACTGACGGAAAAAGATTAAAAAAAGCCACACGTTGGTGGAATAATGAGGTTGCCCTTGCCGTGTAAATCCGCCGTAAAAGTCTACGTGCTGTAAGGAGATTACCCCCAAACGACCCAAAATTCGAGGAATACCACAAAAAATATTGTTAAGCCCGGAATAATTGCAGGAAAATTATTACTGAAAGCAAACAAAAAAGCTGGGAGGAATTCTTAAATGGAATTAGCCCACAATCGACTAGCACTGAGCTTTGGAGTAGGGTGAATTCGTTGAATGGGAAAAGAAGAGCACAAGGATACTTCATCAAACTTAACGACCACTATACCGACGATATCTCTGAAATTGTAGCAGGTTTGGGAAATTACTTCGAAGAGCTCTCAGCGACACGAAACTACAACTCCAATTTTCGAGCTCAAAAAGAACGTGCAGAAGCGAATGCAACTATTTTCGATCACATGGACTACACCGAAGACGACTACAACCAACCTTTTACAATGGATGAATTTCTTTTCGCACTCCAGAATTCTAAAGGACGATCAGCTGGCCCTTGTCATATAAGATACCCGATTCTAAAACACCTTCCCATTTCAGCAAAATCAGCTCTTCTCGCAGCTTTTAATCGATTGTGGAACGAAGGCGATTTTCCTGCTATTTGGAAGACTAGCCTTGTCGTACCGATACCGAAAAATGGATGCCAAAGCCAAGAACCAAGTCACTTCCGACCTATCAGCCTTACGTGTTGCCCCTCCAAAATCATGGAACGAATGGTGAACCGCCGACTTGTAACTCTTTTAGAAGAAAGCGAACTGTTAGACAAGCGCCAACATGCATTCCGCCGCGGACATGGAACAAGTACGTACCTTGCAGATGTGGGAGAAATTTTTAAAGATGCATTTTCAAACGGTCACCACGTGGACATCGCATCGCTCGACCTTTCGAAGGCATACAACCGCACGTGGAAAGAAGGGATCTTGAAACAACTCCGCAACTGGCAAATTGGTGGAAAACTTGGTAAATTCGTACAAAATTTTTTAACCGATCGCACTTTCCAAGTTGTGATAGGAAATACACATTCTTCAATCAAAAAAGAAGAAAACGGGGTCCCTCAGGGTTCGGTTCTCGCTGTCACTTTGTTCTTGATCTCAATGAAAACTCTATTCAAAAACTTAAACAAAGGGGTAAATATCCTAGTCTACGCAGACGACATCCTTATTGTTGTGACAGGTCGCAGTATAAAATTAAACAGAAGAAAATTGCAAACAGCTGTGAGAAAAATATCACATTGGGCCAAATCTATGGGTTTCACGATGGCCCCTGAGAAATGTCTCAGGAGCCACTTTTGTCTTGAAAAACATATTCCCTGGAAGCTTAAAATCGAATTGGACGGAATACCGATACCCTACAAGAAAGAACCAAAAATCTTGGGAATAACCTTCGACAGGCGACTCACCTTTGATCCACACTGCAGGAAAATTAAGCAGGAAGCACTTAGTCGTGTGCGCCTCATTGAAATGATCAGTAGAAAACGTACCATCTCCAACCGCAACACTATTTTAAATGTCGGAAATAGCATCGTCACTATTTAGCAAACTCCTCTACGGACTAGAAATAACAAGCCATTCAATTGATAAAGTCATATCCATATTAGGACCCACTTACAATAAAATTATTCGATTCGCTTGTGGACTGCTTCCAAGTTCCCCCGCTCTATCTTGTTGTGCAGAATCCGGTGTCTTGCCATTCCACCTAGTTGTGGCACTTACTGTTATTAAAAAAGCTATAAGTATTGCAGAAAAATCCAATAAAAATTTATCCCTCTACCAAAACGCTAGAGAAATATTCAGAAAATACACCGGATTGAACTTACCAAACACAGAGCGGGTAGTTCGCTTAGGACAGGGGTTTTCAGATCGTGCTCCGGGGAGCACTTGGTGCTCCGCGAAGCTTTTGAAAGTGCTCCGCGACGTACGCAACGAAATTCATAAACCAACTTTGAAAAATTCTGAAATTTTTTTATCGTTTCATTTTTATCGAAGCATGAGAATAAAAAAATATTCTCTGGGCATATAGTACGAACGAATAAATTTTGTTTTTGGGACTGATGGCTAAACCCCTGTTTTCGAAGAATGGTGGATTGTCAAAATTCACTGTTTTGATCGAACAACGTTGTGTTGCAGGACTGAGCGTGCAAAACACTCAATGAAAAGGCTGTTCTTGCGCCGTACTTAGTGAGCAACCGATCGGAAAAGCTGGAGAAGCGCATACTATGGCTGAAAACTTAATCAAATCTTGTATTTCAGAAGTCGTCCGTATCATAGTTGATGATAAAACAGTATAATTGTTAAATTCGATTCCCATGTCTGACAATACGGTTTCTCGGCGAATTCGTGACATGGATGAAGATGTTGAAAGCGTTTTAGTTTCTCGATAAAGAACTTCAGAATTCGACATGCAGCTTGACGAATCCACAGATATTATTCTGATATATTCTGATGATATCTGTTCGCTATCAAGGTTCTTAATGTTTCGAAGAAGATTTATTCCTTTTCAAACCATCACAGTGGTCCAAAATGCGAAAAACGTGATCGTTGCTTATAACTTTTTTAGGTCACATTTTAGCATATCGGTGTCTTCGGAGAAGCTTGTCAGTAAAATCAGCTCTATAATAAAAAACTATTATTTTTCTGATTAATCCCTCTACAAGTGAGATAAAATTTCTAACTTCTCTGTTATAGGTTTTAGCTCTTTGATGTCTTCAACAAACTTGTTTAAAATAAAATTTTCTATAACTTTGTCTCAGATGCCAAGTTTCAAAAATAATTATTATCCGAGATATATATATCTCGCTTGGATACAAGTGGATACTGACGATTGTACCTGCACCTTGTAGACCAAATCTTCGACTTTATTTTGCATCTAAAGCGGGCTGCCCGATGTTGCCCGGTGTTTGTAAAATAAGGCGTGAAAAAGCCCTATTTTTGGTAATCTTTTTAACATAGCTCTGCAGTATCACATTTTACAAACTTGAAATGTTCAACAAAGTGGTGTATTTTGGTAAGACAAACAACTTTGTGGAACATTTTATTAAACTTAAAATTTACTGAAAAAAGTTATTATAAAAAAAATGATTTTTAGAGGTTAAGTTTCTTATTTGGCCGATATCTCGAATAATAATTATTTTTGAAACTTGGCATCTGAGACAAAGTTATAGAAAATTTTATTTTAAACAAGTTTGTTGAAGACATCAAAGAGCTAAAACCTATAACAGAGAAGTTAGAAATTTTATCTCACTTGTAGGGGGATTAATCAGAAAAATAATAGTTTTTTATTAAGGGGGGGGTAGGGTCTAACGGGTATAAAAAAAAACACCTTTTTCACGATTTTTTTCTAGAGCTATCGTTCCAACAAATGTATTCAAATTTTTTGCATTATACAAAGCATTGTTAAAAGAACATTTAGTAATTTTTTCGTAGAAAAATATTGAAAAATGAGCCGGTGACGGAGCATTTTCGAGGATGCCTTTTAAAAAACAGGATTAGCGGTGGACACTGTATCTCAGCACAGAATCATCTGAAGTCAAAAAATCAGAGCAAAATATTTTTAATAGATGTTTTTCTGGACCCCAATGTTTTTATTTAACTTATAAATATTTTTATGAAATTTTTGTGGCTGTTTGAAGTGAAAACTACGATTTTTAACTTAAAAATCCGCCATTTTTCACCTCTAAAACCTCCCCAAAGTAAAAAAATCAAAAAAGAAAAACGTTGGGGTCTGGTATTTTATATGTAGAAAATATGTTCCAAATTTGAAGAGAATCGGATAAGTAGTTTTCAAATGACGATGTCCACGGACTTTAAAAATGCGCTTTCGAGAAAAACGCGTTTGAAGTTTCTGCTCTTGCTTTCTTGCAGTATTAGATAGGAGGAGATAAAGGCCTATAACTTTTACAGTTTTGCTTCAATCGACTTGAAAATTTGACACAACATTCTTGAAATGTTTTACAATAAGAAAATAAAAAAATAAAAAAATCGATTTTTTGAAAGTGTTAGACCCTACCCCCCCCCCTTAAAGAACTGATTTTACTGACAAGCTTCTCCGAAGACACCGATCTGCTAAAATGTGACCTAAAAAAGTTATAAGCAACGATCACGTTTTTCGCATTTTGGACCACTTTGCATTGCCAACTTCCACGACGGGGGCTGAAATTTTCAAGCTAATTGATGATTACATTACGGACAACAATATTCCATGGGGATGTACGGACGGTGCGAAAGCTATAGTTGGAAATACTGCTGGAGTCGTTGCCAAGATCAAAGAAAAGACCAAAAGTTGCGGTAGTAGTCATTACATCCATACAGGCGTTGTGCAAAAAGATGGGAAGCTAACATTCTACGCTACTACTTCATACCGAAGATCGCTAGTTATCTCGTAGAAAAACGTAGTCTCGCCTGTTTGAATTTAGATCGGAAGTCAGAGCGTTTTTGAGCTACAATAATTTGGCATTGGGGTGGGGATAAGACTGAATGATGATCAGTGGCTCATCAGGTTGGCTTATTTGGATGACATTTTTTGATAAAATGAATGACTTCAGTCTTTCAATGCAAGGTAAAAGAATAACAATCTTCGATTAAAATGGCAAAATCATGACCATAAAGAGAAAAATCAAATTTATGGCAGAATTTCTCAAAAAGCGAAACCTTGATAGCTTTTCAAATTTGAGAAGCATTCAATCAGAAATAGTCTCGAAATTATCTCCCAAAAATTTCCAAGAATTATGACAATCACAACACTTTTCGTTGATAAATTTATTTTTGTATTCCTTGGTATAAACCTAAACTAACAGGCCCACGTGTCTAATGAAGTCATTTACAATTACAATGTTTTGATGCAGGATTTGTTTAACAGCTTCCAGCAAAACTACCCGAAGAATATCATACAATTATCAAAAGATCGAAGACCCTAAATGCGTGGAAAAGCCTTTGCTGATGTTGAAGAAACTAAAATCATTAACATCGCAAGAATATGAATGCCTGATGGATATGCATCGGATTCAAAGCTTCAAGAAAAATTCGTATCCAAAAAGTCGTTGGAGGAGTATTGGTGTAAACTGAAAAATTAATTTCTGATTTTGTTCGATAAATAATGCAAAACTTATTTTCTGCCATTTTCCACAACTTATATATGCGAGTCTGGATTTTCCACATACATATCTCGCAATGAAGACAAAATACCGATCCCGACTAAAATCGGAACCAGACGTCAGGTTACAACTGGCACAAATTTAACTAAACTTGTTACAGCTTGAAAAATCGTAGAAAGCGTATTTGTTCTATTATAATCAATAATTTTTGATGACACATACCTTTACATACAAACATACAAGACTATTCAAAGAGTAGCCATTCATTACTGATTTTATAGACTACGCTGACAAGACGCATCTTATTTAAACTATACACACTATCAAGTTTTCAAAACTCAAAATTCAAGTCTACCCTCAAAATTTCAAATTTTCAGTCAAATTTAGATGATTGAGGGGTTAGGGGCGGTCGTTTAGCCTAATGGCTAGCGTGTCTGGTTTGTAGTCAGTCGATACGGGATAGAATCCCGCCGCCTCCAACTAGGTTAAGGAAATTTGGTAAGTTCACGATGTCGTATAAAACTTTACCTAGTATGACGGATTGGCTTAATGATATCACCTACAAACTTAATATTGCTTTTATTATTTTTTACCAACACTGTTGGTGTAAAAGTGTTTTTCGGACAATCATCATTTTTTTGTAATAAATCTTATATATAAAAATGGAGGCGTTTTCTTTGTAACACCATCACGTATGAACGGACGGTCAAAATGAAGTGAAATTTGATATCCGAGTGTTTTTCGGGCCAGAGATGGTTTGTATAATAGTTTCGAGAATCTCACTTTTTATGGAAGTTGGCTCCCATACAAAATCAACTTGAAATGAGACACAAGTCAAACAACTTCAAGTCGATTTTCATGAAAACTAATTCACGAGCACGAATAAAGATGTGTAGATGAAGTTGAAAATTTTCTATAGATATTTGAAGTAAAAGGTAAAACGAAGTTTACTGGGTCAGCTAGTATTAATTCAGTTACCAGTCTGGACTAAAATGCATCAAAATGCAAATCAATTAACCTTTTAAATCACGTTTCCATATGCTGGAACATGATTGTTTTGGATCACTCGTTTGCTTACTTTAAAATTTCATGCATCTAATCATGAATTTTTATGATTTCTGCCAGCAGAATTTTTTGTATTTTTTACCCCTAAATGTATGCAGCACCCTTATGCTCTTGCTTTGAAAATATTTTTGACAGGAAACATGTAAGATTTAATTGGATCAAAACCCAAAAACTGCTGCAATTGATGTTTTATGCATTATGACATCACGAATATATCAAAAACTATAGATTTTCAAACGTTTACATTTGATTTTTAATTAAAAGCTAAGTTTTTTTTGCAACTGAGGGTGAACATCCCATGTTTTCGTAAATTTAAAAATAACTGGTGAAACTAATAATTTTTCTGACAACGGCAAATTTTATGTCCCATCAACCTTAAAACTTTCGATGTACAAGAGGTATGATTATCTGTGGACATTAAGTTTTTAGAAGCGATTAAAGTTGAATAGTCTTTCATGATGCCCCAATTGACGGTAACGTATGTATGTGCATAATGGCAAGCATCATGAATCACAATGTTATCAACTACCAACATTCATCTGTAGAAGCGAATTTCACCAATCCCAACTATGCAGAATCGCTTCCAAAACGCACCGGACCAAACTTGTATGATTTCTTGATAAAATATTCATTTTACCCAGGAATACGAAAGTAAAGAGCTATGTTGTAGTTAGCTGGCCACCTGCCGTTTCAGAAATCCACTACATCACGGAAACTTAAACGGGGTTCTGATGAGTAGAATAAAACTTAATAAAATTTATTTAATTAAAAACTGAGAAGCACCTCCGGGTTTTCCATCCAACCCCTACTCGGCCACAAACGGTTCTGCGAGAGTGAAAGATGCGGAAAAAGGTTGCAGCGAAGCGTTGGAGTTTCGAAAGAAGTTAGCGCTTTCGCCGAATACAACACGTTCACATAATCATAATCATGCCGGCAGCAGCCGAAAGCAACAGCAAAGCGGTCGGTCGAGGCGCCAAGCGTATGGAATTCCAGCGAGCGCGCGACGAAAAATGGCCGCCATGTTAAATGAGAATAAGCATAAGTTAGGTGGCTGTGTTGCGAGCATCTTCGGGTGGATTCTCGACGCCCCATGGGAAAGTTCGCACCTACTGTTGCTGCACCCCGTCACTAATAATGAAGATGAAAGTTATGAACCTTATTTATCACACCAGAAACCAGTAAACGAAAGGAAGCTAAGGAAAAAACAAATTGCCCTGCCAATGGTGCGCAATTTTCATTCGACATCGTCACACCTTGGGTGGTTGGTAGGATTTCCGAAGGTTTTGTTCAACCAATTTACCAATTTTTGCGATCCTTTTTTTCATCCCCCAGTTTGGAGATGTAGCGGTTGTATTTACTTTGTTGTACGAATTTGAAAAATTATTGTGTGAAACAAGTTTTGGATGAATAGTTCTTCTAAATATCTAAAATTGTTATCCGTTCAAATGGAATGAATCAGGACGGCATAGCTCCATTGCACAGCGTGGTGAACAGTGGACAAAAACTATAACATTTCCATACAGTATTGGATAGGTATAAGAAAGTGAAACAGAAGTGAACACTGCAGGGAAGCCTGAGTGCAGCATCGAGCTATTTGAACCAGTGTTCCGAAAATCACTCAATTCTCATGAGAGACA
This sequence comes from Uranotaenia lowii, assembly GCF_029784155.1. Classification (NCBI taxonomy): domain Eukaryota; kingdom Metazoa; phylum Arthropoda; class Insecta; order Diptera; family Culicidae; genus Uranotaenia; species Uranotaenia lowii. The sequence goes on from NC_073691.1 coordinate 142,831,456, forward strand.
CTGAAACGTTTTCAACAGCGAAAGCAAAACCTAAATTGTCGGTTGGTTTATCTCCTAGCGAGGCAAAGATTGTGTTCGACAGCGCTGCTCCGAGAATCAAAGAAATAAAATTTGAAAGAGAGACGTTCCTTCTCTAGTTGGAATTCTCAACTGAGTGAGGAGCTACCTGATTTTCAGTTTCTTCTTTCAGTCAATAACTTTTCTTGCTCAATCACTCACTCACTCACTCGTTTACTGATCGATGGTCGAATGCTGTATGACTGATACATCTTGCTTTGTTGTTGCTGTTGTTGGGGAGGACCAAAATAGCCATTCAAACACGCAGGCAGTATATATGAACATATATATCTGCCGCTTTGGCAGAAAGTACGCAGGCAGCATGAACCGGTGCAAGGCCGCATTGATTGAGTTGAGTGAGTGAGTGAGTGGATTTTCGAATTGGATCTTGTATCAGTAAGTGTCTCAATCACGTCTGATACACCAGGTAGTGAGCTTGAGAGATCAACTTAGATAAGAATCCGCTCTCGCTTTTGAATCTTGTTTACGTTGACTTCGCATTGTCGCTCTGCCGACTCTCTAGGGAACTACAGGCAGCAGCATTCGGCTTTGAATGTTTCCAACTAGAAACCTATCATGAGTGTTTCTGCCGAGTGATTTTCGGAACACTGATTTGAACAGAGAAAATGACTTTTAGTGTTTCAAAACGGCCCCTCCAGACTTCCAGGACTGATATAATCACTACTAGTCCCTGTCCCTAGACCTGTCCCGACACAAATTGCATCATGGAAAAAACGCTGTAGAAAATAATACATAGTTAATGTTTTCTTCTTCTTCCTTTCCTCTTTATGGCCAGCTGTTGACAGCTAAACTGCCGTTTATGTTTTCAACTGTCGATTTTTTGAAAGTTTAAAAAAAAATGCGTCACTCGAAGACAGACGATGCAAATTTATTTTGTACAAAGTTTGAAAAATCCTCATGTTTTTCTCTGAATGTTTCAAAACAACTTGAAATCATGCAGTTAACAGCGAGTTTTGTTATCGAATGTTTTATTAGCTCTGCGTATTGAAATGTTAGTCTAGATACAGTCAATCTAGATATTTAGTGAGTGATTTAGAGCACAAACGTGTGGTGACAATTTTAAGTGTTATTTTTGTTTTTTTTTTTTATTATTTTCACTTTAGGAAAACTAAATGAAAAAAAAAAATGAAATTAAAAATGTTTTTTCATGCTTTTTAATTTTCAATGAATATTCGTCTATTTTATGATAAAATAAAACTCAAATATTATTTTTCTAACCTGTAAAACGTAAGGGAGAGTGGGGTAACGTGGGCCACTATTAATATCTCAGATGTGTATTGAGATACAAATCTCAATCCAACTGTCATCGTCATCGCATTGCGTAAGCATGTTTTTCTATATGTTGTTGACTTATGTATCATTAGACTGATTTGATATGGAGTCATTTTTGAATTTCTCAAAGCCTGGGGTCTTAAAAGCTTCGTTTTGGTTCAAAATTCATCCATGATTTTTTGCACAATTTTTAGGTAACGTTTACATGAGGAAATTAAAGTTATATGTTTGTATGGGTAAATTGAATTTTTTGTACTGAAAAATCAACATCATATTCGTTTCTTCTGTGGAACCGAGCCTGCTCATGGTTTTTGTGCCAATTTATAAATTCTGTAAAGGAAGACCGTAACTTCGTATCTTATCAGACAAAAGAGTTATTAGATGTTGAATAGGGTCATGTCTTTTGGCATTGATAAACAATGAATTCAATTGACATCACTGCTGAGTGCCTAGCGAGGTATTGAATGACTTCTTTTCTCGCAATATTTCGCTAGGCCTCAGCAGTGATGTCATTTGAATTTATAATTTTTCAATGTCAAAAGACATGAACCAGTTTATCAGCCAATAACTTTTTTGAGACCTGAGACCTGAGACATGAGATATGAGACATGAGACAAGAGGCATGAAACATGAGATATGAGACCTGAGACCTGAGACATGGAACATAAGACATGAGACCTGAGGTATGAGACAAGAGCCATGAAAGATCAGACCTGAAACATGAAAGATTAGACCTGAGACCAGTGATTGAAATCCTCACCAACTTTCTCATCAGAGGCATTCAAAATACACACTTTGAGGCCTCGCATAGCTATACAGGAGACGATACATATACATTCATTCAAACCTCCCCCCATGAGGAGGATCTGCTCTGAGAGACACTATCCGTTTGCTGCCCCGAACGAACTCTCTCAACGTTCGGTTGCTACATGATGCATGAAGAAGACGAGGCACACATACTCATTTACGTTGTTGAATTTGAATAACTCCAGCCGACAGCTGTCGTTGAGGAGAACATCTTCAACCTCGCCGCAAAGGTTGAGGCAACAACAAAAACAACCGAACTTATTGCGTTGCACGGCCCGCAACGTATGGTGAAAGAAGGGGGAAGAAAAAGAAATGAAAAAACTAGCTGCCTGCGTGCGGTTGCTGTGCAATAATAGCAATAGCAGAAAAACCTCACGCATTCGATCCAGGCACAAACGAGGAGACTCGGGTTTGCTCTGCCTTTTGAATTCGGTTCCCTCAAGGTTGTGACAGGAGATGAGTGAGAGCCATTCGTTTGGTTTTTTGGATTCGCTGCCTCGAATGTATATTGCTTCATGAAGGCGGCCATGTTGAGAGCGTATACATCATCGGTTTTGTCGTTTTCGCTGCCTCAAAGCAACCTTTGCTTCCGAGTAAAGCGTTGAGCGAGAGATGGTTGATCAACTCATGCTCAGCTAAATTCAATCACTGCCTGAGACAGAGACTTTAGACCTGAGACAAGCTACTAGTATTAGTACCGCGAGAAATTAGTTTAGCTCCGATTTTGACTTGCGACCCCTCTAGTGAAAGGGTTTGACTTGTAGGTGACGAAAAATAGTATCGCGACTTCGCTAGTACAAGCTACTAGGTTTAGTACCGGTAGAAATTAGTTTAGCTTCGATTTCAACTTTTGACCGGTCAAATGAAAGGGTTTGACTTGTGGGTGACAAAAATAGTGTCGCGAGTTCGCTAGTACAAGCTACTAGGATTAGTACCGCGAGAAATTAGTTAAGCTCCTATTTCAACTTTCGACCCCTCTAGTGCAAGGGTTTGACTTGGAGGTGAAGAAAAATAATGTCGCGTGTTCGCTAGTACAAGCTACTAGTGTTAGTACCGCGAGAAATTAGTTAAGCTCGGATTTCAACTTGCGACCCCTCTAGTGAAAGGGTGACTTGTAGGTGACGAAAAATAGTGTCGCGAGTTCGCTAGTATAAGCTACTAGTGCTAGTACCGTGAGAAATTAGTTAAGCTCCGATTTCAACTTTCGACTTGTCAAGTGAAAGGGTTTGACTTGTTGATGATATTGGTTACAGGGGGTATTCTTGAGAATCCGTGGAAATGAATGGTAATTAATGGTGTTTAATGGTGAATGGTGTTTTATTGACTGGCAAAATAAATCAAACAGAAACTGCAGCACCCAGCTGAAAATTGATTAAAATCATCATTCTAGAGAGCTGTGAGAGCTGTGAGCCCCCTTGATTTATTGAAAACTTGAACAAGATGCTACAAAATTTCTAAAATTTTTATCAAACATCGCATTCTTAGAAATTTGCAGTTAATGAAAATATAACTTCAAAATTTTTATCCATCCAATCATGAATTTTTATTATTACAGCTAGAAGAATTTGTTGCAGTATTTTTCATCCCTAAATGTTTGAAGAACCCTCATGCTTTTTCTATAAAAACATTTATGATTTAAAAAATATAAAATTTAATTTGAACAAAGCCAAAAACTACTGCAATTGGTGCTTCATGCGTTACGACATTACAAATTCATCACAACAGGTGGAACCAATAATTTTTCTGACTACCTCAATTTTATGTGCAATCAACTTTAAAACTTTTCATGTACAAACGGTATGATTATCTGCGGAAATAATGTTTTTAAAGGCCATTGAAGTTGAAAACTGTTGCATGATGCACCAGATGCACCTGACGGTATCTCTGTTTAAAAGACATACATCGTCTAAGCCGATTTAGGCTTTGCAGACTGAATTAATTACGTTGAAAACTTAAGATTGACATTTAACTCCAGTACCGAGATGGGAATCGAACCCATGTCATCAGTGATACCGTCTTACCACGCTAACCACTCGACCACCGAGACGTATCTCACAACTAACCTTAAGTTCTGTTTGCTTCAAACACTTTAACTTGATTGGTCGCAAGTTGAAAACGGAAGTGAAACTTCTTCCTACCGGTAATAACACCAGCAGCTTGTACTAGCGAAGTCGCGACACTATTTTTCGTCATCTACAAGTCAAACCCTTTCACTAGAGGGGTCGCAAGTTGAAATCGGAGCTTAACTAATTTCTCGCGGTACTAATACTAGTAGCTTGTCTCCGGTCTCAGGTCCAAAGTCTCATGTCTCAGGTCTCAGGTCTCATGTTTCATGGCTCTTGTCTCATGCCTCAGGTCTCATGTCTTATGTCTTATGTCTCATGCCTCATGTCTCATGTCCCATGTCTCAGGTCTAAAGTCTCATGTTTCTTGGTTCTTGTCTCATGCCTCAGGTCTCGAGTCTCAGGTCTCATGTCTCATGCTGAGGTCTCAATTCTAATATCCCTTGTCTCAGGTCTCATTTTTTTTTTAATTTTTTTTAATTTTTATTTTTTTTTTTTTTTTGGTTACCCAGGTGGTAAATTCGAAGAAGGAATTTTACGAATTGGTCCCAATGCACGTCGAGTGCCGTGTCTACATGGGAACAATGGGTCAACTCGTTATATACTCATCCGTATATACATATGACCTAAACTCCACCTGGGGCGTCAGACTATTTCCCAAACCGGTACCTGCCCTAAGGCAATACTTCGGTAGGGGGTGTCTAATTCACGCATAGCGCTACTTTCGCAACACTCGCCAAGAAGTTCATATTTAAATTAAATATCATCCTGACCGCCCAAGATCATCTTCACGTTGTGGTCCCATCGGCTACGCTGATTGTTTTGCGTAGTTCATTTCATAGCTTCGGACTCTTTAAGCTTACTAAAGTTAACCTACGTTATCCTACGGCAATCGCAAATTGCGTCAGTCTCCAACTCCTTTGCAAAGCAGTCATTATCCGGGCGAGCACATCACTGACTGTCTGCCATGTGTTGATGTCATCACACATCTTCTGCAACATGTTGTCCGCTGTCGTTTCTGGTCCGCAGGCGGCGAATATGTTGGCACGTTCCTCTTCAAATCTTGGACAATAGAATACCACGTGTTCGGGTGTCTCGTCCACGTCACCGCATGTTAGGCAGACCGGCGAGGCCGCATGTCCGAACCTGTGGTGATACTTCATGAAGCACCCATGACCAGTCAGGAATTGCGTTATGTAGAAATCCACTTCGCCATGCTTTCTCTCCATCCACTCTTTGATGTTTGGGATCAAACGATGGGTCCACCTTCCTCTTTCCGAGCTGTCCCACAGCTGCTGCCAGTTGGCCATGGAGCTATCTCTGGCTCGTGTTCTCACGTTTTGCGTGCCTCTATTTTCGTAGCAAAATGAGTCCTCCACCAACAAAACCGAGATGGGCATGACTCCCGCTACAACGCATGCAGCCTCCGACGAAACTGTGCGGTATGCACTGATGACCCGCAAATTCATTCGCCTCTGTACACTGTTCAGCTTCTGCTGGTTACACTGGATGTTAAGACCAGATTTCCAGGCCGCCCCTCCATATCGAAGGATTGACAAAACTACACTCGAAATTATCCTTCGCTGACTACTTCGGATCCCCGAGTTGTTCGCCATTATCCTCGTGAGTGCGGCCGTTGCTGTTGCCGCCTTCTTGCACACATATTTACTCAACGTGGTTTTTAAAGCTGAGCCGGTCGTCAATCATCACACACAAATATTTAAGCTCACGCTTTGATTCGATAGTGCATGATCCAACTGTAATCCTGCCTGTTTGCGGTGAAATCAGGTTTGATATAAGGACCATCTCGGTTTTGTGGTGATCCAACTGCAAACTCTTGGAGTGCATCCAGCTCTCTACCGCATCTACAGCCTCTGAAGCTCTTAGCTGGACGATTTCTGTAGAGTAACCCGTCGCTAGTAGCACGACGTCGTCCGCGAAACCAACCAACTTTACTCCCTCTGGCAGGCTCAATGTCAGCACCTCATCATACGTAATATTCCACAGAACCGGGCCCAGTATCGACCCTTGCGGCACTCCAGCTGTAACATCCATTTCCTGAAATCCTTCGCTCGTCATGTATAGAAGCTTGCGGTTCTGGAAATAGCTTTCCACTTATTTGCAGAGATATTTCGGTATCCTCATTTTTATAAGCGAAGAAGCAATCGCTGCCCAGCTGACACTATTGAAGGCGTTACGCACGTCCAATGTTACTACCGCACAAAAACGGTCCCCTCTTCTCAGGTTTCATGTCACATGTCTCATGTCTCATGTCTCATGTCTCATGTCTCATGTCTCATGTCTCATGTCTCATGTCTCATGTCTCAGGTCTCAAGTCTCAGGTCTCAGGTTTCAAGTCTCAAGTCTCATGTCTCAGGTCTCAGGTCTCAGGTCTCATGTATCATGTTCTTAGTCTAAGAGATAAGATTTTCCCAACTTCAAAAAGATTCTTAGTGTTTTCCTTTGACAAGGACTTAATATATGTATATAGAATATTTTCTCTCAAAAACCGTGTTAATTTGCGAAAACCGTGTAAAAAAAAGCGGTGTTTATTCCCGAAAACCGTGTTGAAAAAGCCGTGTAAAAAAACGCGTAAAAAAACCGTGTAAAAATAACCTTGGTGTTTTGTGATTGCTGTTGTAGTTCAAGCAAACGAATTTATTGCTCGTCATATGAATTTATAATAAAAGCGATGTTTTTCACTGCTCTGGTGGATCGTGTTCGATGTTAAAAAACTATGATATTTTAAGCAAAATTCAAGTCTTTAATACCGTAAAAACTCAAGTTTGATGGTATTTTCGAAAAAACTAAAACAGCTTAAAAGCACACCGTGGGTTAGAGCCAAAGGACTGAAGTAACTGTCAAAACACATACAAACAGACCGTACCGACTTTTTGGAACCAGAACGTCAGTTCCCCTTTGATTTCAATGGCATTTTGGTACCAAAACGTCAGTGCGGTACTGAAATGTCAGTTCGGAAATTTCCTTCTCTTTCAGCTCCTTGGTTAGAGCGCCAAAGCCAATGGACAGATGTACCATACCTAAATGGTGGTCGGAAATGAAACAATGATTATATGGAATATAATAATTTTACACATCAAATGTTTCATATCTTGATCAAAGTATTTATGTTAACAAACCATACTTTAACAAAATCATTTCTTATCGCTGAACTTATCAAAAATTTCACTTTTTAAAATATACTTTTCGATATCCTTAGGGGAGAATGGGAATACTTGACCTCATTTTCTTATTTTCAACATATCTTGTTGGAAAAATTAAGCAAATCGCACCCTTTTACAATTTATGACAGAGTGTAGCTTCAAGTTTCTATGCTCCAAAAGTTAGAACGATACTTAAACCCGTAGATGAACTAGGAGCATTTTCGTAGGAGTTCAAAAATTGCGACATTTTTGAAGTTAAGGAACACTTGTTCCCTAATCCTTGGGAAAAGAAATCAAACAAAACCCAAGATAGAATGTCATTTGACTATTTAGGTCATGTTTGTTATCATTTAACAATTTATAAGTGTCAAAAGAAGAAAACCCCATATTTTATGTGATCCGTTGATTTGTCACCAAATAATCAAATAAACAAACATCTTCGTTAATTAACATTATAGAAAAAAAAATTCAGAAAAAGTTTTCTATTGATTTGAAAATATGGCATTACGAAGTTCATATTACATTCAAAATACTCCAGTTTCAAGATATGGCAAAGGAATCAAGTATCCTCATTCTCCCCAATAGGAAAAACGCCATCAAGTTGGCAACCATTCTTAGATTTATTCAACTCCTTGGCTGATATGGCGGCAAATAAGGCGCAAGATGATTTTTTCGAATTGATACATATTCGATAGTCTTTCAGTAATTTGGAAGCCATTAAATAAAGAATAACATATCGTTTTTATAATTGGTTTTTCTAAAAAGTTCCCTACATTCAAAATTTGAGCGTAAAACACGTGGCCTTGAACGCATTCTGTCCCAATTTCGATATGATTGTTTTTAGTAAAAATTTGTTAGAAGTCAGTGAAATATAAAAACATGTTAATAATCATCTGAAAGTGTATAGGAGTGGAAAGGAGTGGAAATCTGAAAGCTGCAGATTTGTCTGTTTCTAGAAATTAAATTCGTTTAAATCAACTAATGACTAAGAAAAGTTTAGAAGAATTAAGAAAACCGTAATTCGTAGAAATAGGTGAAGCATATTATTGAAGCATAATGACATACGCCATTTCACCTCACTAGTGCGTCTTGTACAATTTTCCCTGACTACCATATATACAAACATGTACGCATGTAGCTATAAAATATGGAGAATTTTTGGACATCACATGCATTTCGTGTGGATCGTTCTTTTATTGTCGTTTCTATCGATTTTACAATTTCAATGCAAGCCAAAATATTCTCATCGGATTGAAAGCAATTTAACAATTAGACTCCGAAGTCACTACTTTTCTATGGTTCTAAAAACTCAAACGAAAAAAAACTGTTTCTGTTCTGCAGTTTTTGAACTCTATCACTTGTTTGATGGAGAATATTTTTTTCCACCGCATACCTACCGTTTCATGTGTTTCAAAAACATTTCTGTTTTGAAAAAGGAAGCAAAAAAACATTCCAGGAAATGCAAAAACTTGTACCGGGGAGCAACAATGAGAACGAGGGTAAGTTGCAAAAAAAAACAAATTCCCGCACTCAAACGACAAACTCTTCCGGTGCTGATTAGTTTTCATCCCGTTTCATTTTGTTTTGCGTGTATTTTTCCCCTGTTTCCCCAAAAGGCAGCCAAATGGGGTTTTGCATTTTTTCTCGCTTGTTTCATTTGTTGTTGTTGTTGTTGTTTTGTTTCAGGGCTCTATATGAAGGGAAAATTCAGAGCCTTATTTGTCGCATAATTAGGATAAAATTTCATTTTATGTGTTGTCTGCTGCTTGTTAATGACACATTCAGCCGAGGCTGTGCTTCACGATATGGTGGCAGTTGGTTTTAATTTCAACATTCTTCTCTAGTTGTATCCTAGCGAAAAGGCCTAATGTACATTTTTCTGACCAGCAGATTTTGTTGTAGGATCTAAAAAATACATAGCAACGACGGGAAAAAGGAAAAGGGCAATGGTTGTTTTTTTTTTTAAGTTTTTGTTGATTGATGTGAAAGATAGAATTGCAGACAAAAAATAAAGAAGTTATCAATAATAAACATTTAATAAAATAATGGGAAGAGATAACAAATGGAAAACTTTATCATTGAGCGAAACTAAAATTTTACTACCTATCTTTGGGATGTTTAAAGATAAATTTCACCAACGGATACCTTAGGTTTTTTCGATGAGGCCCAAAAAACAAAACTAAATGATGAGAAATAACAAAAGCACCAGCACACGAATATTTTGTACGATTTAGTTTATCGCATCTAGATTTGATGATGTGGCGTTTGGATGTTAAAAAGTTTTCATTATTGTACATTCAACAAAATATTCAGGTTTTAAATTCTTCATTTTTTTTTTAAATCAAAAGATACCATTTCAACTAATTTTGACATAACTAAATAATGTCTAAGAGTACTTGATATTGAAGATTCAATTAAACCAACAATTTTGTTGAAAACGATAAAATGTTTTGACTAGTGCTTTTTAAGAATAAAAAACAATAACTAACAATAACAATAAAAAACAAAAAACAAAACAATGTATCAATAATCATTTTGGGATAAAACTTTCAATAACCGTATTTTTCAGAACGGAGATAAAGATTCAAAAAGAAAACCTCTGTTACCATTTTCACAGAATTCAAAATTGCTCACGTCTTCGATAAAGCTAATTTGTTTTGAAACCTAATTATTTTCGAAGTGTTTAGTGCACAATTATATTAATTGATTTTACTCTAACCAAAGCTAATAGATAAACATGCTCAATGTTCGATTGGACTTAGCGTCTCAAATACCCAAAATATAGTTGGAATTTTATGCACTTTGTAACCCAGCAAACATGAAACGGTAGCAGAAATAATAACTTAAGTCATTTACAATGGTGTTGCGAAGCGCAATTCCAATTACATAGTGAAAGATCGTATAAAATGTCGTCTGAAGTCAGTTAAAATCGGATATGATAGAAAGTCCACCATGTTTGTTAATTTTGAAATTATTTTGCTCACGCGCGGGCTTCGAGTGAGAAAATCATCGTCATGTTCTCTCTGCAACCAGCAGTGCATCCAGATGGTTGAGAATCAGATGGGAATTGAGTAATATTGACCAATGAGAGAACTGTAAAATATTGTCGCTGGCAACCGGGGAACTAAAATGAAGGGAGAAAATTCGTCAATGATCACACAAATTGTGCAGCCAATGATTGAATTTGTGGTAATTTGTGGCAATTTGTAAGAGAGAATTAGAAGGTTTAAGTTAAAATGAGAGAATCTAGTCCACAGAGAGAGTGGAAATGTGCTAATTGTTGCAATTTAGCTTAGCTTAGCTTAGCTTGATTGACTACTCACATCCACCTTAAATCATTGAACTTGAAATGCAACATTAAAATATTCTAAATCAATAGTTCATTATAAGCATCGTCAACCTTTAATTGTATTTTTATCGGCATTAAAAAAACGCATTTCAAATTCCATGATCGCAGGCGTGGCTCAGTAGAACGAATTCCACATCGCCAATGGTTGCTACTCCGTGATTGACCGAGGCCATCAATTTTGTCCAAAGGTCAAATGAATGGTATCTGGGATTGACAGCACATTCACAATGAACAAAACTGATGCTCTCTCTTTACACATCAATAACGGCGCCGGCCACGTCCTAGTAGTCAATGGATAGGAGGAAAAAAGAGAAAAAAGGTTGAAAGAATAATAATTCATGCTTTAGGACCGAGGTCACCTCTGCATCCTAGCAAAACAATTTTTTGTATGGATTGGGTAAAAAGGATATAATCAGGAAACACTTTTGACTAGTGTTACGTAATCTGGGTTGAAATCCAATTATCTTAAGCTCCTGTGATTTCGTATTGAAATTATTCAATTCAGATAACATTTTTTAATAACTACATAATTAAATTTTGAATAAATATCATAAGGGTTACCATTACAACTTGTCGCATACTTAACTCCCTGCTACAAATCAAATAGTTTTAATCAAAACCCGAAACATTTTTTTATAAATTTAAGTGAATCATCAAATTTAAGAAGATTTGAGTTTGAAATTACAATGGTTTGATCTTATTCTTTACGTACTTAAACTAATTTTTAATATTATTTTCCGTGAATAACATACTACTCACTACTAGCTATTTTTTCCTGGAGACATCAATCAACATTTATAAATAAAATAAAAATTGACTGGATTGACTGAAAATAGAATCATGTTAAATGCAGCAGTTTTGTAAAAATCTAGGTCCGTTTATCATATTCGTTATGCTTTCACTCAGTAGGTGAAATCGTACATTCCATATTCTCAAGCACATTGAAACACTTCTACACGAAACCACAGGAAACTCATTAAAATATACGGGACTCGTTTTAAAGCTATCGATCGACGGAAAGGTAAAATGTGCTAATTGTTGCAATTTATTTATTTATTCATTTATTTAACATGTAGTTTAAGGTAATTCAATTCCTTGTTTTGTTACTACACTTTGTGCTTCAAAGTTACAAAAAGCAGTTGAAGCAGTTGGGGAACATCCATAAATGACGTAGCTTTTTTGAGTTTTTATACCCACCCCCCTCTCCCCTAGTAGCATTTCGTCACAAAGTCATAGACCCCCCCCCCCCTATATAATAACGTGGCTATAATAACCCCCCTCCCCACCCATTTTTAAAAATCGGTTTATAATTTTTACTTTTATTATCAGCATTTTGCAAGAATAAAACAAAAAATAGCAAAAAAAGTGAAAGATGTTATAAATGGAAGTTTAAAAGAGCATATCAATCAGTCAAAAAAAAAACCACCTACCTACCCACCTACATGTTCAGACTGGATTGAATTAGGCATAATTTTGCTCAATTTTGATTTTTTTTTTCGATATTTAATTAAAGCTACGTAGCTTTACTTGAACTCCTCCCCCTCCCCCTCGTCACACATCGTCACACAAAGTCAAACTCCCCCCCTCCCCCTCAAATGCTACGTCATTTATGGATGTTCTCTTGTGGAATTTTGATCATTACTATTCCAAATGCAAAGAAATCTCTCTCGATTTAAATTCCTTGAATTGAAGGCTATGAGAGCAAAATCATGCGCTACCTTGTATTCTTTCGATAGGTACGAATAAGGTGTCGGATAACGCCCAATAGGTGTAGTTTTCGTCGCTTCAGAAATAAAATGAAATTTATGTATGTATATTGCATTGCCTCCACTTTGGTAGGTAAATGTTGTTTTTTCAACTTTCATACGATCATTCCATAACAAATATGAAACGTAAATCAATGCAGCATTATAATATAACTATAAGAATGTTTGCTGGGATAAGAGCATATTGTTGCCTTGGGCTTTGTGTATACAATAAATGATGCTTCCAGGATAAAGGGTGATACGGTCAAAACTTGGTCAATATCAACTTGACGTATTTCTATCAATTTTGCATTTAAAAAACCTGATCACCCCTCATTTTGAAGGTGTGTGTGTGTGTGTAGAATTTTGCTCGCGCATCGCGAAAATCCGAGCTACTCGCACGCAAAGCTGGCAAAATCGCTAAAAGTTGCCAAATCAACCGTTACAAATGTAATTAAAGAGTTTAGGGCAAACTGGCTTTCTGCGGCGAAGTAGGTGAACAAGGTGGCTATACAAAATCTGATGGCAGGGGATAAGCGTAAGTCCCGGCAATTCGGATTTGGAAAAGCGGAAGCCTAACTGAATATTTTTCTTGAATTTTATAGGGGAGAGTGGGGTATCGTGGGCCATGGGGAAACGTGGGCCACTTTTAATATCTCAGAAGTGTGTTGAGATAAAAATCTCAAACCAACTGTCATCATCGTCGCTTTGCGTGAGCATATATTCCTACATGTAATTGACTGAAATACGCATCATATGCTTCTTTAATTTATCAAGCTAAAAAGGTTAGAAAAGTTTACTTACATAATTTAAAAAAACACCCGCTAATTTCATCGATGGGGAACATAAAGTGCATAACAAAAATATGCTCATACGCTTATGATCTTAGTTTTGTCATGTTCTTTCACGTGGAAAAGGAATTTTCGATGAAACATCGATAAGTCACACAAACGCAACCAATTTGCAAATCATAGTTTGTGGGGAATCGTGGGCCACACATCTTGAATCACCTATATTTTTATGTTTTTATACACATTCAGAACTTAAAATACGATTTTCCAATCTGTTAAGTTTTCTTATGCCAAATAAAGAGTTATTTAAAATATTTTGTTCATCCTATATAAGAAATTTGGCCAAAACGTTCGTGAGCCAGGTTTTGGAATCTATGCAATCATACACAGCTGTCTTTTTTATTTCATCATCTAGATTGCTTTAAAATAACGAAATGAATCAGGAAATCACAGTTTTGGGTCAACTCATAAACTTTGCATGTTATTTGGTCAATTTGGATTTGGTGGCTCACGATTCCCCACCATTTTTCAAAATCCAAAAAATATTGCTTTTTTTTCAAACAGTCAGATTTGGGGAAAATAACTTATTAAAATTTTCAAAAAAATACCTAATGATACCTTGAAAATGTAGAAAACCATACCATTTTTTATTTTAATTTTATCTTTTATAATAAAGAAGTTATGAAACAACCAAAAAAAATCTGTCCTATGATTCCGGATTTTTCTTGAAATTATTACTATATTTGACGAAAAAAAAAACAAATTTTGTTTTAAGTTTTTATTTTTATGCTTCCAAAACGAAATATTTCCAGCAAGTTTAAACAAACAATCATGAAAGGTTTTTTTTGGAAGCCCAAAAACGATTTTCGATGAATTGATGAAAATAAAAATTTTCATTTTTTTTTCTTCATTCTCGGTATTCCAAGGTTTTAACAAAATTTGCCCGGATACTGCCTGGATTTTTGGTCGTCAAATTTGAAATCAAATTCCTGGATTTTGCCAGGTTTAACTAAAAAATTGCCCAGATTTGTCCGGCCCGGATACGCTGGAAAAATTCTGCAACCTTATTCTAGGAATCATATGAAAAGATTAGGGGAGAGTGGGGATACTTGATACCTTTTTCTTATTTTCACCATACCTTTTTGGAAAAATTTAGCAACTTGTACTCTTTTTCATTTTCTGACAGCGTGTAACTTCAAGTTTCTATGCTCCTAAAATTAGAACGATACTTTAACCCGTAGATGAACTAGAAGCTTTTTCGTGGGAGTAAAAAAATTGCGATATTTTTTAAGTTAGGGGAGACCTCAGGAAGCCGTAATCCATGAAAAAAATCAAACAAAACCCCAAGATAGAATGTTAATCGACTATTTTGGTCATGTTTGTTCTCATTTCAAAATCTATAATTGTAAAAAAAAAATTCTGTAGCTAATTCTCAACCCTTATGACATTGCATACTTATGGGCGCAATTTTTTATAAACAAGAGAAAATCAAATTATTTTAGCCCTTTTCTTCAGATAATTGATGGATGAATATTAGCTATTGGATAAATATTAGTTATCTCGTAATCAGCATCGATCCATTGAGAAGAAGAATATAACGGGATCATTTGTACCCATATATTAGGGATCAATTGCACCCAAAATCAACATTTTAGAAAACTTTTTCTGAAAAAAGTTGAAAGTTTTCCATCGCTTTGAAAATATTGTATTTTGAAGTTCACTTTACACTCGAAAGATTGATATATTGAAATAAACATTGAAATAAAATTCCATGTTACGAACATTTTAAAATTATGAAAAAAGATCTTCAAGTCACATTTTGTGAAATTTTTCAAACAAAGTTCAATAACCCAAAAACTTATTTTGTTAAAAATTTTTGAGCTTCAACCATTGCTGTTTTGTTCCATTTGGCACATTTTTCTAGAACATTTGATCATTGTACGACACTCCAGTTTGGAGATATAGCTAAAGAATCAAATATCCCTAGGGATCAAGTATCCTCATTCTCCCCTATGTATTTTTGAATGACTTTAACGATTCAAACAATATTTTAAAGGGTTTAAATGATTTTTACCTAGCAATGACTAGTTCGATGTTAAACTGTAATAATTCATCAAACTGCTTTATTTTGTTCATTCACAGGACTAGAAATTGTGGAACAAAGATGGGTCGGTTTTTATTAGCAAAATCCTACCGTGAATCTGTGTTTCACTTATTCACCACTCGACATGTTGAGGAAAAAAAGTAAATACCGAAAAACGATGTAAGATTGATCACTTTTTTCAATATTTTTCGGTTATTTTTTCTGTTAAGGGGAATGTGGCATATTTCATATTTTTAAAAACCAGTTCTGGACTCCTATGCATATGAAACATAGTTGCACAAATTTTTAAGACTTCTATAAATTTGATTCATTTGAATCTCTACCAAATTGAACACAAAACTTTCGGTGGCTCGAAGATACAAAATTTGTAACTTTTTGCTCAGTGAATTCTGAGATATATAATGCTGAATTTCGACATCCCTTGGTTAAGATTTCTTCGCGGTTCA
Organism: Uranotaenia lowii; assembly: GCF_029784155.1. NCBI lineage: Eukaryota > Metazoa > Arthropoda > Insecta > Diptera > Culicidae > Uranotaenia > Uranotaenia lowii. The sequence goes on from NC_073691.1 coordinate 142,847,275, forward strand.
AAAAATACAACATCGCGGTCCTTAATGTAAATATTAAGGCCAAACAACAATAAAAATAGAAAGATGTACAATGATGCTGCATAAATTAAAGGGCTAAATTTTTTAACAATACTTATAAAATTTTAACTACAAAAAAATTCGGGTTTTCTAGCCTTTTGTCCTAGATTGGCTTACTGTTTGAATATGTTCCTTTTTTTTTAATATCAAAAATGTATATCAAAATTCAACAAAAACTACACCAAAACTGTACATTTACTGAGGAAAAAGTTTGAACTCTCACATAAATCAACCTGCTGTTTCTTTACGATTTGATTTCATCAGGAAGTGTGTTTGTTTGCGAGCCTTCGAAAAAATGGATGTTTGAAAATTTTGAAATAACATTTTACTTAGATTTGAAATTCCTAAACCAAACCAAGTTTTTCCCAATTGGAAAGTCAACTTATAGGTTTTTAATCGTAGAAAAAAGTTTTTAGATATTTTATCTTTAGACTCAGTTGTTGATCATTACGTGATGAAATTGATATTTGTTCCAGCCTAATAGAACCGCAACAATTTTTCCTTGTCGTTTATCAATAGGATATTCATCTTTGCTATAAAAAAAACAGAGCCCATTTATAAAGAGCATAGTTAGTACAAGAACTTTACTTTTCTTTTGTAAACAGGCAGACAGAAACACACACACACGAGTACTATGTAAAGTAGTAGTTTATGAACTTAGAGCAAATAAAGACGGAGACTCAAAGGCAGTGTCCAAATAAACACCCAATGGAACCATCGTCAGTAAAACCGACAGAGAAGAACGGCAAAAATAATCTTCCTTTATCGAGAGCGACAAATTTTCTATTTTCTTTCTTTTGCCTTTTTCCTATACTAAGGTGCAACTTGGTCCGGCGACTGCCCGAAAGCTTTGGCCAAGCTTTATCTTGTGCCGCTCATAAACATCAAAGTTGGCAGTAAGGGTGACCAACTTGCTGTTTTACGAAAGTTTTTAATCTATATTCAGTGTTCAAGAGAATAGAAACGCTTCCAAGTCCAATGCTATTAATTTATGTAAATTGATATGGGTGTGTGAATCACAAAAAGAAGAATATTTTAGAGTTGTTTTTTGAAGGATTATGTAAAGGTTTATAAATTTGGTGAAAAACAAATTTGTTCAGCTTTTTAAAATTATATCCAAAAGTCACATAGGGTAGTTTGCCAATCGTTGTTTTTGGCTCCATCGTTGCACAGGATGACTAAAATTGTCAATATTTCAGCCGTCTTTCATTTTTTCCAGAAATAATAATAATAAATAGATAATGTTTGCTGACGAAATAAGGCTTTTCACGATGTTTTCTGTTGTAAAATATGCTTTTCACGACAGTTTTACTTTTTCTTGTTTTTTTCGCTTGATTTTCGTGCAAATTGTTAACTAAAACCTTAAGATTCCTTCAACGGCAAATAAAGATTCACGTCAGAACAAAACAATTTTTGTATCGATTTTCTTTATGAAACGTTTGTTGGGAAATTTAATCATCATGTTAAAATAAAAAGAAAGATCCAATCATACTTAGCGGAAACATAGGATCGTGCAGAAATTATTGTACATCAATTTATTCTTTACCTGACCGCATAACTAATACGGTACTAAACGTTTACTTCTAATATGCCGAATTTATTGCTAAACTATGTTTAACTAACAATTTTTGTAATTTATGTGCCCAAGTTAACAATTTTACACCAGATTTTTAATTTTTTTCAACTTATTGAAACTTAAATTGAATCCTTTTAAAAAATTGTTGATTTTTAAGAAGGACACCCTCCCATTTAGTCGTTTTAGAACAACTACCAAAAGACTATGAAGGAACGTCAATGTCAGCGAAAAATTGTGTTCGCCATTGTCATCATATGTTGAGTGATTTGGAATGTCCGGAAACTTCCGGATGTTGTTCCGTGGGAAGTAACATCCGGAAGTTTCCATTGCCGTTTTGACCGGGAGTTTCAAAACTTCCCCCCGCCTTGTAATTGCAATGCAGTGTATCGGAAAAGCCAAATCCGGTTACAAAAAATTTAACCATTCTTTAATTCCCTGAAAATCAACAGCTTTTGAATAAAAAGGATATATTTGAGATCGGCTGCCTGAACTTAGTTTTGAGTATGCCTATCAGACGTCCACCGATTGGAGAATCCAGAGGTGACAACAGCATACGTTGAACAGCTTGAATCCCGATCCTGGGAGCTACCGACAGACGCAACAGTCGAAGAACAGCGGTGTGGAATCAAGAATGCCTTTATCACGACGAGCCATGGTACTCTCGGTAAAGTTTGTGAAAGAAGAAGTGAATGGATGTCGGATGAAACATGGAGGATGGTCGATGATCAAAGAAAGGCGAAAATCACCCGCTTACGATATTCGGAGCTGGAAAAAGCAGTTTATCGAGCTTGTAGACGAGACAACTGAGCCTGGACAAACTCCCTAGCCGAAGAGGGAGGAAGAGCCGCCGCCAATGGAGATATCCTATTACTTTATGACATTTCTCGCCGCTTCAGTGGTGCAAGGACTAATGCAAGAATGCCGCTGAAAGACCGAGCAGGTCAGTTATTGACCGATCGAACAAATCGCTCAAACGATGGACTGAGCACAACCATCAAAGTACTCTGCAAAGTGATCCTGAACAGGATCCAGGAGAAAATCGACGCTACACTCCGACGGCAACAAGCTGGATTCCGATCCGGATGATCATGTGTGGACCACATCACAACGCTACGCGAATCATACTGGAACAAACCAACGAATTCCAGGACTCTCTTCTGCTAGTGTTCGTTGATTTCGAAGGCATTTGACCGACTCAACCATGAAAACATCTGGGCGGCTCTAAGGCGACGAGGAGTCTTAGAGAAACTAGTTCATCTCATCAGGGCACAGTACGGGTCATTTTCGTGCAAGGTCTTGCACGACGGTGTCTTGTCCGAACCAATCCCGATAACTGCTGGAGTGAGACAGGGATGTATCTTATCACCGCTACTTTTTCTAATCGTAATGGATGAGATTCTTACTGGATCGATCGACTGTGCACCGAACCGAGGATGGCCATGGAATCCTTCAACAATGGAGTAACTGAATGCCCTTGACCTTACTTTCTTACTTAATGATCCCGCGCCGATCCACCGTGTGTGGGGCACTAATACAGAGGCATGAGAGAACAACTAAACAGCGCTCAAGATTGGTCGTTAAGTCTCTCTGCGCTCAGTCTGACAGCGATTGCCGAACAAGTAAGCCGCAAGATTGGTGAGGTGGCGCATATCACTCGGTGGGTGATTTCTAGCAGATAACCGAGTTACACATTTGGCGACCGACGGGACTATGTGATTATTCTGCAACCCAGTTTTTTTTCGAAGTTTGATATGATAAAGAGCTGCTTGGAAATCACCCACTGGAGAAAACAAGCGATAACAAATGGAGCGAAAAAGTGAAGTGAAAAAGAAATTTGACGGAACGTATTGACGTCGGGACAGTGTTGCCATGTTTTCAGTTATTATGAAATTGTGAGATATTAGTGAAAATTAAGGAAGGAAAAAAATCAATTCGAAGTTAAACAAAAAAGTTGCGAGTTGGGAGGACCGCAATGAACGATGCGAGTTGGGAGGACCGCAAACATAAATGTAAAGAATGCGAGTTGGGAGGACCGCAAGATAAATCTGAAGATTGCGAGTTAGGAGGACCGCAATGATGAAAAATGCGAGTTGGGAGGACCGCAAGATAAGTTTAAACATTGCGAGTTGGGAGGACCGCAATGATGAAAATAATGCGAGTTGGGAGGACCGCAAAATTAAAATTTAAATGTTGATTGTGAGTTGGAAGGACCACAGTAAGTGAAAATGGAAAATACTAAGAAAAATGCGAGTAAAAAAGGAGCGCAATATTAAATACGAAAAAAACAAGTAGTATGAGAATGCCAATTCAGAGAATCGACAAATAAAATTCAGTCAAAGATTTGAAACTTTTGACATAGTAAACTGCAGCTCGTTGAAAGAGTGTGAGTTAAAAAAATGGAGGAGAAAAACGAGAACAAGTGTCAGAAAGATAAGATGTCAAAGTTTAAACAAATTGATACACAATGCAGTGAAGTTCAGAAATTCAATAACAGGTTAAAGAATGAGTTAAAAAACAAGGAAAAGGTAAGAAAATGCCAGAAAGAGAGCTAACATGGAAAAGCTGATAAAATTAAGCACAATACAATGAAGTTTAGAAGTAGAAAATTGAAACAGAATTATAGGAAAAACGAGAGAGTGTCAGAAAGACACTGAACATTGTAAAGCGAATCAAATTCATACACAAAACTGAGAAACAAATAAGAGATAGAAAAGTTGTATATGTGTTATAAAAGTCAGGTACAATAAATGGAATAAGAAAAATAATCAAATGCAAGATTCAAAGGCCGTTATAAACTGCAAGCTTACTAAGAAGCAAAGATTATGGTCAATAATTATCAGATGAACAAAACTGAACAACTTAGAGTATCCTTTAAAATATATGATATGAATGAAATAATGGTACGCACGAAAAAAAATTCATTTAAAAAAACAAATATTTGAAGAGGAAATTCGTATTTGGAATATTACAAAGATGGAAAGAATTGCAGTAAGAAAACAGTAGCATTCTGGTTTTTGCAAGTTACAATTTTATAAAGAAAAGTAATATTAGATGCTCAATTAATCTACTCATGCGTCAATGTGTTTTAGCTTATGCTTGTCAAATGGATTCGTGGTCAGTTAAGATATTTAAAATATATCTGGCAAGTCTGGTGCAACGAACTGAGCGCAAGTGCAATCGTGTGTGTTCTGCTTGGATACGTTTCGAGAGCATCGATGTGTATTGAACATTTGCTGAAGTGCGAAGTGAATATTAGCTGCATCCCACTCGCACTCTTGCAAAACCGTCACACGATCTCGGCGGCTTCCATCGCAAATTGATGGCAAACATAACCACGGAAAAAAATGTCCGGTCGGTGTTGGCTTACCATACGTAAAATATGCGTCGCTTGCGGAATGCAGCGTAATTATGCAAAAAAGAGAGCGCTTCCTCCCCTCTTCATGACGAGCTGATTAAGCTAAGCAACGTTAACAGAAAAAAACAATAAATGGAGCTCATATAGTCAAATCATATCCATATTTGCTCCTGTTAACATTTTGCATTGAGCATTTTCCGATTGCTCATAAATTCTCGATAAGGTCAACAATAACACTGTAAAACAGAACTACATAATTTTATGTTCTCTGCAATGAACTATCGATGCATGATTTCGTACCAGTCGTATGCGTAGATTTGATGAAATATTTAAGAAGAAACGAGGTCTCGTGAGATGGAAAAACACGCTGTTCAGCTCAAATCAAAGCTCTATTAGGAATGAGATTCAACTTGTGAAATCAAAATATAAAATCATGTATCCTGTAGGAAAAAGGAAGATTCTATCATGGAAGAATCTATCATGCAAATAATGAAAGATTTTTAAATTACTTTGAACTTGTTCTTGCAAACTTTTCTTGAAAAATGAATACTTAGGCCGTTACTCTCCCATGACTGTATGCATGGGATGGGAATGTGCTCAATTGGGATTGAGCCTACTAAAAAGAATAAAGCTCGCTCTTTACTCTTACACTGATTTCCATATGAATGACAGCTACCCGAATAGAAATGCACCGTGAAAAAACCATGAATTCCATATTCACAGACCATAAAGATTATCGTCCTCGATACCGTGAATGCACATTGGAATTCATATTTTTCGACCATAAATTTCATCGTTTTGACGAAAATAACCATGAAAAAGGGGTATTGTTATGCAGCGTGACCATGAAAAAAATGGCGATTTTCCATACATTGGAAAGCCCAAAAATATAAAGTTCATGGTTAAAACAGCTTCCAGTTTTTCACAATAAAACCATGAAAATATGTTCATTCCGATCGTTTTAGTGAAGATGGAAATCAAGGTTAATTGATGGTACAAAAGTATAATTTTTACCGTACAATTTCATGGTTTCTACATTGAAAAATTCACATTCTCAAGGATTGCAATAAAATTTTATTCATTTTCAAACTTCATTTTAATAAAATATTTGATCACTCATTTTTCACATTTTGATAACAAGCACCATACACTTTACTGTATCACCGCCGACCGTTTCTAATGTGGAACTTCCGATAGGAGACTGGTTTCTTCCCGTTGGCCACTAGCTGAGCTATTCTGGAACCTGACTCTCTGGTTCCGACAAGGTCTTCCCGATGGCATTTTCCCCGATTTCACACCGGCCCATTTTGAAGGACTCAGCACATTTCCGACGGCTTGGATGATTATCCCGTACCGTCTTCGCCGATGGGGGAAAACAATCGGACGCTTTGTTAATAAGAGCCTGCCTTCCGGAGCTGTGAAACAGTAGCATCTAGAAAAATAAATTAACAGTTCTCAAAACTGTAAATAAATAATTAAAATGCAACTTACCGCATCCAAAATATTTCGATGCGCACCACAAACAAATTGACCGGGAAAACAATTTTTTGCCAAAATGGCGCGCACTGAAGAATCTCTGCACGATCAATTAAAAGTGTGTAAAATAGCCAAAACTTTACCATTGTTCATTTTGGTTTGGACTTACATTTTACCATGAAGTACACTCTAACAATAATAATCACAATAAAATTATTGTTAAACCGTGTTTCTGTCATTTTCGTCAACCATGAAATATTTTGAATAAACTATAAACTTTACGGTGACTTAAAAATTTATGGTGATTTCGAAATAAAATGCGGTTTATAGATATTTAGATACTACGGTGAAGTTTACAGTTAAATTGAAAAACATTGTTCGGTTATCTTAAAACCATGGTCTTTGCTATTCGGGTAATCAGAGTGAAATTGGAGTGAAGGCTTTCTCTGTTTTACACACGAAAAATCGTTTACCGGGATTGCGATTTGCGAGCGCGCCCATAGCCCATTGATTACGCGAGTGTCGTGCTCGTGCGTGAGAGAATACTATTGTGCTTTTAGATAAAAAATTTATAAACGTCGTTGGTGAACTGGCATCATGGCTGACTTCCGACAAAAACATATTGAGTCATTTTATTTAAGCGTGCGCCAAGAAAGTTTTCAAATTCACATAAAATCAACGTTGCCACAAATTCATTAGAATCGCTTGTGTATCTCATTCTTGCCCGTAAGAGAATATATTTCACGCGAACACAAACGATTGCTGGCGAAAACAGCAGCAGCAACGAAAAAAACATATTCACTCCGGCAGAGGGTGGTGGTTTGTACAAAATATTTCGATCCCGACCGATTTTACTCAAACCGTTTGGGCGCTCATACAAGCAGTGCCATACACGATGCAAATCGTGTTCACAGCGACAAAATTTCATCGAATTTCATCGCATTTGTACCAATGTTGTGTAGTCTGTGGCCCGCTTAATGTATTTAGAGATACTCTGGTGGATACAAATTTATGTGTGGCAACGTTGTATATAATACACTGTTTTTTTTTTGAACACAACTGTCAAAAGTTCGGAAGTAAGTTCGGGATCGGAAGTCCGGACTTCCGAAGTAAAATTTAGTGCTGGCACTATAATATTTGAAAATGTATGCTGATGTATAACAGTGTGTCACTTGATGTAAACTACAAAGTGTGCGTGAACTTGGACTTTAGAGCGTCCGGCAGAGTGAATGGATGCCAATGCTTTTATTTTGTTCGGAATTTGTCTGATTTTAAATGGTCCATTTAATGATCCACGTGATAACCTGATAAGCCAAATTTCGAAAAAAAAACCTGAATTTCGTGTAAAAATAGAACCCACTTGTAACTACAAAGCGGATTTAGGGTGCAACACAATCCAAACATTTTCCAGTGACGATCAGAAGGTCACCACTTTATGATCTGATTTAAGCATGAATTATCATGATTTTTGTTGTAAAAACTCTCTGAATGCGGGAAAAACATGTTGGTAACTTAAATAAAGTGTTCTAATAGGTGATTTGAGAAAAAAAAATGCCATGAAGACAGACGCATGAAAACAACAAAAGGAAATGCTTTCTTACGAATGACATCTGGTCACTGCAACGGGGTTATCTATCAAAGTAAACTCCAAATATTACGGAAGGATTAAAAAAAATCTTTATTGATTTCTTGCGTCTGCAGCTCGGTTAAATTTTAACGGATTCGTACAACTCGTTACTGTAGTATGCAAGTAACTTTAATCGAGTATCTCAATTTTTTTTCTTTTCTTCCGAGAGGAAGGGACATGTGTGGGGCACTAATACAGAGGCATGAGAGAACAACTAAACAGCGCTCAAGATTGGTCGTTAAGTCTCTCTGCGCTCAGTCTGACAGCGATTGCCGAACAAGTAAGCCGCAAGATTGGTGAGGTGGCGCATATCACTCGGTGGGTGATTTCTAGCAGATAACCGAGTTACACACACCGGTTCAGAGTTGCAAGATTTCAGATAATCATTTGAAATTGATACTCACCGTGATGAGTATCAATTAAGCAGCACAATGAATTTCGTTGTGATGCTCAAAGCTTTCGATGTGAAACGAAATTCACTGAGCATCACATCTAGAAAAAAATCAGAAATCCAGAATCCCATTAGAGAAATCTTCAGCTATATTCCCCACTTTTTCCCCTACTATTTTTTGACGACAGTTAAATTTGTAACGAATCTATGGAATATTTGAATGTATCATATAATGTAATTAGTTTTTCACACTAGCGACACGCCAAGTTGAACGACAAAATAAGAGCGCTTTATAATTGGAGTTTATTGAAACTTTTTAATAACGAAAGTGTTCAAGCTCGTGGTACACATGGTTTAAAAAAGTTTCTATGTACACAACACACTACCTTATAAATGTTGAGAACAACACTTTAATTTTATAATATTATTTGCAAATACGGCGCTTTGGTACTAAACAATTTATAGCATAATTTCATAGTCAAGACGACTTAAACTAAAAAAATATAAAATTCAGTCGTTGATGTTTTGTTGGTTCTCAAAATTAAAAGCAACAACATAATATGGGATTAAAAGCAACATTTCTAATCGATTTTCTGGTTATTTGAAATCAGTTAAATATGCTTAGTTAGCTAAGCATAGAATACATTAATATAAAAATCGATATTTGTTTTAACTCTCAAGGGCTGAAATTTTTACAAAAAAAAAGGTCAAAGCTCAGATTTTTTAGGTTTTTTTTTGTATTTTCTCGGCTGTTGACATACAAAAAAAAACATATGTTGAACTGTAATATGATCACAGTCATCATGCGGTCCCTTCTTCAGAGCATGTTGTGTACGAGTGAAGGATATCTAAATTTGGAAATATTAATAAAGATCATGTATTCTAACAAAAATGCATCTATACATTCAGAATTAAAACCAACTTTTGTATATCAACTAAATGAAAAATTTAATTATAGAAACCGTGATGTCAGTGATAAGCTGTCCTTTGTTTCAACTTTTATTTAAATCTCTTTTCAAACGATCTTTTTTTAAACGTCCTTGGTCCTTGACATCCCTTCTCTGTTCCAAACTACTCATTGGTAGTGCAATTTTCTGCCGAATTTTTGACAGTAATAGTCACATATAGACTGTAAAAGATCCGGAACAACCGTAGAGAAAACCTATTTTCGAAACCAATCTTTACATTCCCGATTTCACAAAAACCACTTCAAAATGATGTACTAGGCTATGAATGATCAATTAACAGTCTAAACTAGCCATTTTAATAAAATTGAACAGTGTTTTTTCCAAGGGTTTCACGAATTTCTTTTAAAGGGCATTTTTAAACGTACTCAAAAATCGTTAAAAAATCCAGCTATGATAATTAAAGAACAATTAATTTATGATGCATGTGTCTAAAAGCACATAAGATAATAATCAAAAAATTAGAAGTAAGGCCGCTTAAAAAAAGAAGCGATTTTACACTCCATTTTACTCCAAATGGTCAATCTTAATATTCAATGGCACATTATTATTTCTGTCATATTCTTTTTCTATTTAGAATTCTATAAATCTTCTGGAAACGCTCTTAATAGAATAAGTGAATTTATCGGACATTAGATAGGCTGGTATGAATCCTATCCTACTGTTTGGTGCAACGATCATGTTTTCTACTTCAGAAATTTCCCACAGGGAATTTCAAACATCACGCGAGTCGAGATAATATTTGAAAAAGATCTGTGAGCCGGTGCAAACAAAACCAGCTTTCCTTCTCTTGAAAAAGAAAATCGTTAAAATGCATAAAAAATCATTAAAATGTCTTTTTTAAATTGAAGTAAAAAAGATTAACCGTTAGGATAGAAGCTACAAACCGCCGCTTTCATTTGAAAGGGAAAATTTTGATATTTCTTCATTATTTTTTATTAGGTTCATAAATGCTTTTCATATGTGGTCGATTCCAGCCGATTGCATAAGCTGGGATGCCATGCGTTTTAATTGGAATGGTTTTTCGTTGGTAACATTTTTTATTTTATTTTTGTATTTTAAAATTTAATTTGTTTGGAAGATTCAGAAACTATTTTCTTCATTTATATTAAAACTCTACATAGCTACCTATAAATTTCAACTTCGTTTTTAAGGTTGCCGCTACAAGTAAAAGCAAAGCATAGCTCGAATGCTATAAATAAAATCATAAAACTTTTTTCTGCAAAATTGACAAAACAAACTTTCGGTAATTCAAAGATACTAAATTTGTAAAATTAGGCCCGATGGATTTTTATAATTTTAATTCTGAATTTAAGTGTTTCCCAGTTTAGTTCAGTTGTCTTGCGGTACTTTTGTGTTAATATTTATAATAATCAAATATTTAGCTATTCAGATTTTGCTATATTTTTTTATAGTTTCTTGTAATGTTCAGAAGATTTGAGATGTTTTCTTCTGGCAAGCACATTAAGCCATTGGGGTTTTTTTGAAGAATTTTGAGGTTGGGCATTTCAATGTTTGCAGTTCTTTTCCATGATTGCAAAACTTTGCATCAACGTTTTTAAGAGATTTAAAAGTACATTACTGTAGGAAATACAATTTCATAACTTGCATGTCTTAAATCCTCTGAATACGAGCGAGACTCATCAACATATTTGGTCATGAAAACTTTTTGCTCATCCTGTAAAACTTTCATTAAACTAAGACATAAATATTATAATCAGATTCTTACAAGTCATGATAATACATTCTTCAGAAAGATGTTTTAAAATCAAAACTTTCATTCACAATCAACGTTGACGTTTCACACTGAGTTTAAAAAGGAAGAACCTCACTCGATAAAATTTTAACTGAACGAGATTTCGCAACTTTGCTTAAGACATAAATAAAAAAAAAAACCTTATCATCAACCTGATTGTACTGAGCGTTTAATAGTATGTTCTATATAAAAAATGTTTAAAAAAAAGTATAACTGGCCTTTAACATTCATCAAGTATAACTGACAGTTTTTAAAAAGTCGTGGTATGTTCAGCTTTTTCTGAACTATAAAACTTGATTCATTGTTCAAGAGCTTGCACAAATATTTTTCCATGGCATCTCTGCCTTCCAAAAAGTAGTTTTTCTGCTCGTGATTCTCAGTCTGAGAAAGCGTTGACATTCAAGACAAGAACCGTTTGTGATACTCACGATGAGATTACCTAGCATCACACTGAGATTCAAGAAGGGAAAATCTCACTCAAAAAAATCTCAATCTCATGAGATTTCGCAACCTTGCACCGGTTCATAGGGCCGTGGTAAAAGACCTCTACTGTTGACGATCCGGAGCCAGCGTCTTCACCTGGTCCCAGTCAACATTCTCGTCGACAGTTCGGATTTCAGCGGCTAGGCTTCGCCGCCACGAGTTTCTGGGTGTGCCTCTTCTTCGATGACCTTCTGGATTCCAGTCAAGCGCCTCTCTGCAAATCTCGTTTTCATCTTTCCGCAGCGTGTGCCCAATCTATCTCCACTTACGTTCCCGAATCTCGATTTCTAGCGCCCTTTGATGACACCGACGATGTAGTTCCTCATTTGAGATCCAGTTGCCAGGCCAACAAGCGCGGATGATATTCTGCAGGCAGCGATTTACAAATACTTGCAGCTTTCGCGTCGTTACCGCATATGTGCACCAAGTTTCGAACCCGTACAGCAATACAGATTTGACGTTTGAGTTGAAGATTCGGAGTTTTGCTCGTAGAGAGATCTGGCGTGACCGCCAGATGCTTCGGAGATTCGCAAACGCAAATCAGGCCTTTCTGATCCGGGTTTCGATGTATTTCCTGGTACTACCATCAGGCGTTATCTGGCTACCAAGATACTGGAAGCTCTCCACTTTCTCAACTTGTTGCCCAGCTACCATGAAACTGGAGGGATTTGCTGTGTTGATCTCCATCGACTTGGTCTTTCCGACATTGACTTTGAGACCTGCTGCCTTGGAACTATCGGTGAGGTCGTCGAGTTTGCTCTGCATATCCGGTTGTGTTTGGGCGAGCAAAACAATATCGTCAGCCAAGTCAAGGTCGTTCAGTTGTTCCATTGTTTGAAGGATTCCACGGCAATCCTCGGTTCGGTGCACAGTCGATCGATCCAGTCAGAATCTCATCCATTACGATGAGAAAAAGTAGCGGTGATAAGATACATCCTTGTCTCACTGCAGCAGTTACCGGGATTGGATCGGACAAGACACCGTCGTGCAAGACCTTGCACAAAAATGCCTCGTATTGTGCTTCGATGAGATGGACTAGTTTCTCTGGGACCCCTCGTCGCCTATGAGCCGCCCAGATGTTTTCATGGTTAAGTTGGTCAAATGCTTTTTCGAAATCAACGAAAACCAGCAGAAGAGAGTCCTGGAATTTGTTGATTTGTTCCAGTATGATTCGTAGCGTTGTGATGTGGTCCACACATGATCGTCCGGATCGGAATCCAGCTTGACCTGGCTGACGATATTGTTTTACTCACCCAAAGACAACAAGACATGCAGAGCAAACTCGACGACCTCGCCAAAAGCTCCAAGGCAGCAGCTCTGAAAGTTAATGTCGGAAAGACCAAGTCGATGAAGATCATCACAGGAAATCCCTCCAGTTTTATGGTAGCTGGGTAACAGGTTCGGATCAGAAAGACCCGATTTGCGTTTGCGAGTCTCCAAAACATCTGGCGCTCACGTCAGACATCTCTACGAACAAAAATCCGAATCTTCAACTCAAACGTCAAATCCGTATTGCTGTACGGGTGCGAAACTTGGTGCACATATGCGATGACGACGCGAAAACTGCAAGTATTTGTGAATCGCTGCTTGCGGAATATCATCCGCGCTTGGTTGCCTGGCAATTGGATCTCAAATAAGGAGCTGCATCGCCGATGTCATCAAAGGGGACGTACGCAAGTGGAGATGGATTGGGCACACGTTGCGAAAAGATGAGAACGAGATTAGCAGAGAGGCGCTTGAATGGAATCCAGAAGGACATCGGAGAAGAGGCAGACCCAGAAACTCGTGGCGGCGAAGCCTAGCCGCTGAAATCCGAACTGTCGACGAGAATCTTGACTGGGACCAAGTTGAGACGCTGGCTCCGGATAGTCAACAGTGGAGGTCTTTTACCACGGCCCTATACACCGGAGGATCGGCGCTGGAACATTAAGTATGGCCTGGTCTTAATGAGCACCCATGCCAAATTTCTGCTCTCTAGGTTTAAGGCGGCTGAGCCTATTGAAGACAAACACACAAACGAACTTATTCACAAAAAGCCTTATTAACGTATCAAGTTTTGTATAACGAATTGGCCAAAGGGATCGTCCACATTACCTATTTAATCACTATTTTTGCGATTTTGGCAATATTATTTACAAGATTTAGATAAAAATAACCACCCGGGAAGTTTAAGGGACGGGCAATCGAATTCAGGTATCAAATTGGTGTGAAGGGTCTGCAAAAGGGGTCGTGTATATTCACTGTCTATGATTGAGAATTGAGATTGAGAATAATAATTCAATATCAGGATTTTAAGAGACGGGTAATAAAATGGATGTAAAAATAAGCACACGAGGTTTGTTGAGATAGGACGAATCGATCCCGCATAGTAGAATTATGAGTGAAAAGTTAGTGCATAGTCTAGTCTATATGGATGTGTGTTTGTTTGTTTGTTTGTCCTCTATAGGCTCAGCCGTTTTAAGAGCTAGAGAGCTGAAATTTGGCATGGATGCTCATTAGGACCAGGAATGATGAAAAATTAATTCAGATACAGAACAAATATTGTTTTCGCGATATTGACGCAATTTTTCATCGGATGGTAATTGATTTCAGGTATTGAATTTTTGATTAGGAGTCGGCAAAAGGGATCGTCTAAATAAACTTGACGTTATTATACATTGGATCGAAATTAACATTTTCAGGGACGGGCAATGGATTAAAGAAATCACAATTTGAACATGGTCCGTCAAAGGGGGTCGTCCATATGACCTGTTCACTATTTTTGCAATATTGACGTTATCATAGATTGGATTGTGTGGAAAATTTTCACATGCCTGTTTAAAGAAACGGGTAATTGATTCGAGTAATCAAGTTTTAGGTCATGGGTCGACAAAAGTAGTCGTTTATTTTAACTGTTAACTTTTGTTTATGAAAATTGACACACCAGAGTTTTGAGGAACTGGCAATCGATTTTAGGTATCAAAATCAGTGTAAAGGGCCCAAAGTGATCCTTCAAATTCATGTCAGCCCAAGGGGTCGTCCATTTTAAATTTTCAATATTTTTGTGTTTTTAACGTTATCATACATTTTATTAATTTGGTAGGCCACGACCACACAACCACTCAGAAGCTACTAGAATGTCACAGCATTCTATCATCACGCTAGGAGTACCTGCTGGTATAAATACCACCCCTTGTGTGAAAGCTCTGTCATTCAGTTGTCACACTTGCTTGAATAAACATATATTCTAGTTTAGTCTCTAGTCTTTTATTCTTCTGGGAACACGACAAATTAGCGACGAGAACCTCGAAGGACCCCCGATCAGAAGATGACCGAAATGGATATCAGAAACGCTATCCTCCGGCTCACCGATATCCTGGCCAACCAGCAGCAACAGATTGCAGTTCTCCTACAGAACAACGCAGTTCCCCAGGCTAGAAGAGGGAAAATAATCGAGTCGCTGGCAACGGGAATTCAAGAATTCCGGTTCGACCCAGACGGCGGAATTTTCTTCGACTCCTGGATTGCTCGGTACGAAGACGTCTTCAGGCAAGATGGGCAACATTTGGACGACGCTACCAAGGTCAGGCTGCTCCTCCGGAAAGTCGATACGCAGTTCCACGAACGGTATCTGGACAGCATTTTGCCGAGTCACCCCCGAGACTTTGGCTTTGAAACAACAGTGACAAAGCTCAAGCGTCTCTTCGGTCGACAAAAATCGCTGTTGAACGCACGGTACCAGTGCCTGCAGTACAGGAAGGACGACGCAGATGATTTCACCGCATAAGCAGCTTTCATCAACAAAAACTGCGAGGCGTTTCAACTCAACCGGCTTACTAGTGACCAGTTCAAAGCTCTGCGTTTCGTATGTGGCTTACAATCGCCACGGGACGCTGACATACGAATTCGGCTCATTAGTAAGCTCGAAGCCGAAAAAAGCGCCCCACCTGCCGAAGGTTGCCAGCTTACCCTGGACAAGCTGGTAGACGAGTGCCACAAGCTCATCAACCTGAAAAAGGACACACAAATGATTGAGAAGAAGGACCCCTCAATCAACGCTGTGTCCCTCCATCCAAAACCACCCGAGAAGATGACGAAAATGGTTCCAAAGACGCCCTGCTGGCTCTGCGGGGACTTCCATTACGTCCGTGAGTGCCCGTTCCAGAATTCCACCTGCGGAAAATGCAAACGCAGAGGTCACAAGGAAGGTTACTGTGCTTCAGCGGAATCCAGGAAGAAACCAACCGACGAGCATCACCCGAGCAACCGAAAGATGAAGAGCATCGGTTTGGTGAAACATGTTGACATCTCCAAAAAGCGCAAATTTGCTGAGGTAAATTTGAACGGTGTCAATGTAAAGCTCCAACTCGACTGTGCGGCCGACATCACCATAATTTCGACGGAAACCTGGGCTTGCATCTGGAAACCAACAATCAAGCAGACGAACATCATTGCGACCAGTGCATCCGGAAATATGCTCGACGTTTTTGGTGAATTCAGCGCACGAGTAACCATCCGGAACGTCTCAAAACGAGCATGTATCTACGTCACCAACCATCCAGATCTGAACGTCCTTGGCATCGACCTCATCGATACATTCAACCTTTGGTCGATTCCCTTCGATTCACTGGACGGGTCCACTTCGAACTTCCCTATGCAACCAACATTCGTCGCTGGGGATCAAGTCAAGGCGAAAATCCGACAAAAGAGTTCGGTCAAATGGATACCTTGTAGAATCATCGAACTCAAAAACGGAGGGAAGTACACCGTACTGTTGGACAACGGTCTCATCAGATCTCACACCAATCAACTGAAGGCCTGGTTCATCGAAGCAGCAGCACCGGTTCCAACACCAAATCTTCCATTGTCGGTGTTGTTGGATGATTTCGTTTGAGCTCGTACGATCTTTCTTAAAAAAGGGAGATGTGGTAGGCCACGACCACACAACCAATCATAAGCTACTAGAATGTCACAGCATTCTATCATCACGCTAGGAGTACCTGGTGGTATAAATACCACCCCTTGTGTGAAAGCTTTGTCATTCAGTTGTCACACTTGCTTGAATAAACATATATTCTAGTTTAATCTCTAGTCTTTTATTCTTCTGGGAACACGACAATTAAGATGAAAATTTGTACAACCAACGGGGTCGTCCATATGACCTGTTCACTGTTTCTGCAATATTCTCAGGGACGATAAATTGATTCTCGATTTCAAATTTATTAGCTGACGACAGGAAAAGTGATCGTTTATATTACGTGTTTAACATTTTTGAAATTATTGCTTAACAATGCATTCGGAAATGCATCATGGCTAAAACTGTTCGTGACATATTCTAAGTTGAAAGCCAAACGGACTTCGTATGGGATCAGCTTGTAATATATAAAAAGATCCTGCAGATGCACAGCAACGATACGATGTTCTGGCGAAGGTATTGACGGCCTAACGGTACAGATGGAAATAAAAATAAACCCGTGATTTTATTAAAATTTAGGGGTTGACTGGGGTTGAAAATACTGAAAACTTTTCCTTTACTTTTTCAGATTTTTTTTAAATATAAAAGAAACTTATTGACTTTGAAAGCAACTATTTTAACATGTTTGATCATTGCTCTCTTCAATTTATGGTAACTTTAAACTTGGCTCATCGGTTTCAATATCATCATGGCAAAGCCTTTTCTAGTGCAAATCTCCCTAGGGAAGAAGACTGATGAAACAGGTGGGCAAAATCGATGAACAGCCGATGTATACTCACAGCTGGTGCGGTCATCTTTTGCTGCCGGGCAAGATAATCCGCTCAAGTATGAGACAAATCCGTCCGCTTTCTAGGTTTTTTTTTTCCACCCCTTACGATGCCAGTCTTGGGCAGTCGGATTCCAAAGTCATCAAATGTGTAACACAGTAATGGCCAGTCAAGCGTTACCAGTCAAATCCCAATCCGGTTCGGTTTTTCTGATGTTCCAGGTTCAATCTTACAACCAACCCAAGACACTATGATTCGGAATGATAGGAACAGAAAAAGGGCTCCAACATTAATATATAATGCTAACATACAAGGCCGAGCCGAAGAAACACCTGTGGGGCCACCGGTGGTCATATTCTTGGCTAGGACACAAGTCTTTATCCGTACATTTACAACATGGAACGGCCAGCAGGTATACAAATGTGACGTTTCTTGAAGGCCAGAAACAAGACGAGGGAAGGAGCTTCTTCAAAGCAAAAATCCAAAAGGTCAGTCTCTTCAGCGCCCGGAGGGCAGGTGGGAGACCTAGTGGGTGGGTGGGTGCATGCGTGGGACCGTATGACACGGCTGAGTCCCCTTGGCGGACGAATAGAAGGATGGTCGATTTTCGTCTTTGATCGACAACAAAGTAGAAATTGATGAGCTTGTCTGCACATCCAAGGTTCGACCCAAACCTGTAATCGAACATGCAGACTTCCATCGACCAAAGGTGCCAGCTTCAAATAAATATGCGAACTCTTTTCATTTCTTGGCATTTTTCTTTTTCGAAATGTCAAATAAAGCCGAAACAAATATCAAATTTTTCTTTTGTAACCCTTTACAATTTGAAAGCGATGGCATGAAATTTAGAACATATGCAAGTTTTTGATAGATTGCCCCTTTTCACTTGAAAACAGTCCATAAAAAAACCTATGTAAATTTAAGCAAAGCATGAAC
This sequence comes from Uranotaenia lowii, assembly GCF_029784155.1. NCBI lineage: Eukaryota > Metazoa > Arthropoda > Insecta > Diptera > Culicidae > Uranotaenia > Uranotaenia lowii. Next base: position 142,865,618 of record NC_073691.1, read on the forward strand.
AAGTGATACATATTCATAAAATTCGAAACACCATTGAGTTTAAGCATAAGGAGATGATTTATAAAAAAAAAAATGGGAGAGCCTATACAAATTCAAAGTAAAATACTACACCCCTCGATCAGTTTTTCATTGTTTTTCATAAAAACTCAATCAAGATAAATATATTTGAAAGATTCAATGTAAAGTCAGGGCGAGAAGTTGTTCACTTTTTAGTAACTTAGTCACTTTTTTTTAGACTGCCCAAGCAACCAAAAGTCCCATATCTACGCGTGCCTCCAAAGTTAGAATTTCGCTGAGCAAAGGTTCCATAGAGAACTGGTAATGATTTTTTTTTTCAAATGCAAGCATGAAAGTAACAAAAAGGGCCTTAAATTGCCTTCTATGGACTTGAAGTTCCTAAAAAAATCCTTAAATAGCCTTTTTTGTGACATGTCAATCGCACCCATTTGGTATAAAAGTTACAAATAGGGTCTCAAATAGCCTTATATGAACTTCAAGTTCCATAAAGTTTCTCAAAGAGCCTTTTTTGGACTTGAAGTTCCAAAAAAGTTCCTCAAATAGCCTTTATGTGACTTGTCAATCGCATCCATTCAGTATAAAAGTTACAATTGATGATGATGATGGTCCCACCTCATTCCCCTGCACAGACTTGAGCTGGTCGAGTTATCTTTAAGATAATTTATTGATTGATTATTCTTACAGAATCAGTAAGCAAATAAAAACGGACCGATTTCTGTTTTGTGCTTGCAATGCACTTCATATATATACTGAATTATTATTTTCTAACTTTATTCCGCGCGCGTGGCTCAAACGTGTGCAGACTTTCTCTTTATTTTTACTCTACTCTACAGATGGCAGAAGGCCAAAAAAAAAATTCAAAAATCAAAACAAATATCATCATCATCATCGGACGAAAACAATGATTTGCATGTCTATTCTACTACGATCACATGGCAATTACGTCAAATATTACAATCTTCCCTTATTATCTACTTTTTAAAATTCTATTCTACTTTTATGTGAGAAATACAAAGTTTTTTGAACTCAGCCAAGTTATGAGCACATTTAATTTCTCGCGGTAGCAAATTAAAGTCTCTAATATCTTTATAATACAGCGAATTTGAGTTGCACTAAGAATAAAAGTGGGTGTTCTCACTTCCGATGCATTTCTAGTGTTGTATCTATGGATATCACTTCCTCTAACTATTCGGTTACTTAAATACGGTGGCAATAGATTATTGACTATTTTGTAAATGAACACCATTGTCAAATATTTAATTCTTTGTTTAACAGATAACCATTGTAGCGCTGCAATCGTGACAACTGAATTTCATTAGCTAGAAAAAGAATAGATGAACAGAAATCAATGTGTGGTGCAATGATAGATTTATACAACTGAAGTTTACTGGCAATTGTTAAGTCATTTTTCAATCGGCACAATACTCCATATTTCTTTGCAATTTTTTTTTGATAACATTGTCAATTTGATTTTTGAACGTTAACTTATCGTCAATCGTCACACCAAGATATTTAATTTCACTAACGCGATCAATCGGCTCTCCATCTAGGTTAACATTCACATCGGAAAGCTCAAATCGTGACGAAATTATCATATACTTTGTTTTACTAATATTCAATTTTAATTTTTTAAATTTGAGCCAATTTACAAGAGTATGTAAATCTTCATTCAGATGTAATAAAGCTTTAGCCACGTCTCGTTCAGCAATAAACAAAACAGTATCGTCAGCAAAAAGATTAATATCACAAAATCGTAAAACCCGTTTTAGATCATTTATGTACATTATAAATAAAATGGGACCTAGTACACTTCCCTGAGGCACACCAAGCGAGTTTTCCAATGTTTTCGATATGCAATTATTATAAGATGTTTTTTGAGTTCTGTTACATAAGTAACTGCTAAACCATTTAAGCACATTACCACAAATCCCAAATTGTTTCAAAGTTTTCAATAACAATGGTCTAGAAATAGTTTCAAAAGCACGTTTTAAATCTAAAAATACAGTAATAATTAGTTCTTTATTTTCGAAATATTGTTTCCATTTTGCTAAAACAAGATTTAATGCAGTTTCACACGAGTGTTTCTCTCGATATCCTGATTGTTCTGGAATAAGTAATTGATAACTATTCAAATATTTCATCAACTGTTCTTTTACAACTAGCTCTAAAAGTTTGTCTAGTGTATGCAACATATTGATTGGGCGAAACTCTTCAGATTTAATCGTTCCATGGATTTTCGGAATAGGAATCACGAGAGATTCCTTCCAAACTTGCGGCACGTGTCCGGTCTCTAATGATTCATTTATAAGATTCAACAGAGGTTCTCCGATTACATGAAAGCAATCCTGAAGATTTTTTGCAGTTACATTGTCAATTCCAGCTGATTTTTGTAGTGAAAAACAAATCTTTTTTAATTCAATATAACTTATAGCTTTAAAGACTTCTAATTTACTATCAACTTGAAAATTAAGTTCACCAGGTTCACTGACTTCATCAATGCTCTGGTTGATGATAGAGATACTTTCGATAAAATACTTGTTAAATTTAGTGGCAATAACATTATCAGATTCTTCTTCGACTCCTTCAAAAGTGACTACTTTTGTTGAATTACTCTGAGCATTCATTAATTTTTTCAAAATTTTCCATAATTCCTTGCTGTTATGTTTATTGTGATCAATTTTCTTCTGAATATATTCACTTCTAGTTCTTTTCAAAGACCTTGAATAAAGATTTCTCACCATTGTATACTGATTCCATGTAATTACGCAATTAGATCTGCAGAACTTTTTATAAAGTCTGTCTCTTTTGCGTTTTAGTCGCCAAAGTTCTATATTGTACCAACTATTCGAATTTGAAACTTCTACATTTTTTTCAGTTACAAGCTCATTTGTACACGTTTTCATTATGTCAGTAATAACAGCTGCCTTTTGATCCAAACAACCATCAAATGTCTGAGAATCTAAGCTTCCTGCTACAAGCTCCGATAATGCTTGCTGAGAATATTTTTTCCAACACCACATTCTAACAGTACTATCCGATTCCACTAAATCATCAAGAATACTTATAATTATCGTTTCATGGTCTGTTATTTTTAAATCAGTTTCAGTTCTAGACTGAACCGAGGAAAAATTACTGAATACATGGTCGATTAAAGTTCTACTGTTGTTGGAAATCCGTGTAAAATCATGGACTGTTTGCTTTAAATTGAGGTATTCTATTATCCGCTTCAAATATTTAGAATCATTTTCGACCAACCAGTTTATATTGAAATCGCCCGCAATTAAGTTTAATTTACTTGCATCTAAAAACCCATTAATCCATTTTTCAAAGATATCTAAAAAACGCTGGCCACTAGAGTTTGGCGAATGGTACAACAACCCATAGTTTCCCACAGACAAACAGACAGGACACTCTTTTTTCATTCTTCGCAAAACGGATTTGGAGCTAGGCAATGTCGCCACCAGATTGCACTGCTATAGCTTTGGAGAAATCATATTTTTTCATCACGGTAGCCCTTGCGATTTTGTATGTTTACTGTGACAACTCAAAACCTCATCAGTTCGAAAAAAGTGGAAAAAATATTTTTTGAGAATGTTTTTTAAACCCGTATCTGGTGATTGCCGATGTCCGTGAGTTCGAGCCCAAGAGTAAACATCGATCACAGTTGTACCGGATAAGTTTTTCAATGATTTGTCCGCCAACTTCATCGTTGATATAAGTCGCGAATGACATGAAGATGTTAAAACGACTATAATCGAAACAAAAAAAAAAAAAAAAAAAGTATCCGGTGATATTTGGCAGAAAACTACAAAAGATCGATTATGAATTGGCAATCGTTCTTTGATTTATCAGTATCAATCATCCTGAGCAGAAATGCAGGTAGTATTTAAATCCTGAAAATCTAATTCTTTCAATCATTCTTTCAGAAAAGATGGAGACAAATTAGGCTCATTTTTTAAGTGTGACAGTTTAACTTGGACCTAGATGTTAAGTGGATGAATAAGCTGTAGTCGCTTAAAATCCCGGAGAAATGGACCTAGATGTTATTTGTAACTTGATGTCGACAACCCAAACCAAATGAGTAATCACTGAAGTAAAGTAAAAACTTCCCTCTTCTTGTGCAAAGCGTAAAGGATAATGCTATTTTCCCGGTCCAGATGCCCTTTAAACATTCAAGGTTTGATTACACTGCTCACTGGTTCAACGTTGGAGTATTGATCAGCAGCATTAATGAGCAGCAAAAGATTGAGTAGATTTATGTACGGGATCTTACTTTATTTAGGAATAAAAAGTTTTGAACAAAGTGTGAAACTTTCAAATTTTGTAAGAATTGATAATTCTATAGAAAATAACATAATAACTTCTTATCAAAATCTTGAAATATTTGAATATTTGATTTTTGAAAAAACTAATGAAGGAGTAATGAGAATAAGAAATTTTTCAAACATGTAATCTTTGAATATCTGAAAAAATACCCTTTTTTTGAAGAGTTTCACTTATGAATGGTTTTAAAAACAATAAACAATTTAGTTTCACTTATGAACTTCTTCAATACAATTTACTTCACAACCTGACATAAGATTAGAGTATTGCGTAGCTGGTACCGTAATTGGTTTTTCTCGTGGGATGATTGTTATGGTATTGATAAAAAATCAGATTGTTATTGGTGCTACACGAGGCCGAAATCCCGAAAATTTATTAACTATTGTAAAATGGCCACTGAAAAAGATATTTTCAATTCTTCATTTTATGTTGTATCCGGGCAATAATCGAAGATCACGAAAAAGGGCTTTTGGCCAACGGTTTTTTTCTGGTATTTTCCAATTATTTGTATTTATCTGCAATATAAAATTGTTAGTTAAAATAACAATAAAAACACTAACGATACATTGATGCATCCGATGCCAGAAAATTTGCTGTAAGGTTTTATGGATTTTTTTCATTTCATGTTATCGTTCATTCAAGTTTCTGGAATCTCCGTATCACCTTCGGTCTGAAACAGTACACTTCTCAACTCCTAGATTTGTTGTAATTTGATCTTCAATGATTTGAACCTTCCTGATCAAACAAATTGTGAAGCAAATTTCAGAACAAATAAAAATTTTCTTTTGTTTACATTTTTTGGTAACATCATGATATCGTAGGCTACCTAGATCAGTTTTTGTGTACATAGCTAATTGGTAGGCAATACCACCGGTAGATGGCAGTGTAATCTCTTGCGAAAATTATTATCAATTTTCTTCAGAGTGTCCTGTCTGTTTGTCTGTGGTTTCCCGGTTTTATGCCTTTGCTGATTCTAACGCCCAAAAACCAATTATTTTCAATAGATTCGTTCACACAAGTTTTTAGAACAATCGATGCTTTAAAGTAAATAGCCACACCCCCAGTATGACTTGAATGTGACAAACAATAAGCTACGTTATATCCTGAGAGACTGTACTGGTCGTAGGCCTCAGCCACTTTAACATGCGTTTCAGTGATAAAAATCAATTGCGGATTAATTGATTTAACTAAATGTTTCAAGGCTGCATAATTGGTAGCTATTCCATTTATATTTAAGTAAACTATTTCAGAAATCTTGCAACTACCATTTTTGGCTGGTTGCTATTCGTTGAAGTTAAATTTATCTCTCCTACTTTGTCTAAGTCGCTTATAAACTGGACAATCCAGGCTGTATGCTGCATGATCCGTCTTTAATTTCATATTTCGCTCAGAATTTATTTTTAAACAGTTTATACAATTAGATTGATCCGCCATCTCTCCCATTTCGAAAATTGTTGATTTTGTGTATTTTTGGATTGAGTTTTTCTTTCAAAAACTTCCGTGTACCCTCACAGTCCTGAGAAGATTCAGCAGGTTTTATTACAATAACCGGACGACTTTTACGATTACCTGATTTTGATTTTTTTCTAAAAGATGTTTTCCTTTTAACTACAGCCGCGTAAGACATTGTAGGATTTTCTATGAAAACTTCATCATCTAATTCATTATTTCTTGCATCAACTTGTACTGGCGAATCATTTTTATCATTTAAAATCAAAGTTTTCTTTCTTGGATCAAAAATTGAATCTGATTTAGTTATCCTGGAAGAAAAAATTCTTTTTCTGTTTATAGGTACTAAATTGTCATTTTTTCCAACAAATGATTTAACTCTATTATCAAGTTCTGCTAATTTATTATCAATTGAGGTACGGAAACTATTAATTTTTTCATCAATTATTTTTTGCATATCGCATTGGATTTGTGCTCTAGCGCTATCAATTTTGTTACTCAATTGATTAATAATGTCATTTTGCATCTTCTCTACCGAAACCGACGCATTTGCTACCGCTCCTGCCTCGCTTTCAGCAGAGCTGATCACAGAAACCACATTATTTTCTTCCTTATTACCCAAGCTAGATGAACAATCATCACATCTGTACTGCAGATTAACATTATCAATTACCAATCTCGAAACCGATCTTTGCAAGTTGGTGCAAGCGGCGTGAAAAACCGATCCACACCAACAGGTCAAAGGTTGGTCCGAGCATTTCAGTTGCAATCCATTCTTGCTTGATACTGCTGAAAATAAATCAACGAAAAGAATTCAAAATAATTGAAAGTGGGTTTAAACTTCTACTTATCCTGATCCTTGCGTTACTCATCTAACTATTGACACTAATTTCATTAAAATCCACACACTATTTCACACTTATTTTATGCAAACAAAATCGCTTATAAAATTTCGCAAATCACTGTTTTCGCCATCTAAAGCAGGTATTCCAATTGGGTCTTAAATAGCCTTCTTTGGACTTGAAGTTCCAAAAAGTTCCTTGAATAGCCTTTTTTGACATGCCAATCGCATCCATTCAGTATAAAAGTTCCAATTGGGTCTTAAATAGCCTTCTTTGGACTTGAAGTTCTTAAAAGTTCCTTAAATAGCCTTTTTGTGACATTTCAATCGCATCCATTCAGGAAAAAAGTTACAAATTAGGTCTCAAATAACCTTCGATGGGCTCTAAGTTTCAAAAAGTTTCTCAAATAGGCTTCTTTGAGACATGTCCGCCATTTCATGAATATGAAATGTGAACGAGCATCACGAAAGGGCATATATTTTTAAGATAAGTTAACTACCGTTTTTTTTTTCAAAATTAATTTCCGGCATATTGGTGAGATTTATATTCTTGGAGAAAGAATATCAGAATTGAAAATTGATAAAGATGGATAGAAAAGTGAGAAAAAAATTAACAGATGTTGAAAAGAGCGAAAGAGCATTTTTGCGAGGAAAATTTATTAACGTACACCATACTTTACCCCGCAACATTTCATTATTTAGGAGAAGTAGGCCGGGATAGAGGTGGCACTACCTTAACCTATACAATGAAATCTGGTTGGTCCAAAGTTTACATGTGGTAAACACGTATACTTCGGACGGGCTTATTAATATAACTTACTTACTTAATGATCCCGCGCCGATCCTCCGGTGCATAGGGCCGTGGTAAAAGACCTCCACTGTTGACGATCCGGGGCCAGCGTCTTTACCTGGTCCCAGTCAAGGTTCTCGTCGACAGTTCGGATTTCAGCGGCTAGGCTTCGCCGCCACGAGTTTCTGGGTCTGCCTCTTCTTCGATGACCTTCTGGATTCCAGTCAAGCGCCTCTCTGCAAATCTCGTTTTCATCTTTTCGCAGCGTGTGCCCAATCCATCTCCATTTACGTTCCCGAATCTCGATTTCTAGCGACCTTTGATGACACCGGCGATGTAGCTCCTCATTCGATATCCAGTTGCCAGGCCACCAAGCGCGGGTGATATTCCGCAGGAAGCGGTTTACAAATACTTGCAGTTTTCGCGTCGTTACCGCATATGTGCACCAAGTTTCGCACCCGTACAGCAATACGGATTTGACGTTTGAATTGAAGATTCGAATTTTCGTTCGTAGAGAGATCTGGCGTGACCGCCAGATGTTTCGGAAACTCGCAAATGCGAAACGGGCCTTTCTGATCCGGGTTTCGATGTCTTTCCTGGTACCACCATCAGGCGTTATCTGGCTACCAAGATACTGGAAGCACTCCACTTTCTCAACTTGTTGCCCAGCTACCATGAAACTGGAAGGATTTCCTGTGTTGATCTCCATCGACTTGGTCTTTCCGACATTAACTTTGAGACCTGCTGCCATGGAACTTTCGTTGAGGTCGTCGAGTTTGCTCTGCATATCCGGTTGTGTTTGGGCGAGCAATACAATATCATCAGCCAGGTCAAGGTCGTTCTGTTGCTCCATTGTTGAAGGATTCCACGGCAATCCTCGGTTCGGTGCTAAGTCAATCGATCCAGTCAGAATCTCGTCCATTACGATTAGAAAAAGTAGCGGTGATAAGATACATCCTTGTCTCACTCCAGCAGTTACCGGGATTGGATCGGACAAGACACCGTCGTGCAAGACCTTGCACGAAAATGCCTCGTATTTTGCTTCGATGAGATGGACTAGTTTCTCTGGTACTCCTCTTCGCCTTAGAGCCGCCCAGATGTTTTCATGGTTAAGTCGGTCAAATACTTTTTCGAAATCAACGAACACCAGCAGAAGAGAGTCCTGGAATTCATTGATTTGTTCCAGTATTATTCGTAACGTTATGATGTGGTCCACACATGATCGTCCGGATTGAAATCCAGCTTGTTGCCGTCGAAGTGTAACGCCGATTTTCTTCTGGATCCTGTTCAGGATCACTTTGCAGAGTACTTTGAGGGTTGTACAGATCAAAGTTATGCCTCGCCAGTTACCGCACTCTGTCAGGTCTCCTTTCTTCGGGACCTTTACGAGGATACCCTGCATCCAGTCGGCCGGGAATGTTGCAGTATCCCAGATGTCAGCGAAAAGACGGTGCAACATATGTGCTGACAGGGCAGGGTTGGCTCTCAGCATTTCAGCAGGGATGCAATCGATCCCAAGTGCTTTGTTGGACTTCATGTTTTTGATTGCCGCTTCTATTTCAGCCAGCGAAGGCGCTTCCGAGTTGACGTCGTTAATGCGACTTACTGTTGGCAATTCGAGCTGCGGATTCTGTTGGCCATCGCTATTCGTGACTCGGAAGAGTTGTTCGAAGTGCTCAGTCCATCGTTTGAGCTGATCTGTTCGATCGGTCAATAACTGACCTGCTTGGTCTTTTAGCGGCATTCTGGCATTAGTCCTTGCACCACTAAGGCGGCGAGAAATGTCATAAAGTAATCGGATATCTCCATTGGCGGCGGCTCTTTCTCCCTCTTCGGCTAGTGAGTTTGTCCAGGCTCTCTTGTCTCGTCTACAAGCTCGTTTAACTGCATTTTCCAGCTCCGCATATCGTAAGCGGGCGGCTACTTTGGCTGACCCGGTACATGCCTGCTCAATGCCGACTTTCGCCTTTCTCCGATCATCAACCATCCTCCAAGTTTCATCCGACATCCATTCACTCTTTCTTCCACAAACTTTACCGAGAGTACCATGGCTCGTCGTGATAAAGACATTCTTGATTCCACACCACTGTTCTTCGACTGTTCCGTCTGTCGGCAGCTCTGAGGCTCGGGATTCTGGCTGTTCAACGTATGCCCTTTTCACCTCTGGATTCTCCAACCGGCGGACGTCGTATCAACACCCGACTTTCTCCTCGCGCCGTTGGACACGCGCAACTCTCAGTCGTCGTGATGGTCAGATGCAATGTCTGCGCTTCGTTTGTTGCGGACATCAAGAAAGCTCCTTCTTCATTTTCGGCTGATGCAGATGTGGTCAATTTGATTTTCTGTTCGGCCATCTCGGGATACCCAAGTGACCTTATGTGCTGGTCGATGGGGGAAGAGCGATCCACCGATCACCATGTTGTTGTTGCCACAAAATTCTACAAACAGCTCTCCATTTTCGCTCATCTGTCCTAGACCATGGCGGCCCATGATGCGCTCAAGGTCCTGATTGTCGGAGCCAATCTTTGCGTTGAAGTCGCCCAAATGGATTTGAATGTCATTCTTCGGAATTTTCTCTACCATGATGTTCAGTTGACTGTAAAACTGCTCTTTCTCCTGCAAATCGTCAGTTGGCGCATAAAGCGGGCCACAGACTACACAACATTTGTACAAATGCGATGAAATTCGATGAAATTTTGTCGCTGTGACCACGATTTGCAAAGTGTATGGCAGTGCTTGAATGAGCGCCCAAACGGTTGGTGTAAAATCGGTCGGGATCGAAATATTTTGTACAAAACATTCTCCCAGCCGGGGTGGAGATGGTTTTTTTTTGTTGCTGTTGCTGTTTTCGCCAGCAACCATTTGTGTTCGCGTGAAATATGTTTGTATAGTGTGTGGGCGAGCATAGATCAAACAATCGACGCGGAATCATCGAATTTGTACAGGCCAATTTGTGTAGTCTATGGCCCGCTTAACACTGGACCATTGTAAGGTTTCTAACCCGTGTTCTAAATCTGGCTACGATTTTTCTTTCGTTTATCGGTTCCCATCTAATGAGGGCCGCGTAGGCCTGCGGGCTTAACAGGAAACCAACTCCTCGTTTCCGAGTAGCGTGTTCCCCTTGTATGCCAGAGTAAAGCAGTACTTGCCCGGACTGTGTCTTGTGTTCTCCAGTGTTAGGCCAACGGACTTCGCTCAGTCCCAGAATTTCAAGCTTGAGGCGGCTAGCCTCTCTAGCAAGTTGTTCCAGTTTGCCTTGTTGGGCAAGGGTTAAAACGTTCCAAGTTCCAATTCGTGTCCGTGATTTCATGCTAAAAGTCGTCGCCAAAGTTCCAGGTCGGTCATTTCTTTCGGATTCCGTAACAATTTAATGAATCGGGAGCAGTAGGTTGTTAGTCTAAAGTCCCTATCCCGCGATGGGGCTGCCATCTTGGACTTAGCAGGCGGGAGCCGCATTCCATAAATTCAGCCGCTCGCTGCGAGACAGACGCTGTTTGAGCCGCCCCTGACCTGGAGAACAGACACTCGGTTGTTGTTGCACGCCGCCCCTGACCTGGGGAACAGACGCGTGCGGCCGCCTTCTCAGTCTGCATGCGACCAAAGCATCCACCGGGGTTGGGTACCCGATCTCCGCTTAGGTTACTCGCATCCCAGCCGGCACCACGGGGAGGTAGAGATAGGAGTTGTGAATAAGAGGTGATATGACCACTATGGGATCTCGTGTTGCACATTATCCACCATTTACCATTTAATATAATCAATAAATATAATCAATATAAATATAATCAATAAATCATTTTTGTAGCTTGGAAATTGTTGAAGTGTTTACTCAGGCAAATTATTATTATAATTTTCATAAGATGCGTCTTATGAACCACATTTTAGAGTGTAAAATTGGTTCTCATAAGAGTCTTATGAAATTCTTTCAATTTTCATAGGAACATCTTAGAAAAATAGAAGAAACGACATTGCGAAAATAAAATGAACACATTCATTCCTTCAGTTTTTTCATCGTCAGCCGAAGAACTCATTGTTAAATTATATGTTTTCCTAAATGCATAGTTAAATGTGATTGTGTTCTTTTAAATGGTAAGTTTGAATTGAAGTTTCTATTTTTGTTAACGTGGAATATATTTGCGAACATAAAATACATTTTTGGTTTACTCTTCAGCATTCTGACCGGCAAAAAGCGCAAGGCCAAAGAACCGGATGAGGCAAAAAAATCATTGGAACCGCGTGTCGATTCGCTGCTGATGGTGACCATAATGCATGCGTGATGTTATTTTAAACGAATTTGACAAAAAATAAAAAGTAAACAAAAATAATTTGAATTTTTATCATTACACGTGACATTTCCTGTTTCCATAATATCCTCTTATGAAAATCAAAAACCGCTCATTGAAGTTAGTGTTCATCTCAGAATTCATTCGCGTCATAAGAAAATCTTATGAATTTCAATTGATTTTTAGTATTTTTCTGAGTGTATAATTTAAATTGAAATTTCAACTAAGAGCAACTTAAAGCTATCTCGCAAAGAATTGTTTTTGAAAATAGTAAATTTTTAACTTTAAAAAATTTCGTCCAACTGTATTTACTTATCACGAATTTATCACACATTGAAAGTCAGTTGAAGCAATTCATGAAATCAATACCAAGGTTAACTCAAGAATTTTTATAATTTATGCTTGACAGTTATAAACATGGAATTACATTGATTTATATGCCGTTTCGTAATGTTTCTGAGTAAAAATTAACATGGATCTCCGCTGCTGGCCGCTGGCTGCCCTTGCGGGTATTCTAGGAAAACTTATTATCACTTCGAATTTTAGCTGCCGGCAAGGCAACATCTAGGCGTGGCGTCGTGGCAGCATGTTTGGCAATCATCTCGAAGGGTCGCGGTTCAAATCTGGTATCAGGCTAATTTTTTTCATTAGGTTGTTTGATTGCTTGAGTAAGCGAATCAAACAAATGTGTAGCAGAACTGGCGTACGAGCCGGCATGTATCGAACAAAGTTAAAAACAAAGCAATTAAGTAAGATGAATTGAGAGGTGATGGGAGGAATAAAAATGGATGCCGATAAACCGCCAGTACCACATGGGATTGATTTGATGTTGATGGTGGCCGAAGTAAAAAAGGAGAGAAGAGATTTTTTTTTGTTTTTGCTGATTAAACGATTACTTGTGAGCTGAACAGAAGGCCGTTCAAATCTGTAATGGAACTAGAAAGTTTCAATAAGAACTTAATTTTTTTGCTGAATAAAACGAACTTCAGCACATTGATTATGCTGATTAAGCTGAGTTTGATCTTTTTAACGAGACTTTTGGTTGCTTGGGTGGTCACCCAGATGTTACTTATTTTGAAATTTGGCCACTAAAGTCACATTTTTCGATGATTACTCTACAACTGGGCTTATTTTTAATCATTTTTTCTAATTATTTAAAATTCCGTTGCATGTCACTCGTTCCAAGACACGCAATAAGTATTTATCATGTTTAACACTAGATTAACGTCACTTTGACGATTTCCTTTTTTTTCCTATCATTGTGGAAAATTCACACGATCTCAATTAGATAAATGACTTTGATCCAGTAAAGAAGTTGACTATTTTGCCTTGATATATGACTCAAACTTGAACATTTTCTGGTTGGAAAAATTGAATTTAAACATAAATAGATATGTTCTTCCGTAAACCTAGTGTTAATAACCGCTAAATACATAGCATATTTGCGCGACGTCGATGCTGTAAAGTTCGCAAAGCTAAAAGCATTATGAAAACTAATTTCATCTGTGCTAATACTCACCACATTTAAGTGCTTTAAGCTTTCTAAAATTTGTATATGTCATGTCATATACTATATCATGACGAAAACGAGTGCCGTATCGGAAAATTGCAAAAAGTATAAGCACATTTAAAAATGGCATGGCAGGTAACATTTACCATGCTATTCATGAATTTGGTTGAATGTGAGTTAAACTTATGAAAAGTGACTCAATCGAATCGAAAAATAAATTATTTTTTCAAAGTTTGCATATTTATAGACATTATTCTTTAAAAGATAGCTTGGTATCAATTGATGATTTCAAAACCTATTTCAGTTATCTCTACAACTTAGTGCAGATTAGCTTATGAATTTTCAGCAGCGTTCTGAGGAACTTTTGAAATGTGTCCATAAAAAATTTAGGCGCTTTTGTCAAACTTCATAAAAACTTTTATTTATTTCTGCTTGATGATTCATTTTTATTAGCAAATATTCTTTGAGTTAGTTTTGAATTAACAAATTATATTCTACGTGGAAGTTTATTCTAGTGGAACTTCTGCGCTTTTTATGTGATGTGAGCTATTTTCAATTTTGTATCAATGTGTTGTCACTTTCCTATGAGGATCTTCCAATTGTTACGTCACGACTTTCTCTATTTATCTATCAATTTATTTCAATATTGACCAAACTTAACCTCGAGTCTATTCTTTTAACCTTCCACCAAAGATGTGCTAGTTTCTCATTTCAGTAGGGTCAAGTGGGGTAATTATGAACACGGGGTAATTCCGAACAAGTGCAATACGCGCTGGTGTGGGGGATGAATGAACACAAAAAGTTCCAAAAGTGGTAGTTTAACATCAGATTGATAGCTATAAGCTGTTTCCGATCTGTTTTCAAATCCTTATGATATCATTTCAGATGTTTTAAAAAACCATTACCCCGTGGAACGGAAATCGTTTTCGACAATGTTCTGTGTTTTGAATACCTGATCATAGGAAATCCAGCTGGAATGTTGTTATCACCTGTTTTACATCCAGTTTTGGATGCTTTATCTGGATTTTGAAGAAATTTTGAAAAATTTTATTCGCACTGATTCCCAGATGAGTGTTCATATTTACCCCATAGTTTTCGTCCTATGGGGTAATTATGAACACACATTTCCAGACATTTCCTTGGCTTTTTGCTGGTCAAATGTTTTATTCATCAACTTAGGGGGGCATTCACGTATTACCCAAGCATTTCCAGACCCTCTTGCCCCTCCTCCCTTGTAAGAAATTTCTCACAAAACTACCCCCCCCCCCCCTCCCCTTCTGTAAGATCTTAATACATCAAGGACCGTGAAGATATCTCTACCAGGAAACATCAACACTCGGCTTTCTATATCCCAGGATCTTACTGGACCAAATTTAATAAATTTCATAATAAAATTAGGTCCGAAATGTGTTAAGTTTAGAATTTTTGAGAAAATGATTTTTTGCTTCTAAAAATAAGAATGCTATGTCAGTTCTTTTCAGTCTTTGTAAAAAAGTTTTTAAAATAATTTTATCAAAACTGAATAAAACCTCTAGAGTGAAAAAAGTTTATAAAACAGAAATTTTGAAAAAAAAAGCTAAATCTGCATTTAAACAAGTCTTAATTTTGATAGCAGTGATAAGAACTTGTTTTTTGTTGATAGAAAAAAAAATGCAGTCAAATGTTTTCTTAGGTTTAGTGAGTGGTGTGTACGGATATTTTTACCGATAATACCGAAACCGAAAACCTATATCCCAGGAATAGTTTTTTAACACCGAATAAAGGTTTTACGTCCTTCCAAAACTAAGTTTTTTTTGGTATTGATAAAAAACAAGGTTTTAAACTAGACTTGAAGAAATTTTTAAGTTTACTTAAAATATAATTCACCATTTTTTAACAAAAGGTTTGCTGCTCGAGCTTTTATTCATTACCGCGTGAAATTTAACATTATTATGAACCTTATATCTCTGTGGTCAACAGTAAAATATATGAAAAACCAAGATAAATTTAATAGGCGAATAGGTTCACAAAACAAAAATCAAAAAGATACATTTTCCTGTATGTTTGAACAATGTGCTGCTATTCAGAGCATTAGAATTACAGCAAAGAATAATTGTTTATGAGTTACCCTCGCATAACAAAGATCCAAAATCTATTTTATTGCAGTCTTATTTTTATACTTAGTTGCTTTTTTCAATCTTTATTTGTTCAAATACATTTTTTTTTAAATTTAGTACAAAATGAAAATCATTTGATTGAAGATTTTCTCTTTCAGTTTGGTGAGGAAAACTTCTGCAGAAATAATTTTTTTTGAGAAAATAGAGCTTCTAATGTGAAATTTTGCACAGGTGATAAAAAAATTAATAAGTGTAAATATTTTTCAAAACAGTCGATCATATAGAACAGACAAGCCTTGAAAAAAATGACTGTTCACTAATCCAAAAAGATTTTAATTGGTGTTTTTGTAAAACAACCATCTTTAAAAAAAAATTAGAACTTTCTGTACCTATATGTATAATTTTCAATTTCATTATATCTCGCACGTACGTGAAAAACCTATCCCACGACATTTAGGTGAAAACTTGATGTTTGCTGCGCAGGACATTTAAAACGGATGTAAAAACTATCGACTAGCCTGCCTAAAATTTCACACGTATGGAGATGTCCTCTCAAATAAAAATGATCTGCAACGACATAAAGAAACGAAAGAAAAAGAAACCAACCAAAACGTAAAAGATGCATCAAAAAATTGAACTACCGAAACAAAAGATAGAAAAAATCAATAAAATATAACACTAAATAGCTGTTTTTGGTTTGCTTTACCTCTAAATTTTGATTACATTTGTTTATTTTACAAGTTTTATACATGAATTGAATTGAGTTTTTATAAAACAACCAATTTTTTTATAACTGCTAATTATTTTCATTATTTGGTGTTGGATTGAGATTTTCTGACACCATATAAATCATATTGGACAAGTCTCGGGGTAAATATGAACAGCGTTCGGGGTAATTATGAACAGGTTTTGGGGTAGTTATGAACATAATTTTTTAAGTAAAAATTCACCATACACTGCTTACTACGGGTAAATGTAACGTATAAATACTGTTACTTTTCAAAAATTCTATACCAAGTTCGTAATCCGTGTTCATAATTACCCCCTAGAGAGGGGGGTAAATATGAACAGACGGTGTAATTATGAACAGACGTCTCAAGGACGTGGGTTGCGACCAAAAAAGAAAAGTTGCTCTACAGAATGGTGAAGAGTTTGGAAACATTCATTGTTGGCAGCTTTTCAGAATTTATGTTAAGAAATAAACATATGGTGGCTGTAAGTGTGCCAAATGAAGAAATTTTGTTCATAATTACCCCACCTAGCCCTACATTTGTAGAATTTAATTTAATTTTAATCTTCTTCAACTGTGTTAGTAGCTTTGAAGAAAATTTGATTTGGGTGAAGGGTGAACTTGGAAAATTTTTAGGTTTGTTTTTTTCAAAGAAAATGGATAAACTCGAAGTTTCCATCGGGCTCAGTTGTCGTAGTCCTTCGGGTACGATCTTATAGTACCCCCCCCAAAGGTGTTTCAGAACTTTAGGATTCTGACCAACATATGCCCTTCTATTAGTGAGGCCAAGAGCCTTTTAAAAAACTTATTTTCAGCAAGCAAAATTGTCTTGAAATCGTTATATAGAAATATTTGAAAACACTATTGTGTTACA
This sequence comes from Uranotaenia lowii, assembly GCF_029784155.1. Taxonomy (NCBI): domain Eukaryota; kingdom Metazoa; phylum Arthropoda; class Insecta; order Diptera; family Culicidae; genus Uranotaenia; species Uranotaenia lowii. The sequence goes on from NC_073691.1 coordinate 142,882,532, forward strand.
TTTCGACTCGATCTGGCCACTATTTTTACCCTTATTTTACTTAAAAGTAACTCTTTTACCCTACTTTTTTGCCTCATGGTCGCTTCTAGCCTTGTAAAGTGTGAAGCCGAATTTAGGAGTTAGAACTGTCACAGAAAATGCAGATTGATAAAAAGTATTAAAAAACAGCTACCATTGAATAGCCGTCAAGAATTCTGTGTTTCGTGCACAACATTAGTTTTGGTGGTCGATTCATTAAAAAGTACCTACGGGTTTTACACAATTTTTTTTACATTTTTGTGGTCATGATCTTAAGAAATTAAAAAAAAAATGTTCCTATGGGCAACATATACATATAGCTTCTAACTTGAGCTTTTTCAAGCACTAAGTGTATTTTTATTCGAGCACTTAATAACTGATTCACAGCCTTTCTCCCAAAGCATGTTTTTGTTAGTATTTTTTTCCATAGACTTTGAAAAACTTTAAAATCAATGATTGCAGCTGAATATTGTCGGAAAATCATATTTGAGTCACGTTACAAGCTTTTCAAAAAAAAATTTTTTAATCGCTTGAGATACAACCCTCTGATGCTAAAATTTTGTATAAAACAACATAACTTGTTCACAGATTTTTGAAAAAAATGCGAATAATATTCCTTTTCCTACATTTCGTAAGTTCAGTCGCCTCTGGTTCACATGAGGATAATAATCAAAGATGCTACCCTACTGGACCTTGGTTCATCATCATTCTTAAAAGGAATCCCCCAACTCCTCCTTCCTGTACAATTGGGTGGAATCGCCTTCGGAAACCATCTTCCCGCATTCTTGTCTTGGAACACGGTCCTTTCAGGCCGGCCTTACGTACGTATATGCAAAGTAACATTTTAAGGTCGGATAACGGATGCACAGGAAAGGATACCTTGGTCCCGGTAACGTATTCAACACATGTTTTCTAAAGAAGCGGACACACTTTCTGCTGCTTGTTTCCTTGGCCGGTCCTTTGCCACAGCACATGTTCCGATCCGTTCCACTTTTCTTTTCCTGCACAAAAGTATCCGGCTCCAGCTTTTTGAAGATTTGCATTGGGGGTTTCGTCCTCGAGTTTCCTATTTATGTAAGTATGTACGAGTGAGTGTGTTGTAACGTAATATGCCTCACACATTAATAATGTCCTTTTTGATCCCTTTTCCCCGGCTGATGATAACTGGAAGTAGGAGTAGACAACAGCGTGGATACTGTGCAGAGGGGGTGGCGATTTCACAATGTGAAGTCTGACATCAAAGTTTTCGGGCTTTGTTACTCCAGCTGCCCTCCAGTAGGTTCACTAATTGATCAGTTTTTCGAAAAGCCCTTTTGAATTCGACGTGACTGGCAAATTAGCCGTACAGCATCACAATAGGTAAGCTATCAGCATGATGTTGTAAAGTAATCCCCAATTTATTCGCTTCCTTTTGTTGGGTTACATTTTATTTTTACAGGTGAATTCAATGTATGTATACAATAAACATTTAACGAGGTCAAATCGGAAAAATACAAATTTTAAAAGAGCATTGATTGTTCTTCTGAGAGTATATAAGGTAACATTTTCCACTTTCACAGGACTCATGAAATCTTAACAAACATCATAACTTTGTTTGTAAGTTTTTGGATGTTGATAAAAAATATTAACTAAAAATTTATTTTTTTTTTTTGTAAATTCTTTATTTGAAACGGCTCATACCTTTAGGCTTTAAGGAGCCAAACTCGTTTTGTTTGATTACAATTGTGTGCTTATATCTAGTTCACTTTTAAAGAAAAAAGAAGATAGATAGGGAAATATGAAAATAAGAAGAAATTATAGACGAAGATCAATAGCTTTTAGGAAAAGATATATTTCGAACATGTAGTCCAAGTCCATCACACCCAGCACATCTCTCACTGGAACATAGGGTGGTTTTCGTCGGGCCCGAAGGGAGTCAATCAAATTCGTTCTAGCGACAAGATGGACCTCGCACGACCAAACAATATGCTCGATGTCATGGTAACCTTGGCCACAACTACACAAATTGCTGCTAGTAATATTCAAACGATAGAGTACCGCGTCTAAGGAATAATGATTGGACATGAGACGGGAAAATATACGAATAAAATCTCGACTCAGGTCCAATCTATTAAACCATGGTTTAAGGTTTACCCTTGGGATAATCGAGTGCAGCCACCGACCCTTGTCATCCTCGTACCATTTGCGCTGCCAGTTGACAAGAGAGTTTCTTCGAACTAAAAAATAAAATTCGTTGGAGGCAATTTCACGCTGGTACGTGTCGCCTTCCATCGCCCCCACCTTTGCCAGAGAGTCTGCCTTCTCATTACCCTCTATCAAGCAATGAGAGGGAACCCAAACAAAGGTGATAATAAAGCGACGTTTTGATAAAGCACTCAAACTATCCCGTATCTTCTCGAAGAAGTATGGCGAGTGCTTTCCCGGTTTTATTGAGTGGATTGCTTGAACAGAACTCAGACTATCCGTTACAATAAAGTAGTGCCCAACTGACCTTGAAGCTATACTGTCCAAAGCACAATGAATAGCTGCTAATTCTGCTATATACACAGAGCATGGTGACTCGAGGCTGTAAGAGGCGCTAGATATTTCGTTGAACACTCCAAATCCTGTTGATTCCTCAATAAGTGATCCATCAGTAAAGTACATTTTATCAGCATCGACGTGTCTATATTTAGCTTCGAAAATTCTTGGAATCAGAAGGGAGCGATGAGGGACCGGGATTCCACAAATTTCCTGCTGCATAGACAAATCAAACTGGACAGAAGAATGATCGTAGTCTGGGCTACAAACACGAGTTGGAGAGAATGAAGAAGGGTTTACCTGCATTGACATGAGGACATGGTATATAGACATAAACCTGGTTTGAAAATTTTGCTCAAGTAGCCTGTCAAAATTTACAATCACCAGTGGGTTCATGACCTCACACCTGATGAGGAACCGAAGTGATAGTAGATTGAATTGATCTTTCAAAGGGAGTATTCCTGCCAAAACTTCAAGACTCATGTTGTGCGTTGAGGGCATACAGCCCAAAGCGATGCGAAGACAACGGTATTGGATACGCTCGAGTTTGAGGAGATGAGTTTTGGCAGCTGACTGGAAACAGAAGCTACCATATTCCATCACTGAGAGAATAGTTTTTCGATACAATTTTAAAAGATCTTCTGGATGGGCTCCCCACCAGGTGCCAGTGATTGATCGGAGAAAATTCATTCTTTGTTGGCATTTTCCTTTCAGATACTCAATGTGGGCTCTCCAAGTACACTTGGAATCAAACCAAACCCCAAGATACTTAAAACACCTCGATTGAGTGATCGTTCGGCCTAGAAGTTGAAGCTTAGGTTGAGCAGGTCTACGTTTCTTAGAGAAAACAACCATCTCCGTTTTCTGAGGAGAAAACTCAATCCCAAGCCCCAAAGCCCAGGAAGACAATCTGTCTAAAGTATCTTGTAAAGGTCTGAGCAGATGAGACTCAGTAGAACCTGTGACAGACACCACGCCGTCATCTGCAAGTTGTCTTAGAGTGCAGCCTTCAGAGAGACAACTGTCGATGTCATTTACGTAAAAGTTGTACAAAAGTGGACTCAAACATGAACCCTGTGGGAGGCCCATGTAAGAGGTCCTTTTAATTGCAATATCTCCCTGAGCAAAGTTCAGATGTTTCTCACAAAGCAAGCTGTATAAGATGTTGTTCAATAGAGGAGGCAGACCCCGGGAGTGCAACTTGTCTGACAAAACCTCTATTGATACTGCATCAAAAGCTCCCTTTATGTCTAGAAACACCGAAGCCATTTGCTCACGTTTTGCGTACGCCATTTGTATCTCTGAAGACAGCAAAGCAAGACAATCGTTTGTCCCTTTGCCCCTTCGAAACCCAAATTGAGTATCTGAAAGGAGACCATTTGCTTCTACCCATTTATCCAAACGAAACAAAATCATTTTCTCCATCAATTTGCGTATACAAGACAACATCGCTATTGGACGGTACGAATTCGCATCGGACGCTGGTTTTCCGGGCTTTTGGATAGCGATAACTCTTACTTGTCTCCACTCTTGGGGAACAATGTTGTTCTCCAAGAATTGATTAAATAAATTTAACAAACGAAATTTGGCGGCGTCCGGAAGGTTTTTCAACAAGTTAAATTTGATTTTATCAATTCCCGGAGCTGAATTGTTGCAAGAGAGAAGGGCAAGTGAAAATTCGACCATCGAAAAGCTGGAATCCAGACCACACCTATCAGGAGGCACGTTCCAGATTATTTTTTGCACAGGTGTGGAATCTGGACAGACTTTCCGTGCGAAGTTGAATATCCATCTATGTGAATGTTCCTCATTTTCATTTGTAGAAGATCGATTACGCATGCTTCGTGCAACTTTCCACAAGGTACTCAGGGATGTTTCCCGTGATAAACCGCCTACAAAATTCCGCCAATACGCCTTCTTTTTTCCTTTGATCAATTTTTTAAACTGATTTTCGAGGGTAACATAGGTTTCAAAAAGGACGAGAGTTCCATGTTTTCGAAAATCTTTAAATGCTTTCGATTTGTCCTTATAAAGCTTGGAACATTGCTGGTCCCACCATGGATTAGGAGGCCTTCTAGGAATAGATGAATTTGGGATCGGTTTTGTTTGAGCGCAAAGTGCACTTTCATGTATCATGCGTGAAAGAAAGTTATACTCCTCTAAAGGGGGTAAAACATTCATAGAATCGATGGATTTTGTTATTTCGTCCGAGTACTTTTTCCAGTCGATGTGTCTTGTAAGGTCATATACCATATTTGTTGAATTTGAAGAGCTGGTCCCATTGGTGATTGTAATTTTGATTGGTAAGTGGTCACTACCATTGGGATCAGGGATTACCTTCCACTGGCAATCCAATGATAGTGAATTTGAGCAGAGTGAGAGGTCAATTGCGCTTGGTCTTGCAGGAGGTTTAGGTACTCGTGTTTTTTCACCCGTGTTCAAAATTGTGAAATTGAAACTGTTACAAATGTCATAAATAAGAGTAGAACGACTATCGTCAATTTGTTCTCCCCAGACAGCTCCATGTGAATTGAAGTCACCCAGGACCAACCTTGGCTCAGGAAGCACTGAGCACAGGTCCTCTAGGTGACTTCGATCTACTGCAACTCTATGAGGCCAGTACAAACTGACAACACATAAGTCCTTACCTCTTATAGTTGTATGACATGCAACAGCTTCAATTCCGCCTGATAAAGGGAGGTGGATTCTATAAAAGGAGTGGCGCTTATTGATCCCCAAAAGCACCCCTCCATAAGAATCGTCGCGGTCTAGACGTAAGACATTAAAATCGTGGAATGAGATGTTAGATTCAGAAGCAAGCCAAGTTTCAGACAACGCAAAAATATCGCAACTAGTTTCATGAAGAAGGAATTTGAACGGATCCAGTTTAGGGACAATATTACGACAATTCCACTGTAAAACAGTGATATCTCCGACCTCTCGGTTTGAATTAGCCATCGAGAGAGATAAACACTGAAATGAGGGGCCAAGTTTGCATCAATTGCTTCAAAAATGTCTTCACCACAGGAAGCATTGCACTAACAATACCCCTGATGGATTCAGAGATATTAAAAAACGAGAAAATACCATTTAGGATGTCTGTTAACTTAAACAGTCCCGACTGGGTAGATGAATCAGACAAAACCGCATTAGTAATGGGGGTCTTTGAGGTCCCTGCTGGTGTTGGATCGATTTGTGGTGAAAAGATCGTGCGGAATCCAGGAGGAGTTTGATTTTCTTGTTTTGCAGCAATCGGTGTTTTAGGGGGGCTTATTGGAGAACTCATTGTAGGGATCTTTTTGGGAATCTTAGGTGTCTTTGATGTTGTTTTTACACGTTTCCGGGAGTTCGCAACAAAAATAAATGGGTTGTCTTCATCAGTCGTCTCTTCGTTGTCAACTGGCAACACAGAAAAAATGTTACTCGAATGAGGTTGGGCCAGTGGAGAAGCGCTCTTCAGGATAGAGGCATAAGAACGTCTTGATCGTTCTTTTAAAGAGCGCTTCTGTTTATCCCAGCGACTCTTAAATGCCTCGCACGAGGAGATTTCATGGGGTGAGCCCCCGCAATAGACACATTTCTGCTCTATTGCTGAGCACGCTCCAGCCCCATGAATCTCCCCGCATTGGGGACAGCGTGGCTTATTGCAACAGTGCGACGCTGTGTGCCCCAACTTGATGCAATTTTTACAATCCATGGGTCGAGGCACAAAGAGTCGCACAGGAAGCCTTAAAACTCCGTCAATCAAGACGTAGTGAGGGAGGGCGGTACCAGCGAAGGTAACACGAAATGAGTCTGAAGGTGAATACACTTTGACTCCTTCTACGACGTTGGCAGTTCTGAGTTGTCGGCAGTCCAAGATTTCGACCGAAGCCGAATCAAGGCTCTTAAACTTACCAACGCCGTTAGATTTCACGTAATCAGCCTCCAGACTCATCTCTGTGATCACGCCCTCAATCTCTACGTCTCGAGACGGGATGTAGACGTGATACTCCAGGTTTATAAAATTACTGGCAACAATTTCGTTTGCAGCTTTCGAATTTGCCACAAGAACGCGCAGCTTATTTGAACGTAATTTTGTAACACTGGTTACAGAGGGCCACCTCGCCAGATCTTTGGTGATCTGTACCACATTGAGATTTTTGCCGTTTTTTTTGGGCCGGATGAAAACCACCCAAGGTCCAGAGGAAGATGAACTTTCAGCATATTTTCGGAGCCGGGTTGTTCCACTCTTCAGTGCTAAAGATGAAGAATTATCGTCCATCTGAGAATCGTTTACATTTGAGGGACCAGCAGCATCTGGATCCTCCAGATGCTCCTCATCCTCGTAGACGACATTCCCATCATTACCAGTTGAGGGGTGTAACCTCCCGCCTTCGCTCATATTTCTCAACGGGGACACGAATGCCCTCCGCGTTGAAAATATGAGCGAAGCACAAAATTGTCAAAATATAAATGTAAAGGGAAAAAATAGAGCAAGAAAAGAGAAAAAAGAAAAAAGTATAGACTTACAATTTTTTAAGCACTTCTGGGGCTATTGTTTTATTTAGCTTTCGTTTACTGCACCAACCACGTGGTCCTCCGTCGAAACAAAATGGATGTCGATCGACGAGCAATCAATATCTGGGCCGTTCTGTCTCACCCGGTTACAGCAATCAAATCCGAATCCACCGAGCAACCGCCCTAACGGGGTCCAAATTCCGGATAAACAGGGCGAAGGGAGACGTCTTGAAATGTAGTGATGGCCTTGACAGATGAAGATGGAGATGGTGATGGAAAACAATGGCTGTTAAACGTTTATGCCAATTGTTTTTGCAGACAATATACGGCATCAACCGAACCAGCAGGAAATAAAATAACTGCGTGTGCAACAATAAAAGTTCACTTGGTTCACTTCGACTTAGCGAGAAAAAAAAACACCTCGGTACAGCAGCGATAAAAAAGCACATCCGCACTGTTCGAGCAACTCAACTAGAATGAAAAAAAAAAAAAAAAAATATTATCAACTACCGTAAACTGGGGAACTTTGATCACCGATCAAAGTCACCGATTTGATCATGGAAATTCATAACAGCATTCCGACAAGCTAAAATGGCTGCGTGAATCAGATTATGTACAATACTGGAATTTTTCACACATTCGAAACAATTTGTAGCCAAGATTTTGATGAAATAGTGAACGATATGAAACCTACAGCAGGTATCGACAATGTATCTCTAAGAGTTTTTAAGGATTCCTTACCGACATTAGCCAATCCTTTGAGACATGTTATAAACACTAGCTTGCAGTTAGGAATAATACCTAATACTCGGAAGTGTTCAACTATAGTTCCTATTGAAAAACAAAACAATGCACGGGAGGCGACGTTATACCGACCCATAAACATGTTGGAAATTCAAGAAAAGGTGCTAGAACTGGCAGTAAAAAAGCAATTCGTTCACTTTATTGAGTGTGAAAACATATTGATTGCTGAACAGTCTGGATTCAGAAAGCAGCATTCAACAGAATCCGCTGTGAACTTTATACTCCGGAATTGGAAGATAAACATCGAGAAAGGGAACTACACAGTTTCTGTGTTTCTAGATTTCAAGAGAGCATTTGAGACAATTGATCGGCTACAACTCTTAGAAGTTTTGGTTAGAATTGGCATCAATGGTACGGTTATAAATTGGTTCAAAAGTTATTTGGATAACAGAATGCAACGAACAAAATATGGTTCATCGTACTCACGATACAGGGAAAACAATTTGGATGTTCCCCAAGGAAGCGTATTAGGCCCTTTGTTATTCATCCTATACATCAATTACATGGAAAGATGTTTACATCACGGACATCTAAAATTTTTTGCAGATGATTCAGTCTCCTATTGGAGTGGAAAGGACATATGACTCGTTGTTCAAGAAGCAAATGCAGATTTGAAAAATATTGCTGATTTTTTGAAACAAAGAACATTGTGCCTGAATCTCGATAAAACCTGTTGGATGATTATTGGGAATCACAAAATAGAGGTTAGTCCAAAGCTGCTCATTGACGGATGTGAGATCGAAAGAGTTCTTCAAGTCAAGTACCTAGGAATACAAGTTGATGAAAAATTGAACTTCATAGCCCACATAGACTACACAATCAAGAAAATTGCTGTGAAATATGGCGTACTTTGTAGAATAAACAGATATATGACATTCTGGTCAGAAATAATCTACGTGAAATCTGTTATTATGCCGCACTTGGATTACTGTGCTACAATATTACTTCATGCATCAGATACACAAACGAAACGGCTGCAAAGAATTCAAAATAAGATAATGCGAGTAGTGATACGATGCAACCGATACACTCCAAGTGCACTTATGCTCGATATTCTCCGATGGTTGTCAGTCAAACAGACGGTTTGCAGTATGGCAATGAGGTACATAGCTACAATACAAGAAGCGCCCAAGATTTCAAGTGCGAGAAAGGATATGACTAAACGATCAATTTTCTACAACGGACTGAAAATGTTTAACAGCTTACCACGGAGCATCAAAGATAGTGCAAACATAAATAGGGGAACATGCCCTATTATGCGCCACCTAAGCGAATCGCTGATTTTCTGTGTATTCCACGTACAAATTGTGTTAAAACTGGGTGTAAACGTTGAAGAAAAGTGTTTTCTACAAATTCCTATGATTTTTCATTACTCAAATTGCTATATTTTCTTCAAAAACATGATTTTTAAAAACCATATTCAATGCCACAGAACGAAACTGTGTTGCGAATACGCGCCGCTGTGTATTCAATACGCGCCTAGCAGCCGAACACACCCGAGAGCAGCCGAAGACCAAAAACACACCAATACATACAGACACTTTTACTGAAAAGAAAATCAAAATGGACTAACAGAAATTTAACAAAAAATGAAAAATAGATTTTTTGGGCTGAATTAACGCTCAAAATATGGTTTTGAACTTTTTGTTCATTTTCAATGGAAATTGGCCTTTTTGAAAAATTAATGCTATTTTCAGCCTACTACGATTGGCGCGTTATAACGAGTGCATAGGCCGTGATAGAACATACCCATGAAAAGCATACCTTAGCGAGTTCAGTATGATTTTTTAGCATAAAATCATAATTTAGATTCTCCTCTATCGATGTGTCAGAAAATATTGTCTTATTCGTTTTTCTCTGCTTGGTGACACCTTATTGAAAGTGTTTTAAAATTTAGATCGAAATGAAGAAAACCCTAAATTGTGAAATTATCACGACACAGGGGCATTTTATGGAAAAATTCATACTTGCCATGACCAATCACAGCATTTAAAACAAATTGGTAATATTTTGCAGGCTTAAAATGTGTCAGATTCTTCAAAACAAGAGTGGCGCGTATTAGCCACATGGTGCGTTATATGAACTTTTCCCCTACTTTCAAGATATTTTGAAATAATGACCAATCCTTAAAAGGGTCACACAGCAAAAAAAAAAATGTAACTGTGGGCGATGTAATTTCAGGTGATGTTAGCCAATCTATGTATTATTTTTTATTTGGGTTAAAATATTACATCTAAACGATGTACACAATCTGAACGCGTCATACAGTGTAATATTATTACCTGCTCTGTAGTATAACATCAAGTAGTCAATGTTTATTCCAAATGACATTTTAAATTTCGTTCGTATCGAAACGGAAGAAATGGATTGTGAAACTCAGGAGCATTTTTTCTGCTGGTAAGTCGTGTCAATATCCATAATACAACTAAGCAAAACTATTGGTGATAGTTTCTTGACATAATTCTTCGTTTTCAGGAATTTTGGTCAATGTTTATCGGCGATGCTAAAGATATTCACAGATTTTAAATAGCTGGATCTGAAGGTGAATTTTTTTATGTTTAACTTTTTATCCTCCTTGTGAACTATTTTATTTGATGTATAAACAGGAATTGATTGGCGTTTTCAAAAGCGAAATTACATAAGCCATCCAAGGGACAGAATATTTCCAAGTCTCGAAATGCTTGCGAAAAGCTGGAAGATTAACAAGAGATCGTTCAAATCCCAGAAACACGAAACAAGGCTGAACGTGGGATGCCCAAATATCTTCGGAGTTCGTGTTCAAGTAAGGCAGTCCTTGATCAAACATACGAAATATTTCAAAGGGATTCTGGTGGGCTCACCGGTGGAGGATTTACTGGATCTGTTTTTACAGTATCTCTTTCTAAGACCTTATCAATTAAGCTTCCCGTATTCAAACAGTCCCAGAAGAGAAGTGCTGTTTCAGAAACAAATCTAACAATGAATTTTGTGATTTTTCTATATTTATCATTATATTAAAGGAATAAAATCATCTCTTTAAACTTTAGTGCTGTGTTGAAATCTGATTTAATTTTCCAATCTCGACATGCAGATAGAAATTCCAGCCTGAAGTTGCCTAGTTGAATTCTTACGTCGCATAATATTGTAAAAAACGAATGTGTAAGAAATTAAGCCAAATTCAGAAAAAAAAAGATAACGGCAGCATCATCTTCGTGCTAGAGTTTGTCTGCTGCAATACATACTTTTAGTGTGGTTTTTTTACATCAAAATCGTGTAATAGCTTGTACATCAAAACAATGTAATATTAGATACTTTTAGCGACTCAAGTTAAGTGCAAGTTTTTCATGTAATATAGCAACACTTTTTTTGCTGTGCATATAAAAGTGATGAAGATCTGGATAAACAGTCAATCCCACTTCTAAAGATGCGTATGGGGTAGAGGAAGGACCCAAATGGAGATATGAAGTTTTAAGGCTTTATAATATCTGTTTTTTTGAAGACTCACAAACAAACACCTCTCCTTATAAAATGATAGCATTAAGAAGCAAATGGGTTATTTTATATGAAAATTTCTTTTTTTCCTTTGTATGGATATAGTTTTAGAGTTATTTTGGGTATAGTTTAAGAGTCATTCTATAATAATTTTTGGATATAAAAAACGTACATTTTCTATGAGAAAGCCTGTATAGAAAAAATCTAGCGTAACATTTCATAAAGGCGAAACTAGCAGTTAGCTCGAATCGAGAAAAACGCATTTGAAATTTCGGAACATCTAATCAAATTCTATTTAAAAAATCGACCACTTTTTGTACAACAAAATCAAAAAATGTGCATTATATAAACTTATTGTTCGTTGGTTATCAAGAACTTTAACTTTTTTCACTAAATTCCAGAGATTTTCGAGTTTCGCCTTTTTTGTTTTCGATTTCAGTTACGCCTGCAAGTTTCACCCAATTGATCGGCCGTTTTTTTCTTGGTTTTGAAGTTTCGCCCATTCGTCCTACACGCAAAAACTAATTAGGCCGTTTTGTCACACACGGTCAACTCAATTACGCCTATTGGCCCTATACGGATAGAAACATTAACCCCATTTTGAATAGGCGTAACTTCACGTCCCAACAAAAATTCATCAACAGGAAGTTTCGCCCAATGGAATTTTATACTTTTTTTTTTGAAAGTTTTAAGTGATGTTTACTTTGATTTATCGGCCTAGCGGTGAAAAGTGATGTCCTTTTTAGTAGGGACATCTAAAGATTATGAAATTTTTTTTTATATAGATGGATAGAAGGTAAGAAGAAATGAAAGATGGTGAAAATGAGCGGGTAGAATTTGTTTAGAAGCATTACCATCACATACCAAATTTTTGTTCCTCACGAGCCTACTACTATGAAGTGGTAGATACAGATAGAGTTTCTTTCATTTCTTCTAACCTTCTATCCATCTATATAAAAAATTTCATAATCTTTAGATGTCCCTACTAAAAAGGACATCACTTTTCACCGCTAGGCCGATAAATCAAAGTAACAAACAAAAATTACGGTGGTTAATCTCTTCATAAAATGTTTTAAGTGATTTTAAGATGAAATCGCGTTAATTAGGTAAAGTGCAACCGCGTACATCGGGAATGACAGTTGACTCGATTTGTTTACATTTGGCAGTTTCGCCCTTTTGAAATGTTACGCTAGAAATGACATAAAACCGTTTCAAATGGTTAAGGTTGAATAAAAAAAAAGAACATGGGAACAGTGGGAGGACCTAAAAAATTGCATGATGGTGAAATTTAATTTGTTTTGAGGCCAAAAAATATTGAGAAATATTTATAATCTTCGTCCCTAAATGTATGCAGCAGAATTGTCCATCTTTGAAGTACCGTCAACTGGGGCAACATGCAACTTTTTTCAACATCAATGGCTTCTTAAAAAACTCAGGTCAACAGATAATCATACCCTTTATGCATCAAAAGTTAGTGGGACTACAAACTGACGTATTCATAAAAATTATTGGTGTCTTCAGTTATTTTATTTTTTTTTTTAACATGCGACTTTCACCGTATTCAGAAAAAGGGGAAACTTGCAACAAACTTAGTTTTTAATGAAAAATCTAATGAAAACGTATGTAAATGTATAGTTTTTGATAAATTTTTGATGCTGATGATTGTTCGAAAAATATTTTTACACCAACAGTGTTGGAATGGGATGATTAAACCAGTGAAAAAAATGAAGGTGATATCATTGAGCCAATCCGTCATAATGTGTAAAGTTTTTTACGGCATCGAAAAATATTAAAAATTGTACATTTATTGATAGATTTTTTCAATTTTGAATAAAAATGAATAACTTCAAAATACTAGCTTAAGATATGAAAAATTAAGTCATTGCCATTATGTATTTATTAAAAGATAACTCGATTACGTGATATAAAAAAAATATTTCAGTGCTGCGGTATACAAATGTTATCTATCCCCGCTGTTGTATGATGCCCCGTTTGACGGTTTATTTGTTTTTGAAAGAAATCGTTAAAAAACTCAATTGAGTCCAAACAAAATATAATTGTTATTGATGTTTTAAGCCTTCTGCATCCGAAGACGGCATTTCGATTTGAGTTGAGATAAAAAAGTTATTAGACTTCAAAAATGGGGTATCTTTTTTTAGGGTGATATTCATCACTGTTAATGCTGCGTCAAAATGTTCTAAGCACTGTCTCTCATTATTAGTGATAAATAGCACCCTGAAAAAAGTTACCCCATTTTTGAATTCTAACAACTTTTTTATGTTAACTCGAATCGACATGCAGTCTTCGGATGAAATATTTGTCATAGTTTAGGCCTTGAGAAAAACCATTTTTAAAAGAAATCGGCCTAAGGGGACCAATTATTCATGAAAAACTGGATTTTCATGTTTTTCCCGAACAAAATGTCTCAAAATCCCATACAAACTTTAGGCACAGAGAACAGAGTTCGGGCTGGAGCTCAAAACGTGTGTGAGATTATCAACCTAAGTTTCAAACCAAATTCGTAAGTGGACTAACATCCATAAGATGTCGCTACCAGTACACGTACATATTTTTTATTTTTTTTGACACGCTCAGAAATTATTACTCATCGCTCATCTCAAAGGAGGCCAGTGCAATATTTGACAGTAACACAATTTTATGTGTGAAAATTTTTAAAAACATCATGATTTAAAAAAAAATGCAAATCATAATTCAAACACACTTTAATCGATATTAAATGCCGCATATTGTATCAATATTGACGCTGAATTGAAAGTTGAATTCCAAGTTTAAAAGTCTGGGCTTGGATTTTACTATCAGTAAACAGTTTTCTAGAACAGAAAAATTTGAACATAAATCTTACAATTGTAAATTATAGGTCGATATTCCGGTTGATGTTACCTGAGATCGATACATGAGGACTTGTAACTCAGGATTAGTAATCAGTAGAAATGAATAATGTTATTATTGATCATGAGTTTTAAGACCTCATGTATCGAACTCAGGTAACATCAACCGGAATATCAACCCATAATTTACAATTATATCAGTTATGTTCACATTTTCTGTACTAGAAAACTGTTTACTGATAGTAAAATCCCAGCCAATACTTTAAAACTTGGAATTCAACTTCAATTCAGCACCAATATTGATTGAACAATATGAGGCATATGATAGCGATTAAAGTGTGATTGAAATATGATTTGCATTTTGTTAAATCATGATGTTTTCAAAATTGATAACACAAAAAATTGTGTTACTGTTATATATTGCACACATTGCCTCCTTTGAGATAAATGATGAGTATTAATTTCTAAGCGTGTCACAAAAATGAAAAAATAGGTGTACTGGTAGCGACATCTTATGGATGTTAGTCCACTTACGAATTTGGTTTGAAACTTAGGTTGATAATCTCACACACGTTTTCAACACATTTTTGTTCGGGGCCCGATGTCTGTTCTCTGTGCTTTAGGCTCGTTGAGCGACCCCTTCTCGTGATCCGATCTGGCCCAAATTTGGCATGAGACCTTGTACTTGGTCTAGGATCAATTTAAGCCTGCAGCGCATAACATTTCACAAGCTTGAAATTTCTCATACAAATTTGGGATAGTCTACTACAGTGCCTCCAAATTGTATGGGAAATTTAAAACCTGTGGAATGTTATGCGCTGCAGGCTAATATTGATCCTAGACCTAGTAAAAGATTCCATGCCGAACTTGGGCCAGATCGTATCACGGGAAGGGGTCGCTCAACGAGACTGAAGTTTGTATGGGAGGAACATGAAAAACCAGTTTTTCATCTATATCTCTACAATCTTAGATTTATTAAATATTCGGTTGTGGATAATATTCACGTGATAGTTCGGGGATAAGTCCAGGCGGAACTTTCGGGGAGAATTAAATACTTGATCCCTTATTTAATTACACCCTAGAATTCGGTTTTCGCATTAAAATGCGCTTAAGTAAAGTGTGATGATTATAAGCGACTTTTGCTAAGCAAAAAACTTTATCGTTGAGGATACATTTTTGACCGTTTTTTCTTGAATTGCATAACCACAGGGACTCAGGAACATGGCTTTCAGTACTTTTTCGGTTGTAATGCATGCCATACTTCAACCTTTTTTTTTCCTTAATTTGGAAACATATTAGACTGGCTCAAGGCTACATTTCTTTATAATACTTGTTAAAATTGTTTCACAAATAACTTAGATTTTTTTAATTTTCGAAGCATGCTCGGTAGCAGGTTTATCGATTCATTAAAACGTAATAAATTTATCAAATCAGCAATTCCAAACATCAACACAATTTACTCTTACCCGAAGTAAACAGCCAAATAAACAGCCAATAAAACGATTAAACCTTCATTCTTGATTAAAAAAAATGGAATCTCTAGTAGAATCTTAGAAACGAAAGAAAACTGTAAATGGAAAAATTTACATTTTGACAGCATAAGAAATCCTTGGTCCATGGGTTTTTCGATTTGGTGGTTCTAATTGATATAACCATTCTAGATTAATTTAAAAAAAAATTCAATGCTAGATAGAAAAGATGAAACATAAACTTCGCCTAAAGGCGTACAAATATGTACAATATTGACTATTCGTATAAGTCGAGTTATTTCTGTTATATGTGAAATTTTTTTAACAAGAATTATAAACAATGTAGCCTTGAGTCAGTCTCAGATGTTTCAAAATTAAGGAAAAAATGGCTGAAGTGTGGCATGCATTACAACCGAAAAAATACTGAAAGTAATTTTCTTTAGTCCCTGTGGTTATGCAATTTAAGAAAAAACGGTCTAAAATTTATCCTCAACGATAAAGTTTTTTCTATTGCAAAATTGTTTATAACCATAACACTTAGCTTATGAGAATTTTTCAGCAAAAACGGGGTTTTAGGGGGGTAGTTTTCACTTGAAAAAATGATGAAATCAAGAAATAAGCATCAAGTAATTTAATTCTCCCCTAAAGTTTCGATGGACTCCTCCCAAATCGTCACGTGAATATTATCCACAAACGAATATTTAAAACAAAACTGAGATTTTACAAGTTAACGCAACAAAAACAATATAAATCAGTCATGATTTGATGAAATGGCAAGCATTTCAAGTTGTCATTAACAGTGGTGAATATCATCCTTAAAAATGTCAGCCCATTTTGAAGCCTTATAACTTTTTTATGTTATTTTTAATCGAAATGCAGTTTTCGAATGAAATATTTGTCATAATTTAAACTTTGAAAAAACCGTTTTTAAAAGAAATCGGCCACAGGGGTCAGGTATCCCAAAGTCCCAATGCGGCCTAACATTATTAAACATACATTTTTTATTCTTAGAATTGATAAGTATGATTTGAAAGCAGCCGATTTGAATTGGTAAAATATTTTTTTTATATGGAATCTAACTGTTTCTTGGTTGCTCGTCCAATTGGAGTTACCACTTAATAAATGGAACACAGCCTCGGTCGTTCTTACGCCAACCACCCACACCGCTGACATGGCTATTTTAGTTGTACATTTGAATTTTATGATCGTCTTCTTTCAATTAAAAAAAAAACTACAGATCTGCTGGTTGGATAGATCTACTTTTTGAAGCAAGTGCTCTGTTCTAAAGTTAAGTGCACAAGTATACATCCGCTAAGCAAATGTTTATTCATACCAAAATAAGCAAATGCTGTCGCATACGGTCAAAGCAAATGCTTTGAGCGTTTTATTTGCTTGAGTGAATTCTATCGAAACAATTTCTAACCCATATACTTACCACTAAATGAATCTCTACAATTTCAAATTAAATCAAGCTGGCCTTATGTTTTTGAACCTTTCAGGCGTCTGAGGAGCTTTGAATGATAAACATTCGTCACCAATCAATCGATAAGGAAGATTTTTCCCGTGTCAACACCAGCCAAAGTAGCAAAACTTTTGTCACAATCAGATATATCATTCTGCCAAACCGGGAGTGGGATGAGATGGGCCCTGAACAAGGCCTGGGTTATTGGTCTTGCCAGCTCAGCACAAGAGACAAGAGCCTGATTGATGTTTCCGGGCATTAGCAGCCGATAAAATTCCGATGAAGACAAAGTTTTTGCAACATCCGTCCATCCGGGGAGCAAAAGATCCGTGTCAAATGCGGCTTGCCACCAAATGTAAGACGATGAAATGAAAAAAGAAACACGAAGAAGCAACAAAAAAAACTGTTCTTCGGAAATCGAATTTTCTAGTACAGTCTTCTCTCTCAGCCCAAAAATTGATAAGTGAAAATGTTTGCAATCTCGAACGACCCCAGCCGGAGCCTTAAAACAAAATAAAAATGTCAAGTGTAATAAAACTGGTGTAAATTGATGTTGGCAAAAAGATATGAAAAACTGAACTAGATCGCATGGATGTGGTAGAAGAAGAGCAACGAGAACAAAAACATATTACGAAACATAAAACAAAAATAAAAACAAGCAGCACAAACAACTTTCCGAAAGTTTTACCTCCTCGGGTGGGCGAGGTGGATCTGAGAGTTGTAGGTTCATTTCTTTCAGTTTAACGATTTTTTTTCTCGATGACTGTTTTTTTTTCTTCTATCGGATACCGAGGACGTGTTTTATCGACGGTTTTTTTCGGTTTAAAATGAGAAAAACTGTCGAAGCAAATAAAATTGATAGAGTGTCGTTTTAGGGCAGCAGTATCAGCAGAAAAACTTTCAAATGATCATTTTTTAAACTGGCGTTTCTTTAACGTTTTCGCTGCGAACCGTTTTCCTCTTCGCTCTGGCAAGTTTCCGGTATAAGGTACCTTTTTGAGAATGTTTATGTATTGGACCAGCTTGATAGCACCTCCAAATTTCCAGATGAATCATATCTTCTAAGGATAAACAGCCTCAGAATTTTAGTTTTTGTACCGAACAATTTGGTTGCAGTTTTTACAGTAATCGGTAACAAATCAATCTCATTGGGCATTGGTAATCAACGTACGATATTATCGAGTAACATTTTTTTTGTAATTCCAGTCAATACTTCGGAAAAAAAGGGTAAACACATAGGTGGACCAATTTGCCTTTCGGTATTGTTGGAATGTAAGGAGTGTGCACTAGACCGCTGCAAAAAACGACTATTTGCTCCCATACGTTTTTTCGATACCTTTTGGGTCACCAAGCATCAGTGTAAAATTTAAGATGATTTGGTTGATTCCTGAGTTAGCGCAACGCGTTTCAATTTTGTATGGAAATTTGTATGGAAGAAGAAATTTTTGCACATTGAATCATCCAGAAAATTCAATTAAGCTTGAAATCAAGTCGGTCTTCTCTATTCCGGTTTTCACTATTCTTAAGCTTCATTTTTTGCTCACATGACAAGCAGCTAAGAATTTCATGAAAAAAGTTATAACCATTTCAAAATAAAAAATCTTAATCCATTGAAAAGTATTCAAAAATGGCGGGCTTTGCTTGCTAGACCTGTAATAATTGCATGAACTATTTTTGCAACAGCTTTATAAATCAATGAATTCTCTGGAAATGCAAAGAGGTTTTTTAAAATTTCTTATTTCCATCCTACTGTTACACAGCTTTCAAACAAGCAGTCAAAAACGATATAATTGAAGAAATGAATTTTGAAAACAAAAATTTTATATAACATTGAATATCTTTTGTATAGACCCGAATGACCCGGGTGGTTAAAAGGTCTCAAATAAATAATAATAACAATAATAATAATAATAATAAAAATAATAATTGAATATCTTTTCTGGGGTACAATTAAAGTTTCTGCTTTGTTCACATAAAATGTACTGCATGAACCAAGGAACATTTTTCATCCTAAATTATATTTTTTGGAACATTCAGAACATAGCTGGCGAATTTTGAATAAAATTTTTTGTTTTCCCATACAAATTTCCATACAAAACTAAAACTCGTTGCGCTAATTAAGGACTTTATGGATCGCTTCCAAAATTTTTATTGCTATTTCTGGCAGCAAAAACAACCAACAAAAGTTATGGGAGGTGTAAAAATTTAAGAATTTGTAATCTCCATACAAAGCTTGCAGCGGTCTAGTGTACACGATAGCAAGTGAACACTTGTTTTTTTTATGGTAATTCACTGCATCACTACAATGCCGCCTACAAAGTGTTGTTCCTAATCCTACACCGCAGCCTATCGCCACGAGCAAACAGATTCGTGAGAAGTCATCAGGCCGGCTTCATGGAGTCGGACGGTCGGTGCTGATGCCGTCAACACCAAGTCTCTAGGCACCATCTATCTATTCATTGACTTCAAAGCCGCATACTGAAACGATCGACCGTGACAAGCTGTGCGAATTAATGGCTGATGTGCGGTGCACTGGTTAATAAACAGACACATACTGCATAGATAGCATTGACCGTGTGTGGCGCGTACGAATACATCCTGCCGTTAGCTGTTTGTCTTTCACGCTTATCGTGTGTCAGCAGTTGATCGATTCAGTCGTGTGTACGCAGTGTGTTATTGTCTCGTATTTCGGGTGATTTCTCGTAGATAATAAGTCATTGCATAGCTGAGAACGCCTTTTCCGGGAAGCTGACCAGACTGATCAAGGCAACGATGGATGGAACGCAGTGCTGTGTACGGATTTCGAGTGAATTGTCGACTGTCGAGTTCATTCCAATCGCGTAGGGGGCTTCGACAAGGCGATGGTCTATCCTGTATGACGTTTAACGTAGCGCAAGAAGGTGTTATCTGACAAGCGGTGGGCTGAATGTGGAAAACGATTTTCAACAGATCCAGTCAACTTATCTGCCGACAATATTGAAATAGTCGGAAATCATCTGCAGCGGTGGAGGAGATCTATCGCAAACTGAAACGCGAAGCAGGAAGGATTAGGTTGATGATTAATACGTCCAACACGAAGTACATGCTGGCCTGCGGATCCGAGACCGACCGAACCCGCTTGTCACAATAACAAGGTCACGATCGACGGCGACGAGCTGGAGATAGTCAAAGACTTTGTCTATCTCAGCTCACTGGTGACCCCAGACAATGACACCATCGTCGCCTTGATCACTCTGATTAGCTTCCCGGAAAAGCCGTTCTCGTCCATGATTTTCCATAGCTCGTTACGGTCTATCGTGTCGTATGCGGCTTTGAAGTCGATGAATAGATGGTGCGTAGGGACTTGGTGTTCACGGATTTGCCGTAATGTGAATATCTGGTCCGTCGTTGACCTCATGAAGCCGGCCTGATGACTTCCCTCGAATCTGTTTGCTTGTAGCGTAAGGCGGCGGAGTAGGATTCGAGACAACACTTTGTAGGCGACATTTTGGACAGTGATCACTCGGTAGTTCTCACAGTCCAATTTGGCGCCCTTCTTGTAGTTGGGCTAAATAACCCCTCCATCCACTCCTCCGGTAGCTGTTCTATGTCCCAGATCCGGACTATCAACCGGTGTAGGCAATCGGCCAACTTGTCCGGGGCCATTTTGATGAGTTCAGCTGCGATGTCATCCTTCTGAACCGACTTGTTTCTATTCAGCTGGCGAATGGCTTCCTTAACTTCACTCATCGTTAGGAGTGGCTATTCCACGTCGTTGGCTACGCCGGCGATGTACCTTCCCCCACCGTCTTGATCTCCTGCATGTGCACCGTTCAGGTGTTCATCGAAGTGCTGCTTCCACCTTTTGATCACCTCACGTCCGTCAGGATGCCCCCGTCCTTATCCCGGCACATTTCGGCTAGCGGCACGAAGCCTTTAGGGGATGTGATGAATTTCTGACCAGATTAACCATAATCACACTCCGGTGTCACAGAATAGCTTCTTATATCGATTACTTTCATGTTGAGGCCAAGAGCTTTCTTCCAATATACCGCAAGATTCGATCCAATAAATTTTCTAATTTTATTCCGCAACTGGCCAGATTTGCCATGGCCAGAACCAGGTATCCCCCAACCGCCCTAATACCTTTCATTTAATATTCTCGGAACCGCTTATCTTTATATGCTTCAATAGCATCAAACGAATGCTATGAAAAATCAATGTCCTAATCCATAAGCAACAAAATTTGTCTTTGTTTCGAGCGTGTGACAACGACATTTATTTTATTTTGTAATAAAAAGTTCGATTTTGGATTCACTGGACATCTGCAATTAATATTAATTTAGGCATTCAAAATACTAAAAATGGTAGAATTTAATTTTTAAAGTGTTGTATTTCGGCAAAAACGATAAAGAGCCACTGGTGTAATTTGAGAGAACCCGTTGGATTTTGGCACGCGCGCTGAAATGCCAGTTTTTGTAGCTAATTAATATAAAGGAAAAAATGAAATGATTAAAAAATTCAAATATCGCACCTTATACACGGTGTATTTCATAGAAGGCTTTAAAAAAAACAGTAACTCTTATTTCTTCAGTTTAGTAAAATTCAGCTTTTTTACAAGTCATTTGAACTAAAATTTAAAATACTTGGTCGGTGACCATCCATACAATTTTTATTTCCAAAATTTATTGTTCAAATTTCCAATTTTTTTTAATTTTCATTACTGAATTTTTTTTTTAAAGGATTTTTCTCAAATTTTAAAATTCAATAACTTTTGTTATCTGCACTTATTCACTGATTTATTCATTGAAACAATAAGACAAAATATCCGGCATGCTTTTAGGCACAAATATCAAACAAAATTGGAAAAAAGCTTTACGTATGGCTCAATTGGTTCAACTATCTTCTAAAAGCATAAAATAGGGGAGATGGGGGCATAATGGCCACCTTAAGGAAAACGGTTATTTAACCATAGAAAATAGCTATAATATGGAGGTTACATTATTGTTTCGTGTTCAGACACTTGAAAAGCCTATTCCCTAACGGGCTGAAACGTGAAAAACTAGATGAAAACGTTAAAAAATGCATTTTAAAATATTTTGCCAAAAGCTGAAAACCAGCCACTGTGGAGGCATAATGAGAACCCCCCCTGAGGCAGTATGAGCACCATTAATCAGAGCAAGATGTGCGTTTTTGCCGGGGAATCTAGCAGCGAATTCAATTCGATGAAGTCAGGTGAGTCGTAGATTCATCAAACAAAGCAATAACAAAATAATCTAGGTCTGTTTGTAGAATACAAACAATTCACGCACGCTCATACATTAAGTGCTTTGTTCGGAGGATGATGCTACTAGCCGTATAATGTAACAATAAAAAAATCGATCATGAATTGTGAATGGAAAAAAATCACCTCGAACAGAAATCTAACTCTAGTCTTTTGATTACCTCTCCGACACCTTACCAATAGGCTAAATCGTCTGATGAAAACTAGTCAAGGTGTGGCGCTATAAATCAATTTTAATTCGCTGCTAGATTCTACGGCAGAAAATGCTCATTCTATTCTATTCTATATTTTTTATTTATAGAGGGTTTTAACCAACTTGGTCATTCGCCCTCTTAAGAAAAGTTTACATTTTTAACTTATGTCTAGAGTTTTTGGATTATTTTAGTACTTCTCAAGAATTGTAGTAGGTTGTCCTCGTTGAGCACGTTCAACGCCCTCGATACGTCATGGTCAATTCCACAGTTCTGTCGTTCTGTCCCATATAACCTGCATTCTCCAATAATATGCGCAACTGTTAGTGGTTGATTGCAGGTGTTGCACGTGGTTATCCCTTTTGTGAAAAACTCTGAGTGCGTGAGCATGGTGTGTCCAATTCGGAGTCTAGTCAGAGCACGTTGTTCCAGGGGGATGTTTCTATCTTTCCAGCGTAAAGTGGTAGATTTGATTCTCCTCAAGAAAAGTTGCCGGTTACCTAGCCAATCTTCTTCCCATTTAAGCCTTATCTCCGATCTTATCCATGTGATGATGTCGGGCGCTGGAGTCTCAGTTGACATTTTCGGACCACTTCTACCTTTTTCAGCTAATTCGTCAGCTTTGCTATTTCCATCGATACCTACATGACCGGGGATCCAACACAGGGTTCCTTTAAGTTTTTGGAGATTTTCTTCAATCTCTTGCACCCATGGATGAAGAGATTTTCCAGACTCCACTGCCTCCAAAACGCTAGCTGAATCAGAAAAAATGACTACCGAATATCTTGATTTGTGGGCAATCGTTTTAAGTGCGAATAATATCGCCATAGCTTCCGCCGAAAAAATAGTACACTCTTCCGGTAGTTGATAGCAGATCTCTCGATTACCACATGATATGCCAAATCCGACCTGTTTGTTAGCAACTGAACCATCGGTGTAAATCTGGAGATGATTTAAATAGCGTTGTTCAAGGTGGTTTTTGAACAGTTGGACTGCCTTTTGGTTACTTTCTCCTACTTTAAAACTTTTTTTGATCGACCAGTCTACATTGGGAGTTTTGAAATTCCATGGTCGGGTGCAAACTGATCTGGATTTACAAACATTGGGAACATCTTTTCCAGTTAGTGATTTGAATGCTTGAAGTGTCCTTTGTGAGGCCGGAGTGATTGTAGCATGTGGTTTTTCGAGCGTGCGAATGGTGGATGTTGTCATGCGCTCTATTAATCGGTAAATCCACGGTAGAGTTCCGCTTTCTGCATGAAGGGATAATATTGGACTACTCCGCAAGGCGCCAGCAGCGATGCGTATACCGGAGTTATAATTGGGCATTAGTGGTTTTAGCGAGTTGATGCCTTTTCTCCCTAAAGTGTTAATTGCGTAAAATATTTTTGATTCACCTATACTCTTGAACATGTTCAGTAGGCATGTTCTTTGACCTCCATATGATCGACCGCCTATTGCACGTAAGAGGTTTAGGCGAGACTCTAATGCTGCTTTGGTTTCGAAAATTTGGGGCGAAAAGTTTAAAGTTTTAGTGAACGTTGTACCGAGGATGCGCGCTTTTTTTACTTCAGGAACGATTTTACCATTTATAGTTATTTGGGGGACCGTTTTGTGTTTTCTTCTCTTACAAATGTGAAGTATGCTTGACTTTTCCGAAGAAATCGTGAAATTTATCTCGTCAGCCCATTCGATCACTTTTGTCACAGCATTCTGCAATTTTTTCCTAACACTTTTCACTTGTGCCCCTGATACAAGTAACACTATGTCGTCAGCATAAACGAATGTTTGCACTCCGCGGGGGATTCTTTCGAATAACGGCTCCATGGCAATTAAGAATAGTGTTACAGCAAGAACTGATCCTTGTGGAACTCCATTTTCTATGGATTTCAACTGGGATAAAGTTCCACCGACCAGTACTTTGAACGATCTGTTTGTTAAGAAGTCTTGGAGGAAATTATATGGATTTCCACTAATTCCCCATCTAGCTAAAGTATCGAGAATGGGTGCTTTTTGAGCAGTATCGTATGCTTTGCTGAGATCTAGTAGGGCCAACTCAGAGTGTTGTTTGTTTTCAAATGGATTGTCTAAGGCAGCCTCCAGTTCTGTTAAGTATTGTTCTACACCCCTTCCTTTTCTGAACGCGTATTGGTTGCGGCTCCATAGATTTCGGTCTTCGATCCACTGAACGAGCCTTCGGTTGACCATGCGTTCCATAGTTTTTCCAATACAACTCGTTAGCGATATTGGTCTGTGGTTTTCAGCTTTTTTAGGATCTTTCCCTGGTTTTGCCAGGGGTATTATTATGGCTTCTTTCCAAGAGGGTAGAAAAGTTCCATTCGCCCACAGCTCGTTAAAGCAGTCGAGGAGTTGCGTTTTGGTTGTAATGGGTAGTCGTCGAATCATTTCGTTACTTACGCTATCTGGTCCCACAGAGTTGCCTTTTTTGGATTTCGTCGCGTGGAAAAACTCCTGTATAGAGAATTTTCTTTTCAGCTCGGACATTACCTTTTCATTTTTCCGGCTGGTACGTGGTGGCGGTGGAAATGGTAATTGGGGTTGATTTGACATTGACTGAAAATGGTCTCCAAGGCTTTCTGCAACTTTTTTGTGGTCCTCTGTTATTCCGTTTAGGGTTTCAAGTACTATTCGGGAATATTTTCGTTTCCCAGAGAACCGATTGAAATTCTGCCACATAACTGTTGTGGGGGTGTCGGATGTAAAAGTGGCGACAAAGTTTTCCCAACTCGTTTTTTTCGCTTCCGCTATCCCACGACGTGCCGCATTGCGAGATACTTGGAACTCTTTTAAAGCGCTGGCGCGTTGTTGGTCGTCTGCTGGAAGGATTCTCAGGCGTCTCAACTTTCGTCTTCGATCTTTTATTAGTTCTTGTACATCTTTGTTCCACCAGGGCACTGATTTACGGCAGCAGTTGCCACTTGTACGGGGGATGCTGGCCTCGGCTGCTTTAACTATTGCTACTGTTATTTCAGCTAGACTCGGTGTCGTGTTGTGGGAAAGTTTTTCTAGTAATACATTTTCGAAAAGCTGCCAGTCAGCTTGATTTTCGAGCCAGCGTGGGCGTTTGGTTAACTTTTTTGGTGATGTGTTAATTGTTACTCGTATCGGGAAATGATCACTGCCGGAAAGGTCATTCTCCACTTGCCATGAAAGGCGATTGCAAATTGACACGGAAGCCATGGATAGGTCTATTGCACTGGTTGTACCATTAGGAAGATGGAAGTAGGTATGTTCGAATGAATTTAAGATGATCAGTACATTTTCGGCAGCAAGTTGTTCTATGAATCGTCCACGACGGTCAGTACGTTCACCACCCCATATGGTATTGTGAGCGTTGAAATCTCCAACAATCAGAAGAGGATGAGATAAAGAATCGAGGACATTCTCGAATTCAGTTTTTAAGGACTCGAGAGACTCGTTATTTGGAAGGTATGTGGATAATATCGTAACTTTTATGGGTGCTTCTATGGTGACAGCGCAGAAAGGCAGGGATGTATTAAGGCTAACTTGGGATGCCGGGATACCATTTCGGATTCCAAGGCCAGCACTCGAAGTGTAGGGAAATGCGCTAGGAGTTGAAAACCAGCGATAGTTTTTTACATACCCGTTAAGGTTCGGTGTGCGAAGCTCTTGGATGGCTATAGCTACAGGATCGTACCGGCTGATAAGTTGTTGTATTTCGGTTCTGCGTGGGTTGGCGCCGCACACGTTCCATTGGAGGACCAAGGTTTCTTCGCTGGTTGGGGCTCTATTTCTGGATGTGGTGCTGTTGCCGTGACGACGTGTGGGTAACGATGTGTTAATGCCGGTCCATCGATTGGTGATTGATCGCGTGGGTGCTGAAAGGTACGGTGCATCGGAAATGTGTTCGGGTTGGATATGCGTTGGTGTACTTGCCTGTGAAATACACAGGTGTCTGGTGCCAGCAAGCGCCCTGGGTGAACCAGGACTTGGAACAGCCAGATTTGCGGCTGGCACCGAACTAAGGCTGTGTAGAAGTGATACTTCTGATGATGTTCTAGGGGAGTCTTCGCAGGCTGAGGCTCGGTTTCTGGGTGTTGTGGTACTATTGCTGTGGTGACGTGTTAGTGACGGTGTATTACTGCCAGTCCATCGATTAGTGATTGATTGCGTGGGTGCTGAAAGGTACGGTGCATCGGAAATATGTTCGGGTTGGATATGCGGTGGTGTACTTGCCTGTGAAATACACAGGTGTCTGGTGCCAGCAAGCGCCCTGGGTGAACCAGGACTTGGAACAACCAGATTTGCGGCTGGCACCGAACTAGGGCTGTGTTGAAGTGGTACTTCTGATGATGTACTAAGCGATTCTTCGCAGGCTGAGGCTCGGTTTCTGGGTGTGGTGGTACTGTTGCTGTGGTGACGTGTAAGTAACGGTGTGTTACTGCCAGTCCATTGATTGGTGATTGATTGCGTGGGTGCTGAAAGGTACGGTGCATCGGAAATATGTTCGGATTGGATATGCGGTGGGGTACTTGCCTGTGAAATACACAGGTGTCTGGTGCCAGCAAGCGACCCGGGTGAACCAGGGTCAACCAGATTTGCGGCTGGCACCGAACTAAGGCTGTGTAGAAGTGATACTTCTGAAGATGTTGTTGTTTGGTCGGTAGTAAAAGTTGATTGGGGAAGGGCCATTTTGATGATTTAGTTTTGAGAAAACATATCCTGGCTCTCGGGGATTTCTGTTTCAGATGCGATGTCCATTGCGCTATCATATTCTAAGCTGGGTTTGATCGTGGCTTGTTTCTTCTGTGGAGGTTGTGTTTGTTTCTGGGAGTCACTTTGGATCCTCTTGACTGGTGTCACGGAACGATTTTGGGTTTCCGTTGGTGCCAAGGAGCGACTTTTTCGGTTCGATTGCTGTGCGTAGTTGTCTTTTGTTGGGTTTTCGGGTTTGGGTGGTTCAACAACAATTTTTATGGACTTCGTTGACGAATCATTGTCCTGGCTTTGTGAGCGGTTTCTTTCAAGACTTTGGGACCTTTGTATCCATGTTTTTGCCTTTTGAAAATTTGATTGAAGAGTTTTGCAGGTCGTCTTCAATTCTTCTATTTCTTTCCGCAGCTGTTGAATTACCTGGTCTTTTTTATGGAGTTCATCTTGTAGGGGTGATTTTGGTGAGCTTATTTCAGCATATGAAGGTTGTTTTTGCTTGGATTCGTACAGTCGTCGTGCTTCGGGAAACGAAATTTTTAAATCTATTTGCATCTTGCAAATTTGATCTTCCATTAAGTATTTAGGGCATTGTCGGTTCAGTGCAGAGTGGTCTCTTTTACAATGGAGGCAGAATGTAGGGTTTTGGCAATCTCCTTCGTGTTCCTGGGAGCAGTTTTGACACTTTTCATTTCCTTCACACCTCAATTTAGTATGGCCGTAGTTAAGGCATTTGAAGCAGAGCATAGGTGATGGGTAATACGGACGTGTTGGGATTCGAAGGAGGCCAAAATAAATATACTCTGGTTTTTCAATGCCTGCAACCGTAAGTACAAGAGAAGCAGTTTTAACTGTTTCTTTTTGTACTTTTCTCGTTATTCTTCGAACACTCGTCACATTTTGGTATTTCATTTCTGTCAGAAGTTCTTCATCGCCAAGATCTAGTACATCTCGACAAGTAACGACACAACGAGTGAAGTTCAGTTGCGGGTGAGGCGTCACTTGGATAGGAGTTCCATCGATCAAGGAATCCAGTTTCAAGATCTTTTCAGCTAATTTTCGGCCACGAACCTTGATGGTGTACTTGGTTCCTTTAGCTTCGGTTTTAGCGTAATCAATCCTTCCACCGTCGAGTTGAACAGATTTGCTTATGGTGAATGGGTTTTTCGGGAGATTGTTGCCTTCAGTTGGACTCAATTGTAAGATTATTGTGTCATCTTTAGGACCAAACCATTCGGGTAGCGATCTACTATAAATTATATCCGGTGGGGAACCTCCCCCCGGAGGGTTTTCCGCGCTAGCCATCAGGCTAGCGTTGAATTTTGCCGCGATGTAATCTTGCTCCTGTCACCAAGCTCCAGGGAAAAATGTAAGAAGAAGTAGCAAAGATAGATAAAGTCCTTGTGGGATATGCCTTTTGACCTAGCGTCTCACGTAGTAGCAAGAGGCTAAGGTTCCACTACTATGAGGTATCAACACACTCACGGCGTGAGTAGTGCAGCCCTTTACCCTCAGCAAATAACGAACACGCGAAGGGCGAAGGTACCACGTTTCGTTTTTTTACCCGATCAAAAAGACCTTCAACATACGCTTTGCAAGTCTGCCAGTCGACCTTTATAGGGAGGCGGAAGAGATCACCAGCTTTCGAGCAGTTAAACGCCTGGAGTTAGGCACTCTAACGCAGAGCTCCAGGTTGGATTATAGCGGCAGGATAAAAAGACTATAGCAGTCTATTGCCGCCACGGGAGTCAAAACAATAACAACACTATTCAGACGATGTTTCGGTGGATAGTGTTGCATGAAATTTAACCGTTACTCGAGAGTGAGGCATACAACTTCACTACGTTACGCTTCTTCTGGCCTCAAACTAACTCGCAGACCGGAAACCACTACGTCAAAAGTCTGATTCCACAGAGAAAATACGCTTAGAATATTCCGCATAAAAACACGTGCCGTTACGCTCGTACTGATAAACTCGGAATGAATGCTCATTATGCCTCGATAATATGGTGCTCTATATGCCCCTAGTCAACAAATTTAAGTAAAAACGTGTTTTAAAATTGATAAAAGTGAAAAATCACAAATTTTATGATGGTAAAAATTGAGAAACAATGTGTACATCATGTTGCAGTGCGTACATTATAGATCAAGGTTATTTTAAGATCATAAGAGCTTATTTCGTGGTGCTCAAAAATTATAATATTTCCGTAACTTGAGAACCAAGCTCGTTTTTTTTAAATATCTCTGTAAAGATGATAAGGAGATTCCTTTTTTTGTGAAAAATTAATACCATAAGAAGTACGAAACAAATCCTCATGAAAATTTATTTAAGAAAATACGCACTTTCGTAGAAAAGCGTAGTTCTCATTATGCCTCGGGTGCTTGTTATGCCCTCATCTCCCCTAGGTAGTTTTCATAACATTTTTATTGGTTAAAAAACGAAAATTTCAAAAAAAAATTTGATAAAACTTAAAGACGAAAAAAAGTTCACTATTATAAATCACTAAAGACATAAAACAGTTGTTCTTCGTATTTTGATGACAATTCTGGAACTTTTAGTTTAATCCAAGTCCAGCCAAAGTCGAAATGTATAGTTTCATGTGCTCGTTCACTAATCGTCCCTAAACTGTGCCCTTTTTTAAACAAAGTTTCAAAACGAGAAATTTCAAAATATGGAATTTCAATGAATTCGGTAGTTTAGCTTCTATTCAAGCCAATGAAAACTTTTCAATTTTTTCTTTGAAATTCTTTTTTAAAACGTCTTTGAAACAGCACTCATATACGTCTTGAAAAAAATTCCATAACCTGAAAAAGATTAAAAACAAGAATCAATTCAAAACACAATAAAAATGCTACTAGCCTTTTTGAATTTCAACAAATTGTCATCAGTGTTCGAAATTTGTCGGTTCTTCAGTAGCAAATTACAATTACTTATTATTTCGATGCTTTTTCAATTGCTCTATTTCGCTGCCACTCTGCTGACTCGAATATTTTTTATCAGTTCTGACCAGCCTTCTCTGCCAAATAAGCAAAACTGTAAGGACAGGGATAACTCGAGCTGGTATAAGTCTGCCCATGAACAATGCTTAACCCTTCATTTCATGATTTTTTTTTATTTTTCCTCAAAAATCATTTTAAACAGTTGGAAATGATGAGTACGTAAAGAAAAAAAATTAAAATAAAATACGATTTTTCACTTTTTCCAAACATTAATTGTTGCAAATTTGTTACTTTATAAAACGAAGGGTAAAAATTTTCTGGTGGCGAGTGGTTTTCGTACACTAATGTGTTTTACCTGGCCCTGTTATATAAAAAAATATGTAGAAAAACTAGCTTTGTATATAAAAATGACGATTTAAAAATAACAATGGATTACTATATCAACTTATCACTAACGTATCTCTGCAAATCACGTTGAACAAAGCTTGAATACACTGGGAATTGATGGATTATTTGATGTTTTTAGAAGTCTACCTTTCTTCAAATTTGCTTGACCTGATAAAAAAGTAATGCGCGCGGCTTTGCGTATTTCGCAAATACGGGTTTTTGAAGCTGTTTTGAAATACGAAAGCATTGATAAAAAAAAATTGATTTTATTTACCTCTTGCCACTGGTTGCAGATTTTTCACATACTGATGAATATTTTTTTTGCTGTTTTGAAAATGAAAAAAAAAAACACTCACTACACATTCTGGTGGGATATAAATATAACCATATTTTTTCTTCCAGGTCCGTGATATAAGTGGATTTCAATATTTCACACAATTTTGGAGAAATGGGCGAAAGGCCTCGTTTTTGAGGCACAATATGCGCACTAGACTGAGTCGATTTGGAGACATTTTTGAATTTCTAAAACACTGGGGTCTTGAAAGTTCTGGTCCAAAACTCATCCATGATTTTTTTGCAGAATTTTTAAGTAACGTTTACATGAGTAAATTTGAGTTATTTGCACAGACTAATACAGACATGACTCTCCATAGAAAATTCTTTCCATTTTTTCGCAAAATTTCACTCAAGTGATTGCACTGCACACTGGTACAGAACATCAATCTAGCGGAACTAAATTAATAGCGCCCAGGGATGAAAAGATAGACTTTTGGTGTCTTCGACAACATTGCATAGTTTTACAAGGCGCATACTTTGAAATAAAATACAGAGTCGAGGGGTCCACCAATAGCAAGATAAAAATGTTAACTTTTTTGTTAAGCATTTTAGAGCTTTGGTTTATTCTACAAAGTTGTTTATCTTAACAAAATACATAACTTTGCTGAACAAGTCAAAGTTCTACAATTTCATTCTAAGGAGTTACAATAAAATTAAGAAAAATACCTTGAAAAAACAGTTTTTTAAATCTGAAACGTTGTAGGTAAGACAAAACAATTCGGTCTTCGAAACAAAGTTGTAAAATGTTGAGTTCTACAATCGCTTAGTACATTATGATGTGTTTTGAAATTGCTGAAGCGCTGTAGAAAGCATTTAGTGTAATATATTAACGATTTTCAAAGAAAAGTTCATCGAATTGCGCAAATTTTCGCACCATCAGCCAATGTGGATTTTATTTTTGGTATTAAGAGGAATCATTTCCATATAAAACTAGCGTGGAACTCGGTGGAACTCGAAGCAATTTTAAGATTGAAAATCTAGTATTTTGTTCACAAATGTCACTTTTTTTAGACACTTTATTAGTTTCTTAGTTTCTTTGAGGCAATTTACTTGCAGAATTTGAGAAAAAGAAATAATTAGATGATTTAACCGGTTTTCCGTTTCAAATTTATCAATAGAATCTGTTCTAGTACATCATTATATAAATGATATCTGTACCAACACGTGAAAGTGATTTAATTCCAAAAGTAAACTAGCTTTCAGCTTTCAGTAGCTGGTGGCAGGCCATCTTTGGCTCTATTTAACGATAAAAACACTTTTGAGATAATAAGTTTTCGTTGGATTACAAACTCAATTTGAGTAAAGGATTTATGACCATTTTGAAACCAGAGCTGACAACACGTTGATATACACCATTTATTCCTGACCGAAGCAAATGTTGTAAAAACAAGTGTCTAAAAAAGTGATATTTGTTAACAAAATACTAGATTTTCAATCTTAAAATTGCTTCGAGTTCCATCGAGTTCCACGCTAGTTTTATATGGAAATGATTCCTCTTAATACCAAAAATAAAATCCACATTGGCTGATGGTGCGAAAATTTGCGCAATTCGATGAACTTTTCTTTGAAAATCGTTAATATATTACACTAAATGCTTTCTACAGCGCTTCAGCAATTTCAAAACACATCATAATGTACTAAGCGATTGTAGAACTCAACATTTTACAACTTTGTTTCGAAAACTGAAAATTGTTTTGTCTTACCTACAACGTTTCAGATTTAAAAAACTGTTTTTTCAAGGTATTTTTCTTAATTTTATTGTAACTCCTTAGAATGAAATTGTAGAACTTTGACTTGTTCAGCAAAGTTATGTATTTTGTTAAGATAAACAACTTTGTAGAATAAACCAAAGCTCTAAAATGCTTAACAAAAAAGTTAGCATTTTTATCTTGCTATTGGTGGACCCCTCGACTCTGTATTTTATTTCAAAGTATGCGCCTTGTAAAACTATGCAATGTTGTCGAAGACACCAAAAGTCTATCTTTTCATCCCTGGGCGCTATTAATTTAGTTCCGCTAGATTGATGTTCTGTACCAGTGTGCTCTGCCATCTGATATCGACATTGCCCCTAACGATTGAAATCTTCGAAAATTGTCGAAGTAGCCATGGAAAATATTGATCAGTCGAAAAATAAACAAACAAAAACTCGAAGAGGAAAATCCTCAAAATCGTTCAATGTTTGAAAGTTAATCGTGTCCGTCGCCTATATCGCCAGCGATCTCATTCCGTGGAAACGGAACATACCCGGAAATACGCAGTTAAAGGAAGGAGTTTTTTTTAGGTTCACACTGAATTCCGGTTTCGACGATGAGCGGTTGAAACCAATTACGTGCTATCACTGGCAGCACCCGTATCGGAGGATTCGTGAATGTGCTGACCAAACTGCTTAGGCCCACGCTTGATACGTCACCACTGCTTGTGCCCCACGAAGCAAGGATGGTGATTGGCGAATAAATCGACGAACATAAAATGATGCTCTCACTTTCTGAGGTAACCCATTCCCAGAACGCATTCGAAAAAATTACACACGATGGCACTCAGTGAGCGAACCAATCGGACTTTCCGGCCAACCTCTTTAGTTCATTCAGGAGACGATTGGGTTGCCTGTTTGCCATCCTATGATCAGCGAACGAATATCTGGAGCCAGGAAAGTCGATGATTGCATCATTGCATGATTCAAACCTGCCCGTACGCAAGCGCCCAACGTTCAAAACCAGCAGCACTCACAAACAGATTCGATCAACGTTTCTCTTTTTCCCCCAGCGTTCGGTTCAGACAAAGATTCGCGAGAACCGAAAGAGCGCTTGAGTGAATCGTTGAAGAGTGTGTCGCGATTGAGTGAACGAGTGGATTTAGACCATCCTTGCCACGAAGTATGGCATGAAAAGTGGTCTAGCAATACTTCGCTAGGCACTCAGCAGTGGTGTCAATTGAATTTCTTGTTTATCAATGCCAAAAGACATACACCTGTTAAACAGCTAATAAGTGTTTTGTCTATAAAGATACGAAGTTATAATATGCGTCAAAGTTGTTCAACGGAAAATTTCCTGTAAGAAATTTATAAATTGGCACAAAAACCATAAGCAGGCTCGGTTCTACAGAAGAAACAAAAATGATGTTGATTTTTCAGTACAAAATATTCAATTTTCCCATACAAACCTAAAATAAAAGTTCAAATTTGCTCATGTAAACGTTACTTAAAAATTCTGCGAAAAATCTTGAATGAATTTTTTTTAAGCTCCAGCTTTTAAGACCCCAGGGTTTGAGAAATTCAAAAATGACCCCAAATCGACTCAGTCTAATGCACACTCTATTTTTGTTTCCCTCGTGGGACCTCATTTGAGCTTCAACACGTGGTCAACTAATAACTTCCGGAAGCAAACGAAATATAACTGGGTGGAGATGTTTCTAAAGTAGTATTCGTGTGATATATTATTTGACTTACTGGAGGCTTCAGTAGTGACATCTATTAGTTTTATTTGATAATGAAGAAACCACTTCAATATTGACGAAATCATACTATTTCATTGAAATTTATAAAATTTTCTTATTTCTAACAAAATATCTAGAAACCGTCGAAGCCAAAAAGTTTCAACTCACATTGAAAGGATTGAAAATCCAATTTTATGGCTTCCTTTCATTGATTTTCACTATGTCGTTTTGCTTCTTAGCTTTGGTTAAATCAGTTTCGGTTACATAACATCTTAAAATATTGAAGAAAAAATACAAGTTTTCAAAGGAACCTAATGTATGAAGACTCACAGACCAAATATTTTAATGATGGGTGGAATTTTTTCAGGATAAGTTCAATTTTACGTTTGTACAAAAATTAGCGTTACTGTTTTTTTTTCTTTAGCACTTCGCAAAAAAGCACTATGTATACCCAAGCATCTAAAGTCCCGTTTTTACTTAAAGATGGAACTCCGAAGTTCACATTTGGCCGAAAAAATGTTTTACGGGAACTTCAGGTGACTATTGTAGCGTAAAAATCACTCAGGAACTTCCATCGCCCTTTGAAAGGTTAAACTATCGATAACGGAACTTCTAAGCGCTTTTAATGGAACTTCTTTCAAGAAGGTCGAAAACGTTCGCGTAACATTCTAAAACGCACCATTAAGATACTTGAAGGAGTTTTAAAGAACCTATATGGGAATTCCAAGCGACATGTCAAAAATGTCTGTCAATTTCTTGTCATGGTATTGTTTTGTTTATATCTATACTGACATTTACAAATGGAATTCAAAATTTTTCTTATAAATGTTAAGATATTCGAATAAATTTTTGATGATGCGAATTTTTGTTATTATTCATATTGTGTACTGAAAGTCCTTTAAACGAAATAAGGATTGACCAAACTATTCAATCATCTCAAATGACATTAAGTTTAAATACTTATTATTACAGTTGAAATGAACTATTGCTGGATTGGACGAGAGGCTGGTGAGTTTCATTGCAACCTAGAGGGCAGCGGCTCAATTTAGGCGTAAGCAGCTTTTGTAATCAAAACAATATAATTAAAACCAATGAGATAGACCATGATAGACCGGCAACCTAGCAATCTGACATCTGGTTGTCAGAACAATCTGTCAATCGGATTTCGTTTTCGGCGCGTAGAAGTTTCTTGACATTTTTTTTAGAAGCTGGAAGCTTGAAAGTAGCTTTAAGAACTTAAATTTTGGGCTCATTAGCATTCTCTTCAGACACAAACGAGAGCTGATTAAGCTTCTATGGAACCGTTTTAAGGAAATGCTGGTTTCTTGGGTAGAAAACTATCAAAATTGCTTTGATCACTTAGGGTTCTAATATTGACTTTACAGGAGCTCCATCAGCAGAACTTTCCTGTGATTTACAAACTATTGTATTGAAGTTGGAATAAAGTCTTCTAAAAAACCGATTCTGTTACCTGGGTAGATTTGGCAACTCTATTTTTTACAAGTTAGAGCTTTTCGGTAAACGGGCATCAAACTGTTCAGAATGGTAAATCATTCATGTTTTACAAGGCGATTATCCCTTCGAAGATTATCTTTCCCTGTGCTCTGCAATAGTCCAAAATTAAAATCAAGAACTACAGCCTCGAAAAACGATGAACGAGACCCAGCCGGCCGGCATCATTCACCACAGCATTCTGATGTCAAAGTTCTAGAGGACACGTTCGAAGACAATGATGACAATCGTTAAACAATCGTCTCCCAAATCCCAAAGGCATGCCGTTACCCTGCCACTGTTGTGGATGTACCGAGTAATCCCCACGGCCAGGGTGGGCTTATTTTGCAACAACCATTTTCTTACAATGAACTTCAAGCGCCTCGTTTTTAGAAAGAGTGGCACTTTTTCCCGAAATTCATTTTTCCGAATGCGCTGATTCATTGTATGTATCATATGTCCAAAAGTTCACGAAAACACAATTCGGCGAAAAGAAGCGCAGACCTCCTTCAGGTCAGTCACCATTCCATGGTCCTTAAAACTATGGCCCTTGTTCCTTCGCTCATACCACCGGTGGAATTCTTCATCCAGCTTTACCTACATCGTCCGGAGAAGATAGTTCGTCGCCCGTCGTCTCTTGATGGCTTCAAAGTCGTCAACTCAAAATTGCAATGTGCTGACATTCTGATGTGCCCGCAGGATTACATTGTGCAACAAACCGTCCGTCCATCATCCTCGAAACGGCTAGATGAGCTGAGTTTTGGCCACTTGGACTTTCCTCTTTTATCCTCTACCTACTGGGAGTCACTCCTACCCTTGTCCTTGTCAGGGACCAGCAGGATAAGGCAGAGGTTTGAGCATCTTGAGGTGTAGCAACTGGATTCGCTTCTCTCGTCGTCTTGGTTGTCACTCTTCGTTTGCTGGTATGCTTTTTTTTATTACTTTTATGGCACTATTTAATGTCTCACTTAGTATTACAGATATGACCTGATTATGATTGCAGCGATGACAACAAAGAGATTCACCTCTTACCGCAACACTTGTCGACACTCTGCCCCTAGCTGGGAGCTCGTTATTGCCCGTAGCAATTTGTTTGATTTGGGAGGACAATAATGGCCCCGGTTGTCATGTTGCCATCATCTCCTGGGATGGCTCCAAAATTATCCGCGGATTGATGGGATGAAATGTTGCAGAATGCAATAAAGTATTTCCAATTTGACTTATTGCCTCGAGCGGGTCGGAATCGCAAAAATTGTCAGAACTCGTTATGAGGTTGGCAAAACGGGCACTTTCGTCATAAAATGAAAGTGGTAAATTGGATATTACACTTAAGAACTTGTTTTGTTGGTTAACTAAAGAAGTATAGACTAACGACCGGATTCTGAACGTAGGATAGTGTTGGAATCTTTTTCTAACAAGTTTCCGTTAACATTAACGATCAACTGACCATTCAACGAAGTGAATTTTATAAGGTTGAATTTATTTTTTATGTTCTGATGAAAATGTGGTTGCAGAGAAAAGGGATCACCACCCAGCTTCTCGTCAAATAATTGATTTATGCCTCCGACTTAATTCTTCCTACACTGTGATCCATCATCAGTGCATTTCCCATCCTGGAAACCTGTGGCGAATAAAAAAAATTAAGATAAAAACAAACAGTCTCGATCAAACGATCACAAAATAGGCAACAGGTTTCATGATCCAGCGAATAGAAAAAAACAGATGATCGACAGACTTTGTGTCCTTAACTTAATGCCAACAACTTATTGCAGTGACGTCGTTAAGATCTTCGCATGTAGAAATATTCCCGAATTCTGCGTACCTGCATTGTACAAATGTGTTGTAGGTTATGGCTTGTAGTTATGACCAGGTCCCGGCAACGATGCAGGATTTGTCTATGTATCGTCAGATGGCTGCAACGTTACACGATTTGTCTATGTATCGTGTGACCAACATCTTTTAAATAAGTGGTAGTGAATCTCGTTTTTAAGCTTTTTTTTCCTCAGATTTAAGCTTTTTTTTGCCTTGAGAGCATAGGAGACGAAAGCTTAAATCTGTCAAAACGAGGGGAAAAAAAGGGGAAATCTGAGAGATGTGCTCCATACGGTTTGAATAGCGTTGCCGCCGCCTGTGTATCGTGTGACCAACATCTTTCAACTAAGTGTTGGTGAATCTCGTTTTTAAGCTTTTTTTCCTCAGATTTAAGCTTTTTTTGCCTTGAGAGCATAGGAGATGAAAGCTCAAATCTGAAGAAAAAAGCTTAAATCTGTCAAAAAAGGGGAAATCTGAGAGATGTATTCCATACGGTTTGTATAACATTGCCGTGAAGTGGTTTTGACACGCTATGTAAATCTTGAGCTCTCTCGCATCGCTTTCACGCTCTGAGACGCACGATACAAACATATTTCAAGCGAACACAAACGATTGCTGGTGAAAACAGCAACAGCCACAACCAAAAACCACTTCCACCCAAAGAATCCAAAAATCGTTATACTCCGATAGAATTTGCCGATCTAAACACCCGTGAGAGATTTTCACCCACAAGAACACTATAGGTACCAGGGATGTCAACCTTCCAGATTTTGTCTGGATCTTCCAGACTTTTTGGACTTTTGCCAGACATTTTTTTAGGTTTCCAGACTTCCAGACTTTTGACATTTCTTCCAGACAATTCCAGACTTTTGGGTTTGGACATTAATTATTATAACAAACTATGAAAATTAAAATTGGCCATGGTGTAATATGACAAAAAATGATAAATTTTATGAATGAAATGAAAGAGAAAACTTGGATTTTGAAACAAATCAAAACCGACTTTGATTCAAAATATTCAGTTTTTTGAATCAAATTCCTGTTTTCTTTGAATCAATGAATTATTGTTATGATTCGAAAAAATAATTTTGGAAAGAAAGAATTAATTTTTTGAACTGAATAATTTTGGACTTTGATTTTAAACAAATTCTTGGATTTAAAAGATATTTGTCCACTTGCACTTTTCTATTGAGTTGAGTTTTCTTTCTACGAAAAAAAAAAAAAATGTTTTCAACAGAAAGGAATAATTTCTTTAAATTGAAACTTCAAACTTAGAAGATATTTTGGATTGAGCAAGAACCGAATGAGAATAATTCAAATCAGAGACAGCTATTTAGGAGAATTCCTGATGAAAAATGGTAAGTGTGTGTTAATCCGTTAATCTTAAAGTGAATGTTTAAGATTTCATATAAAATCTTGCATTGTTATAGGACCACGACTGATTCCACCCCAAATCCTGATTATCTTTGGCCCGATCTTCAGCGTCATTCACCAGTTGGATGACCAATCAAGGTAGCAACCGGAGTTGCTTCCGGAAGTCTATTGAGCGACCCAAGAAGAATGCCCTCAGGCCAAAATTAGGACCGGATGATTCAATTATAGTGAACCAATTTATGATGTAATGCCTTTGTTTTTCTTATTCAAAATTCCTAATAGGAACTTTGGATCAACAGAAAATATTTCTTTCAATTTTAATAAATGCAAAATGGTTCAATGAACCAATCCTTTTAAATCTAAATCTAAATAACATTGTAGTAAACGAAAACAACTTTGCTCTTTTGATGTTTTTTGTTTTAAAGCATTAAGATTTTGATTGAAAAGAAAAATTCTTTAAAACCAAGGAAAATGCCTTTTAACCAAAGCAATATCTCTTTATAAAAGTGTCATTAATAAAACCTTAAAAAAAAATCTCTTTATACCAAAATCAAAGGAAAAAATTCGGCACTTTTCTTTGAAATCAAAAATCATTCCGCTGCGTGTATTGCAACTTGCAAAATTGATCTTAGGGGCCGTGCACCACGTGGACAGAAAAATGAGATTTTTGACCCCCTCCTCCCCCTCAGTGGACAAGCGTGGACATTTGGCAAACCCCTACTCCCCTCCCCGGATGTCCACGTGGACAGATTTGAAAAAGTTTTTATTTAAAATACCTATGATTTAAAGTTAGAAAACACCACTTTTTGCCTTTTTGTTATTCAAATGGTTGATTTTGAAAAACCGGATAAAAATTTCCTTTAAAAATTAAAAGTTTTATATTTCGTAATTACCATATTTATCACTTGCTTTCAAGTAGCTGCTTATTGTTTAAACTTCAACTGGAAATGTATGCTATTTTAAGATTTTGATTTAAACATCTTAATATTTATTTACCTTTTGAAAATATTTTGAAAGTGAGTATGTCCACGTGGACATGACTCAAACCCCTACCCTCCTCTCCTTGGACAAGCGTGGACATTTTCATTCCCCCTCCTCCCTAAATTGTCCACGTGGTATGTGACCGGCCCCTTGTGGGGACCAAAAAAAAAGGGAGCCACCTTTAAAACTTTGGTGTCCAGACATTTCCAGACAATTCCAGACATTTTTTCAAAATTAACTTCAATTTTGCTCTCGATAAGTTGTGCATTCCTATCCAAATTTATCGTCTCTCGTAACGTTAAGGATAAGTTCTCGCTCCCGGAAGAGAGAAAATTTCTCACTATTTTGCATGGAGTTGAGGGTGCAGGCAGAGAGTCAGAATTGACGTAAATAGCTAGAAAAAGCACTCTCTGAGCGTTTCTATCGCTTCCAGTTTTGTCGGAGAATATTCTCAGAACTAGAACTGATCGAGAGAAAATAATTTCAGATGAGGTAGGGGCAGCGATGCCACACATACCGATTTTCCGGTATTTATACCGATTTTTGAGCGAAATTTTGACCAAGAATCGGTATATACCGATTACCGATTTTTGGCAAAACATACCGATTTCATACCGATTTTTAAGATTTTAACTCCAACTACATTCCACTTCCACATTCCCACTTAATTGAAGTTATCCTCGTAAAGGTCTCGTAGAAAGGAGACAAAGTGCTGGCGTGGCGTAAGTTGATCTTTTAAAATACCCTGCAAAAATCTCCACGGCTCACTCTCATAATTCGTTCAGTTGTTCGCGGTTTCTTGAAGTGCAATCAGATACACGGATACAATCCTTCTCCACCTTGTTAGCCAAGTAAATGATATCACATGTACCTAACTGCAGAGATCGCCAGGTCACGCCAGGCA
The DNA here is from genome assembly GCF_029784155.1 of Uranotaenia lowii. Classification (NCBI taxonomy): domain Eukaryota; kingdom Metazoa; phylum Arthropoda; class Insecta; order Diptera; family Culicidae; genus Uranotaenia; species Uranotaenia lowii. The sequence goes on from NC_073691.1 coordinate 142,923,428, forward strand.
AAAAGGGTATTTTCAGTTTTAGAAAAACTATGTGTTTTTAAATATTTTTCTTGGGAACACCTTCTTTTAGAACACGTTTCTCTTCTTGGGTTTTCATATGACTAATGCGTGATTTAAAAAAAATTACTTTAGGTTGACCTGGTTCTATTGCCTTATCTAATTTATCAAATTTACATCCCACTTTAGCTATACATCAATTAAAGTATCAAGTTTTTACTTCATTAATATGCCTAAACCACGTGTAACCTGAAGGTGATCGCCATGCCCTTATTTTTCTTATCAAACTGTAACTTTTAAATTAGATTTCCATTCAATTATGAGTACTGGAAAGAAATATTTTCATTTGTGATTTTTACTTTTCGTCTGCAAAAGCAGATAGATAAAAATAAAAAAAATGTTTAAGTCGTAACAAATATAAAGTTCTGTTAATATTTCAAAACTCTCTTTTTATGTAAACTTGCGTTACTTAGAACCAAGTTACGGAAAAAATAGAATATTATATGCTCAAACAACACACTTAGTCTAGTTTTATACTAAAAAATAACATTCATAAGAGTTCTTAGACTTGCTTTTTATTGCAAGCTTCCATTTATATTAAAAATTCGTTAGGACAGGAAGTTGAAAATGTAAACATTTTTGAATATCCACCTCAAATACCGATTTTTGGGATTTCCATACCGATAAAAGATTTTTTTGGGTTCCAAAATACCGATAAAAATGTGGCATCACTGGGTAGGGGAAAGGTTTCCTTAATGGGCCTATCGAGTTAAATACTACCCTACGGCTGTTTGATAAAATGGCTGACTAGACAGCTTATCTGACCAATGCATTTTGAGGGTGATATGCTTAGAACATAATGCAAGAAAAATTTTATGAATTTACAAACTCAAAAAAATTTAAAAAATCATACAAGGTTTTGATACATTTTGATGTAATATTTCGACTTTTAAAAATTATACGTAAAGAAGCTTAAAACAGAAACTAGGATGGTTTTTGTTTCTTACTCAAGTGAACTTTAGAAATTAAACATATTTCAGCATTTGTGGAGGTTTGATAATGATTATATAGTGGAATAATAGAGAGTTTTTGTATGTCCCCATCATGTTTGAAAAATGCCTCCATCCTAAAATAACAGGTTAAATAGAATAAATAAATAATTTTTATCATTGAACCTTCAAATCTAAGCTCTGAATAACATCTTAAGAGAGAATTGAAGATCTAAAAACAGATTTGATAAAGTTTTTCTCATGGATGAACTGCCTCCATAGTATTGCAACCATAACTTTTGTTTTATTCCATAAAATTACATAGATTTTTATAAAACTTCAGCTTTGTCGTACGGAAAATATTACTTTCTAGCAGTTTCAATGACATTATACGGAAATATTGCCCAAAAAACATAAATTTAGTTCAAAACATAAATAGGCGCATTTAGCCCGCACTGTTTGAGGTTCGGCATTTTAGACAACACTTATAATAAAATCATTTTCTTGAAAACAGAAGAAAATTTTAACATAAAAATTACTCCAATGTATAGAAAACAGATGCCTGCACACGTGTATATAGTTTTTGTACACATATTCGATGTGATATTTGATTAAATCAGTGTTCTGCTTAATAGGCGCATATCGCTCGCTCCTCCCCTATCTTGATCGGCATTGGAAAAGGATGAGAAGTCATCGCGTTCTCATATTTATCACTAAGTGATAAATCAGTTATCATTACCAGATCTGCTCGATTTGCTTCCTCCACTCCGGATGAGGCTAAGTAAATGGCCTGAATTTCGTACAAACAGCACCATACATCACGATTTTACTCAAACCGTTTGCGCGCTCATTTGAGCAGTGCCATGCACGATGCAAATCGTGTTCCCAGCGACAAAATTTCATTGCATTTGTGCAAATGTTGTGTAGTCTATGGCCCGCTTTTAAGGAGAAACGTTCAAAACGGCGTACAAAACGCACCTATCAGTTAAAATAGCCCATACTTTTATTTCTCTTTACTTTTCGATGAATATAGGGGAAAACTGTACAGAACGCACCAGTTAAGCATTAATTTTATTTACACCGCAAAAAATTACATGAAAACAGAATTGAACGATTCAGGGATTTGTTTTACGTCTTACTAGAAATAAAAATAATAGAAAAAAACTCAGTTTTGATTTTTTTTTGTTGAAAACTCAACCAGCTAGAAAATATACCGTGGAGAAGAACTCCGAAACTAGTGGACAGAACGCACCGTACCGGAAGGTTGGTCAGAAATATAATAATGATAATATGAAATATGATGATTATTACATCAAATGTTTAGTAAAATGTTCATCGCATTTGTAAACTAAGCATACTTTGGCAAAAACTCATTTGTTAATTCTAAACGTATCGAAAATTTCGCTTTTTGAAATACACTTTATAGGTAGAACGCCTTGAAGTAGGCAACGTCAATTTCTTAGCTGATATCGCGGCAAATGTGGCGGCAGATGATTTTTTCGAATCAAATATTGGTGTACCTTCTAAACTTGGAAAGGACGAAATTTGATAAAATTATGCATTCTTTAATATTCGGTTTTCTCAAAAGTTAACAGCTTTCAAGTCTTCTAAGCCAGAGGTCATGTGTCACGGCATTCATAAAAGTCTTTCTGTGGGTTGGTGGTTTCAGCATTTGTAAGATGCTAACCATCATATCCTTGAAAGATGTACGGCTACAAGTTGAGTTAATATGATCTCTTCAAAGAAACATAAAGTTTCACTGCGATCGTATAAGTGCGTGTGTGTTAATTAAAAAAAACCATAAAGTTTGTACATCTATTGCTTGATTTTTTAAACTTTCTATAAAAATCGAAAACTTTCATAAACTTTCCCAAGATGTGAGAAACTATGATATCATAATTTTATTATCATGAAATTATTTTTTTTTATTAAATTACATTAAAATAAAAATTCAATAAGTGCTGTACACAAATGTGTCATTAAACCCTGCTGTTGCATGATGGTATGCACAATATTTACTTTTATATAGGTAAGATTAAATCTCTCAGTTATTTGTGGGCCAATTTTAACAAAAATAACATGAAAATCCAGCTATGATTCAGTGCAGAAAAAAATAGTTGAGCTGTGTACCATCTACAGGACGATGTCCGACTGATAACACGAAGAAATTACTGGCAGGAGCATACTACGAGTGTCGTAGAATTCGTCGAAAGATGGTTTCTTTATAAAATTTTCCTTGGTGAAGGGGAAAAGCGGCGACATAATTGGATAACCAGAAATCTTAAAGTAGTGTTCATTGTAGCTTGCATAAGCATCCAGTTTAGATTGGAATTGTATAAACATCATGTTGTAGCTAAACCAAGTTATATTTTACCGTTTATGGTTTTATTGTTCATAATATACGATAATATTTTGTCAATCGTATAAAAAGATCAATAAAGTTGTTTTGAATCGCAGTAGAATTGTGTAAAGCTCAATATTTAATCCCACTGTACAATTAAGCAATCTTTAATGCATGCGATCTATGATGACATATTATTTCCATGAAAGGTCGTACATTAATTGTTAAAACATCGTATAATGGAATTTAAACAATCTATTCATACTTGTCATTCAAAGTCGCTTATTGAGATAAACTTAATCGGTAAATAATTGTCAATAATACAATCTCTATGCTGAGTAATATCGTAATCATCTTATGTCAACAATTTCAAAAATTGGAAATCCTTGACGAATTTTGTTGCAAAAATGAAGGCAGTTTAAATTTGGAAAAAAATTATAAAAATTAAAAAAGTGGTACATACAGTCGGCGTTCGCAAAAACACAGGCGACGCTTCAAAAAATCCGGTTCTGTGATAAACGATTCCTTAAAATCAGATGGAATCGTTTAACAGTACAGTAATTAGCAAGCTAAGATCGCACAGCGCTGAATACTATTATTGATTGTAATAGAATCGTCTGTGAGAATGGTTAAAGTTGTACATCGAAAAACGGCATCTATAAATAGATTTGGAGTCCTAAATTATGCAGTCAGTTGGTAATACACTGCCGGCCAAAAGTTTGGGATCATACGCTAAAAAACATGCAAATTTTGATCGTTCATATCTCAGCCGTCTTAGGACATATTGCAAATCTTCTGATCTCATTTGAAAAATAATGAGCAATAGCTATTTCGGAAGTATTTTGCCCATAAATAATGTTCTAGTTTGGCACCTAAAACTTAACCTAAAGTTAGAACTTTTTCAAAAAATCGCACTCAAAATTCAAAGCCTATCATCTCGCGATAGGGTGAACTAAATTTCAAAATTTGAGTTGCATTAGAATCCTTATTGTATACTTCACAAAACACAATACAAAAATTTTACGCAAAAATTTGAGAATGTACTATTAATTAATAAAATAGACACTTAAGTTATTGTCCAAAAATTTGGTCCACCCTATCCCAAGATGATCGGCTTTGAATATTGAGTGCGATTTTTTGAAAATGTTCTAACTTTAGGTTAAGTTTAAGGTGCAAAACTAAAACATTATTTATGGACAAAAAACCTCCGAAATGGCTATTGCTCATTATCTTTCAAATGAGATCAGAAGATTTGCAATATGTCCTAAGACGGCTGAGATATGAACGATAAAAATTCGCATGTTTTTTAGCGGGTGATCCCAAACTTTCGGCCGGCAGTGTATATACGATCAACAGATTTTTAAACGGAACTCTCAACTGTACATGAACAAATTTGCTTGTTTATATTATAAGAGTTCGAGACTGAGGGAAGATTGATTAACAAAATATGCATTATTAAACCAACAGTTAAAGTTAAGGACGTTCACAAGATGACATACGCAGTATGTCGCAGTTCGCATTCAGTAATTTTATAACAAGGTTCATCAATTTAATCAAAGACACATAAAGTTGTATATGGTTCAATTTTATTCACAGTAAACATCAAATTCTATTGTTTTTGTGTTCACGGCGATATTCTATACAATTTTTTCAGATTGTACAAAAGTGTGTATATCTCAGAAAAAGTTGAAATATACAGACCAAAATGTTTACTGGATCTTCATTCATTAGCGGTTTCTCGGAAGTACTAATGAAAATCGACTCCCATGCGTTCAAATGGGAAGGTTATCTTACACATTTCCTATAGATCACTTTTTCCCAGTTCATGGAGCGACCCATTTTCGTTGCGTGGATGGTTACGCTAGATGCATTGACCCTGTTGTTCTCTACAGCATTTCTTTGTTCTTTAAGTCGAACTTTAAATTTGCGACGAGTTTGGCCAATGTAAACAGCTGGGCAACTCTCACAGGAAATTTCATTAATTCCAGATATCTCATCTTCCGGAATTTTATCCTTTAAGGAGACCTACCAATTTTGAGCTGTTTACATCGTCCTTTAGATGGGCAACATGTAATTTTGAATCCTTTTTTCCGTTTGTAAGAACGTTGTCGTGTCCTGTTACATGTCGTGTGTTAGTGCTGTAGTTTATCTCTTACGTTGTATAAAAAATGGTATGGAAGCTCCCCTCCCCCTTTCAATCCACCCCGCTTGAAGAAGGATAGAGTCTCGAATAACCTTAGAAACATTTCTTGTATTGAAATAACCTCACATGCCAAATTTGGTTTCATTGGATTCGTTTAGTAGCACTCGTGCAACACAGTCGTGTTTTCAAGCGCTCCGTAAAAAAGTTGCAACGTTTGTTATCTTCGGTCATTATTTTCGGTTTTTGAGTTCCGTTGGGCCGATTGCCCGTGTGATTCCGGATAGTTTGTGCCGTATACGGGTAGTAAGAATCGTTTAAAAATCGCGCTTGCACTCTCGGTGAAGAAAAACGTGTTCAATCCGAGCTCATCGAAGGTCTATTGTTCACGGTTGTCGATGACCTTGAGTCGATAATAAAGGAGGCCGCTGTATTCCAGAAGTTAAATCGCAGAGAAAGTTAAGTACAACATTGAATAAAAGTTTTCGAATAAAGATTTATTGTCCTAAAGATGAGTCACGAAAGTGGGGGATCCCCACTTTCTGATTTCATAGATACCCAGAAGAAAGCAATGGCTGAAAGTTCTCCTAACACTCGTGATAATATTGATCTAACCTCTACTCCACGATCACGTGTTAAGTTCAATAGTAGTATACCTTCATCATTATCTAATGTACTTCTGCCACGTGCTCTGCCACCGATCACCAATCCCATTCCTCCTCCTAATCAAGACGTTCAATATACTCAAGCATTGCCTACGGAAAGTTTATCACTTGCAGCGTCTGCTGAGCAACCTGGTACCTCAGATGTTATTATGCAATCACATATTCAATCAGAAACTACAAAGCCTGAAATTAATGATCGTATAAAACAATATTCCGAAAATAGCCCTGGCCCTTATCAAGTTTATTTCAGACCAAAGGTTAAGCCGTTAAACATTATAACAATCTCGAAAGAGTTGCATAAAAAATATTCGTCCGTCGTGGAAATCAAGAAAACTGCGCACAATCGGCTCCGCGTTATTGTTGAAAAAAGAAAACATGCAAATGCGATAGTTTGTGATCCTCTCTTTACTCTTGAATACTCAGTATACGTGCCGAGTTTGATGGTTGAAATTGAAGGTGTTATTTCAGATAAATATATAAATATATCGGATGTTCTAGATGGAGGTTGTGGCCGTTGGAGAAACGGTGCAATTTCTCCTGTTCGAATTTTAGATTGTCGTCGGTTGCACGATGTTTCTTACGTGGATAATAAAAAAGTTTACTCTGACTCAGCGCAAGTAAAAGTTATATTTGAAGGTACAGTGTTGCCAGATTATGTTGAAATAGAGAAGGTTTTGTTTCCTGTTAGAGCGTACATTCCAAAACTTATGTATTGCGAAAAGTGTAGGCAGCTCAATCATACGGAGAAATATTGTTCTAACAAGACCAAATGTGGGAAATGTGGGAAAAATCACGTTACATCAGAGTGTTCAATTGTGGATGCTTTATGTTTTCATTGCAATGCATCACATCAGAATATTGTAGACTGTCCCATGTATCGCAAAGCAAAAGGTGAATGGAAAAAAACCATTAAAGAGTCAAATAAACTTACGTATGCTGAAATGTTGAAACGATCGACTGCATCTGAGGGTTTTGTTTCAAGTAATCGTTTTGATGTTCTTTCTGAAAATTCAGATTTAGAAAACAATTTGGATGCTCAAGTTGATGAGGGAAATAATTCCAGGAAACGAAAACAACTCTCACGCCCGAAGATTTTGAAAAAAGAACCAAAAAGAATCTCCCCAGTTGATCCAATTCCCAGTTGCTCTTACCCTGTTTTGAAACCTCAAAAACCCCATCAGGATCCACCAGGGTTCATTAACTCAAATAGTAAACAAAGTTCAGATTCATCATCAGAAAATCCAAAAGTTGATAGTGTATCAAAAGAAAATGTCGAATTGTTTTCAATTGACGGTTTATTTAAAATGTTGTTTGATGCTTTAGATGCTCCTGAATCTCTTAGATCAATAGTTTTCTTGTGTATGCCCCTCATTAAAAAAGTTCTCAAAGCATTTAGTGTTAAATGGCCCCTCTTGTCTACATTATTTGATCATGATGTCTAAAAACCTTAAATTATTACAATGGAATGCAAGAAGTATTGTACCCAAAAAGGAATCATTAATGATTCTGTTGAATGATTATGATATTGATATTTTCTGTGTTTGTGAAACATGGTTAGTTTTCGGAGTGGGCCTGCAAATTCCTGGATACACGATTTTAAGAGAAGATCGTGATACGCCTTATGGAGGTGTTCTTTTAGGAATTAAAAGAGGTATAGAATTCGAAAAATTAAATATTCCGAAATTTGATAAAATAGAAGAATTGTCAGTGTCCTGCAAAATAGGTAATTTTCGTTTTTCAGTTTCTTCGTTATACATTCCACCAACTCCGTTTAATTTGAATAGGTTGCAAATTAAAACACTTGTGAATTCCATTCCTGAACCGAAGATGTTGTTGGGTGATTTTAATTCTCATGGTTGTTGTTGGGGAGAAAATTTCGATGATTCCAGAGCTTTAACACTGTATGAACTTTGTGATGAAGAAAATCTTAGCATATTAAATGATGGACGGGTCACAAGAATAGGAGCGCCTAGTTCAAGAGATTCAGCAATTGATTTAACACTTAGCTCAAATTCTTTAGCTCTTGTTAGTTCCTGGAATGTGTTAGATGATTTGAATGGTAGTGATCATCTTCCGATAGTTGTTGAGATGAATATTAAAAGTGATTGGGATGAAATTATTTTTATTTACGACTTAACGAAAAATATAGATTGGACAGTTTACCAAAATTCATTATCAGAAAAAGTCTATGAATATGAAATGTATCATCATTCGTCCAATTTATTAGAAGAGTACAATTTTTTGAGTAAAGCAATTATGGATTGTGCCAAAGAAGCACAAAATAAGCCTTTTAAGTCAAGTTTAGGTTCTAGAAGAAAAGGCCAGCCGTGGTGGGATCAAGAATGCTCTCAAAAATACTTAGAAAAGAAAAATGCTTTTAGAAAATTTAGAAAATTAGGAAAAATAAATGATTTTAAAACCTATCAACAGTTAGCATATGAATGTAGAAAACTTTTTCAAAGCAAGAAAAAGTATTACTGGAAAACCCGTATTGCTTCATTTACTAGAACAACAGCATTATCCACTTTGTGGAAAACTGCCAGAAATTTGAGAAATGTTGAAACTGTTTGTTCAGAAAAATATTCAGAAGATTGGGTTGAAGAATTTGCACAAAAAATTTGTCCTGATTTCGTCAATAAATTTTTTGATGATTTTAGAACTAACAATTGTAATGAAGATTTGGCATCTTTGATAAGTATGACAGAATTTTCTACAGCTCTTCTATCAAGTTCAAACACTGCTGCAGGATTAGACGGAATAAAATTCAAACTTTTACAGAACATGCCTGTATGTTCTAAACAAATGTTGTTAAATTTATATAATAAATTTATAAATGAAAATGTTGTGCCAGACGAATGGAGGGTTGTTAAAGTGGTTCCTATATTGAAACCAGGTAAAGATTCTTGCGACCATCGATCCTATCGTCCTATAAGTTTGTTGCCTTGCCCCAGAAAAACTTTAGAAAGAGTATTATTAAATAGATTGGAAAACTGGGCTGAAAAAAATAAATGTATATCTATAACGCAATATGGATTTAGAAAAACAAAAAGTACTTCTGATTGTTTGGCTGAATTAACCGTAGATATAGAAATAGGCTTTGCAAAAAATGAATCAATACCTGCTGTTTTATTGGATATATCTGGAGCTTATGATTCAGTTAATATTGAAATACTTTGCGAAAAGTTAACCAGACATGGAATTCCATCAAAAATAACTAGATTTCTTTACAATTTGCTTCATAAAAAAGAGATGCGTTTTTATGTAAACAATAGGTTTAAATGTAAGAGAACTAGCTATATAGGACTTCCTCAAGGATCAACGTTGAGTCCATTTCTTTATAATTTTTATGTTAAAGTTATTGATTGTTGCATAGTTGATGGAGTATCCATTTTACAATTTGCTGATGATATTGTCGTTTATAAATCGGGAAAAAATATCACAGAATCACAAGAAAAACTACAATTAACCTTAAATAATTTGAGTCAATGGGCTATAAGCTTAGGGTTAGAATTTTCGACTGAAAAATCAGAAATGATTGTTTTCACCAAAAAAACCAAGCCTGTGATGATTACATTATCAATGAAAGGAAATGAACTTAAAAGGTCACTGTCGGTCAAATATCTAGGCATTTGGTTTGATACTAAGCTTTTATGGCGCACACATATTGAATTTTTAGTAAAAAAGTGTACCAAACGAATCAATTTTTTAAAAACTATAACAGGATCTTGGTGGGGTGCGCATCCACAGGATTTAATTATTTTGTACAGAACGACGATTCTTTCGGTTCTTCAATATGGGTGTTTTTGTTTTCATAATGTTGCAAACTGTCATTTTATTAAATTAGCGCGAATTCAATTTCGTTGCTTGAGAATAGCATTAGGAAGTTTTATTTCTACTCACACTATGTCAATGGAAGTAATTGCGGGGGTGATGCCTCTTGAGTTGAATTTCTTTGAATTGATACTTAGACAGCTATTCAGATTTCAGGCTAGACATAGTTCAATAATTGAAAAACTGAATAGCTTATTTGAATTAAAACCAAATCTTAGGTTTTTGAGTGTATATAGGAGCTTTTTATCCATTGAAACTTACGCTAATCCATCTGAGAGTATGTTTGACTTTAAGATTGATGAGATTCAGTATAGACCTATTGTAAATTTTCAATTTAAGAGAGAAGTTAACAAGATACCGATCAACTTTAGAAGCCAGATGATAAATAGTGTTTTCAGAAATACTTTTCATGAATTTGATTCTAAAAACTTTATTTTTACAGATGGTTCATTAATCAATTCTGAAGCTGGTTTTGGTGTTTATCATTCAGGGTCAGCTTATTTTCACAAATTGATGAGTCCATGTTCAATTTTCGTGGCTGAATTAGTGGCAATTTTTTTCTCGTGCGAACTTATTAAAAGTTTACCAGTTGCAAGGTACTTCATATTTTCAGATAGTATGAGTTCTTTGAAAGCATTAACATCAAGTGAATTATCTTCAAATATAAACATATTTGTTTTGAAGATCAAACAGGTTTTGATGGATCTAGAAAAATTAGGATATACTGTAACATTGTATTGGATTCCTTCACATAGCGGAATTGTTGGCAATGAAAAGGCAGACCAGCTTGCCAAACAGGGTGCTGTAAGTGATAATATCTATTTTAGAGGATACCAACCCCAAGAATTATATCCTATTGCACATACAATTTCCATGTCTATGTGGCAGAGCAAGTGGTTTAATAGTGAATTTGGTAGGTTTTGTTTTTCCGTTTTGCCTGAAGTAAATAAAAAAACCGTGGTTTTATAACAAACTCCTAGGGCGAAATTTTATTAAAACTTTCTCCAGATTAATTTCTAATCATTACAACCTTGCAAGTCATTTGTTTAGAGTAAATCTATCAAATACAAATATTTGTGACTGTGAGAATGGATATGAAGATATTGATCATGTGATATGGTACTGTACAAAGTATTCTGTTGAACGAGATGTTTTGAGAAGCTCTCAATCGTTTGGGACACCATTGCGTGATATTCTGGGTCAGAAGGACATGGTATCAATGAAACTCATATTCGAATTCATAAAAAATGTTGGCTTACAACTCTGAATATCCAGAGGAGAATTCATACCCCAGAGGATAAAACGACACCGATTGGATTGGAGGAAATGCAAGAAAAAGTGATCTATAAATTTAAGACATTGCTGAACCAATCGAAAACAAATACAGAAGAAAATAATTTTAGTTTTATATCATGTATAAATACTATTAATTATGAATCAAAAAAGCGGTCGGCTCAAAATGATATAATATCAAGAGCCTTAGTTTAAGTATTTTAGTATTAATAAAGGAAAAAAAAAATTTGGTTTCATTTGCTTGATTAGTTCTCGAAAAAAGAAAAGGTATCAAATCATCATAGAAGCATTCCTTGTACAATAGTACGCTCCCATGCCAAATTTGGTTCCATTTGCATGATTAGTTCTCGAGTTATGAAGGCTTATTTGTTTTATTTGAGAGACCCTGACCCCTTCCCTCCTTCCAGTGCGAGGGAGGGGTCCCAAACTATTAGAGGAATCTCTCTAAGCTTTAGAAGCTTCCACCTGCCAAGTTTCACGTAAATTGGTTTAGTAGTTTTCGAGTGGAAACATACAGAAAGACAGACAGAAATTCATTTTAATATATAGATTTTAAGAAATTTTATGAATCCTAGCTCGGGGAATTCAAACAATCACCATATTTCTAATCAACTCAATGCCAATAATGCATCAAAGAACCTTCGAATTCCACAATTTTATGCTAGAATGTGTTAGAAGATGTATTATAAGGAAGATCAATTTGCCCATTTTTTTTCGTTGATTTGAAATGTTGATTTATTAGTCTTTTTTTGGGTTTGGGTACATTTATCCCGATAGGTGTACAAAGGATATCCTCTCCAAATTTTACCTACTTCCGAGGAAATTTAATTCCTCCCTAGAAATTCTTTCTCTTTGACGAAGGTATTGAAGAACAAGAATGTGAATCGGTATAATGAACTTTCAAGACGAAAATTTTCCGTAGCTACAGCTCATTTTAAAGTTTCAAGTTTCTGCTAGCATTTGAATGTTCAGAAATATTTCCTCAGGACTACTGAAGAAAAAGGAGATATCATTGTTCTTTATTCAATTTTCCATATTTTTTATTTTGCTTTAGTTGATTAGACTAGATTGCAGACCCGCTTCCATGAGTTTCTTGTGCTCTTCCAGCAGACGACGAGTCACAGTTTAAAATTATTGGGAGCATTTTAGTAGCCTGAGGTATTTTCAGTAATTAAAAATGTTCACAATCACTTGGTGATGCTGTGCACAGCGAAACGAATGTTCGTTTCGCAATAGAAATACGAGTATTTACTAAAAATGAAATGATTGAATTAAATTTGTTATCTTAATCATTTATTAACGCATTGTTAAAACCGATAAGATTTAAAAAGATAATTTTTTTTGTTTTGAAATTGTGCTCATAAAACAAATAATTTTTTCTTTTATTTTTCAAACAGCATATCGCAAAACGTAAATTAAATTTTACTTCTTTGAATCGAAATTCACTTCGCTCAACGGTATTCAAGCGCCAAAAAATCTTTCTCGCCGTTGCCGGGACGATGATGTGCAATTTTGCTCAAGAATCCTGCTCTGAAATTGCAAATTAAAGCGTTCATCATTAGAAGTAGCTACCCAGAGATGAGAACAACGACGACGACGACGATGCAAATAACGGTGGACGGAATTTTTGTGCGCGCAACATTCACTTGGAGTTACGAGTTTTACCCAGCTCAGTACCTACTTCCATTGCTGTCTAATTAGAAAAGACAGAGAAACGGAATGAGCATTACATATGTTAACAGGACCCGGTAATGAAAACGTTTCGCAGTGAAACGTTCTGCTCTAATGAACAAAGAATCAGAACTTTTTACAATCGTCAATGAGTAGTGGACTTTTTTTTTAATTCGGAACAATTTCGGAAAAGTTTTTTTTTATCAATGAAAGAATCTAGCAATTCTTTCGAAAACCACATAGAATGTTCAGAATAGTTGCCTTTACGAAAAAATAGTGAATATAGAACCTTGAATTGTTCAGGCAAATTAATCTAGGTACACGAATTGTCCTATGTTTTGCAAATGTTCATAAAGGGCAGCGTTCGTGGAGCCGAGATTTATTATTCCAAATGGGGTATAAATGAAATTCTTGGAGGTGAAACCACTGATAAACTGATGTAACACTGGGCTCCCTTTCCATCAACCATCATTTCAATAATTATTGATTTATCGGTGGTAATACCTTCAAACTGTAATTTTTTTGAGTAAGATATTGAATAAATGGTGTTTAAAAAATATTTCAGTTATTATGTCTGAAAGAGCTAAAACAGGGTGATCCAGGATGCTCAAAGGGTGTTCGGATCAGAAAGTGGTCAATCTAAATTGCGTGTAAATCTTTTTGAAACTCAACAATTTTCGGCATTGCTAACTAAAAATTGAACTTATTGAATCGCTACTTACCGCTGAACGAGCTGAAAAGTTTATCTCTTGAAACTTAAAGCGCTTATCGCTAATCGCTAGCTGTTTCTTAGCAAAAACGTAAACAAATGAACTATTTTTAATTATTTACATAGTAGTATTCCGTCTCACTTGACGAACATAATTCCAAAAATTCACTCGGTCCATGGCAACCGTTCTCCAATTCTAACTAACTTGGTTGCGCCTCCGCTCGTCTTGTTCCTACCAGATTCGTAGCGAACACCTGTTTTGCAGGACAGTCGTCCGGCATTCTCGCAACATGTTCCGCCCAGCGTATCCAGCCAGCCTTCACCACCTTCTGAATACTGGGTTCGCCGTAGAGTCGCGTGAGCTCGTGGTTCATCCTTCGCCTCCACACTCCGTTCTCCTGTACGCCGCCAAAGATGGTTCTTAACACTCGTCGCTCAAATACTCCGAGTGTACGCAGGTCCTCCTCGAGCAATATCCATGTCTCGTGCCCGTAGAGAACAACCGGTCTAATGAGCGTCATATACAGGTTACACTTCGTGCGAGGGCTAAGTCTTCTCGACCGCAGTTGCTTGTGGAGTCCATTGTAGGCACGACTTCCGCTGATAATTCGCCTCCGGATCTTACGGCTGGTGTCATTGTCTGCGGTCACCAGTGAGCCGAGAAAGACAAAGTGAATAGATCGGTCCGTCGTTCCGTCCCTCCATGAAGCCGGCCTGATGATTTCCCACGAATCTGTTTGCATGTGGCGTTAGACGGCGGAGTAAGATTCGGGACAGCACTTTGTAGGCGGCATTGAGGACAGTGATCGCTCGGTAGTTCTCACAGTCCAATTTGTCGCCCTTCTTGTAGATGGGGCATATTACCCCCTCCTTCCACTCCTCCGGTAGCTGTTCTATGTCCCAGATCCGGATTATCAACCGGTGTAGGCAATCGGCCAACCTGTCCGGGCCCATTTTGATGAGTTCAGCTGCGATGCCATCCTTCCCAGCCGACTTGTTTCTATTCAGCTGGCGAATGGCTTCCTTAACTTCACTCATCGTTGGGAGTGGCTCCTCTTCGTCGGTGGCTTCGCCGGCGATGTACCTTCCTCCACCGTCTTGATCTCCTGCATGTGCGCCGTTCAGGTGTTCATCGAAGTGCTGCTTCCAGCTTTTGATCACCTCACGATTGTCCGTCAGGTTGCCTCCGTCCTTATCCCGGCACATTTCGGCTTGCGGCACGAAGCCTTTGCGGGATGCGTTGAGTTTCTGATAGAACTTTCGTGTTTCTTGGGAACGATGCAGCTGCTCCAGCTCCTCGAGCTCCTCCTCCTCCAGGCGGCGCTTTTTCTCCTGGAAAATTCGGACTCGCTGCCTCTTCCGCTGTCGGTGATTTTCCACATTTCGACGGGTGTCTCATTGCACTACTGCCGCCCGCGCGTCATTCTCTTCGTCCATCCCCCATTTATACTCCTCGTCGAACCAGTCGTTCCTTCGAGTACGCTCCACATAACCGATGACGTTCTCCGCAGCACTGTTGATGGCTGTCTTGATGGTATCCCAACAGTCCTCGAGAGGGGCTTCATCAAGCTCGCCCTCTGCCGGCAGCGCTGCTCCGACCGATTGCGCGTAGTCTTCCGCGACCTCAGGTTGCTTCAGTCGCGCGATATTTAACCGAGGTGGGCGCCGGTTTCGTGTGTTGTTCACTACGGAGAGTTTTGGGCGAATCTTCCCCAACACCAGATAGTGATCTGACTCGATGTTGGCGCCCCGATATGATCTGACGTCGATGATGTCCGAGAAGTGCCGGCTGTCAATCAAAACGTGGTCGATCTGTGATTGCGTTTGGTACGGTGATCTCCAGGTGTACTTGTGTGGGAGGCGCTGCTAGAAAAAGGTACTACGTACGGCCATTCGTTTGGAGGCGGCGAAATCTATCAGTCTGAGGCCGTTTTCGTTGGTCAGCTGGTGCGCACTGAACCTTCCAATTGTCGGTTTGAATTCCTCCTCCTGGCCGACCTGAGCGTTAAAATCCCCGATGACGATCTTGATATCATGTTTTGGGCAACGGTCGTACTCACGCTCCAGCTGCGCGTAAAATTCGTCTTTGTCGTCACCGGTACTTCCGAGGTGAGTGCTGTGCACGTTGATGATGCTGATGTTGAAGAACCGGATCTTGATTCTCAACCGGCACATTCGTGAGTTGATCGGCCACCACCCGATCACGCGCTTTTGCATCTTTCCCATCACTATAAAAGCTATAAACCCAGTGAACATTTTGGTCTGTATATTTCAGTTGTTTCTGAGATATACACATTTTTGTACAATCTGAAAAAGTTGTATAGAATATTCTAGGCAGGCAGGGAGGCAATACACGGACCAAATTTTGCTCACCTTGAAAATATAAAACTTTGTATTGCGTTTTCAACAATTTGATAGCAACTTTGCTTTGCACAAAATCTTAGGATTGTACAACTTACAACTTTCTATTGCCCGTCTTACAATTTGATTACAATTTCCTTTTGCAATTAGCCTGAGGTTTGTACAACTTTCTTGACCATTTAATACAATTTAATGTCACTGTATCCCAAAGCAATTATATTTTTCCCTTATTACGATTTTACTATGAATCGCCGTGAACATAAATACAATAAAATTTAATGTTTAATGCGAATAAAATTGAACCATATACAATTTTATGTGTCTTTATTTAAATTGATGAACCTTGTTATAAAAATACTGAATGCCAATTTCCAAATACTGTGGATGATTCGCCTATGTGCCACTTTTTTTTCATTTTTATAAGTTTTTTCTTAATTAAAACTGCCTTAATTTTTGCAACAGAATTCGTCAAGGATTTCCAATTTTTGCAATTGTTAACATAAGATGATTGCGATATTACTTGGTATAGGAATTGCATTTTTAACAATTATCTACCGATAAAGTTTGTCTCAATATGCGACTTTGAATTATGAGTACGAATAGATTGTTTAAATTGTATCATACGATGTTCTCACAATTACTGTACGATCTTTCATGGAAAAAATATATCCTCATATTAAGATCGCAGGTATGAAAGATTGCTAAATTGTACAGTGGGATTAAATTTTGAGATTTACACATTTCTACTGCGATTCAAAGCAACTTTATTGATCTTCCTATACGATTAACAAAATGTTATCGTATATTATGAACAATGAAAACTATAAACGATAAAATATAACTTGGTTTAGCTACAACATTATGTTTATACAATTCCAATCTAAACTGGATGCTTATACAATCTTCAATGAACACTACTTTACGATTTCTGGTTTTCTGGAACGCCGTTAAAAATGACGAAAACCAGTGTCATCTTTAACTTGATTTGTAACTTTTGATCGGTGCAACAAATGGCAATTTTTTTAGATAGCCCTGTTGAAAGTAAGAATTTTTCGAAAGCGCCCAATGGTATTTGAACTCATAAATAAATAAATAAATTTTAATACCATTTGATGAATTGCTCTTTATAATGAGATTAACCACAAAAAGGGCTTGTGATATAGCTCAGTTGGCAAGTCAGTTGCTTTCTGAGCCGATGTCCGTGAGTTCGAGCCCAAGAGTAAACATCGATCACAGTTGTACCGGATAAGTTTTTCAATGACTTGTCCGCCAATTTCATCGTTGATATAAGTCGCGAATGACATGAAGATGTTAAAACGACTATAATCGAAACAAAAAAAAAACCACAAAAAACTTCAAGCTGAGAAAAATAGCATCATAAAAAATTTCACAAGAGAGACTGACTAAAAACCAAACAGATGTACAAGCTTGAATATAAAATTCCAGAAATTTTATAATCCAATAGAAAAAAATTTCTACTTCCATTTTGAATTTCAAATGGTATCATTTAGGCAAGCCGAATCAACTTTTAAAGTACCGTAATCATTTTTTTCAATATTTTCCTATTATTTTTTCTGTTAAGAGAATGTGGTTTATTTCATATTTTTAAAACCAGTACTGGACTCCTATGAACGTAAAACATGGTTGCAGAAATTTATTAGACTACTTTCAATTTGATTCAAAAATCGATTCCGTCTCTGTTTTGAATCTTATGCTTTGGGGTAACATTGGTCAGTCTCTATTTTCAACGGATTTTACGAGTTTTCTTGATCATAAAATAATATTTTCAAATGCTAGCTTTTAAATTTTACCTTGCTTTTTAATGTTTTCTTTTAAAAATATTTATAATCGAAAAAAAAACTTTTATGGTGCATACATTTAGGGGCAAAAATTAAATTATTTGCTAAATAGTTCGAGCTACAAAATACATATGAAATTTTACCTTCACACATTCCTGTAGGCCCTCCCTCTATTTCCATTTTCATTTTTATCTAAAGTGAACCATTTGATAGGCTTTCAAATGTAGAAAACAGTTTTTAAAAATTCAAACCATAGACTGAGTTATTGATGATAATGTGTAAAAATTTTCTGTTGGTCAAAATTACCCCGGTGATCAAAGTTACGGTACCATAAAACGAGGTAATATTGATTGTTTTTTCAATATTTTATATGATCGAAATACTTTCTATCATGGAAATGTTTGAGAAAATTTCAAGCTGTTTGAAGGATGAAAAATTAGCATAGCAGTTACACGCTCGTTTTTTTATAACCAGTTTAGAGTTTTTTTCAACCGTTTTATGAGTTCTCCCTGAGAACTTCCATTATTGTTGTTTTTCAACCAAAGTGGGTTGTTAAATTATAACCGTTTTTTGGGTTCTAGTGAGAAACCATAATAATGGTTAAAAATTCATAGAATCTGAAAAGTTTTTTTTAGGCGTTTTGTTGTTTGTGAATCCGCTTGACTGGAAATCGCGTTGTTTGAGTTGCTGCCTGATTTTTTTTAGTTACAAGCTGTGGATACCTTCGAAAAGTGGCCGCAATGGAGGAGATTCGACAAATCGACCAAGATGCATCCAGCATCCTCGAAGGTAAGCTTAAAATAAATATATTCTAAATATTTCCTTTTCAGTTTTGTTTTGAGTTCAGTTTTGAGGTTATGATTATGCTTCGTTTTGTCGATTCTGGAAGAACCTTGAATCTGTTCAGACAATACGAATTGTCCCAAACCGACCCAACCCGCTTTGGTGTGTTCGTTGTGTGTCGAATATGACTCGCCTGTTCCAGAGCAGCGAATCCGGAGTAACTGTCTTCTGTAGTACGCTGTCGCAATATGTTGTCATCATTTTCCATCTACTGAATAACCATCCGGGATTGGAGTTCGTTCATTTCGATGGTAACCTGAGCGATAAGCAAATTAAAATTGCTTTCAACCGACGATAGCTTAATACTATATGAGTCGATCAATCTATTATATATTTATTGTAATGTTGCTAAAATATGTGATTTTGTTTATTTTATAACTTGTAATCTTCTGTTTTGGTTTCCCATTTTTAATTTTTTTTTTATATTTGACATTCAAAACTAAATTTATCTAGCACATGCTTTGCAAGATCTTGCGAGTAGCATTTACTGAATGTTAAAATCGAACCCAGGTAATATTTTATAAAGTTTCTGAGTCAGTTACCGGAAAATTTTGTAGCGGTGAATTTAATAATCAGGTGATGACATCGGTCATTCAAATCAGTTCGCTGCTGCTATTCAGCTGACTGCTGTTTGATTTGCTGCTGCTGCAGGACGGCTTCTTTTCCTTGCTACATTATGTAATGGCATTCGAAAGCCTCGAGTATCAATTTAAGATCGCTTAAAAACATGAATCTGTCGTGTTTGAAAGTCATTTTGAAAGTTATCAATTCTATTCATTAAAAGTGTTTTATCAATCATATAGGTAGATAATGCTTTAAAAAATAGAATTTTAAGGGAAAATCTCAGTTTTTAAATTAAGTTTCATTCGACGTGAACGTGAGAATTCATGGTGGATATGAGTAGTCAATCAAACTAAGCTCAGTTACTTTTGAGCTTTTGTATGCCTTTGATTCTAAGCATTTCAATGAAGGTGACTAATAATGTGTAATATTCGGAAATTTTGTGATTATTTCCCAGATCTGAGGTACTGTAACTGCCCCTAGACGCCCTGACAGTTCGTCGAAGCGTTATAATTTGTGACATACGGGGGGAGGGGGTCAAGTTTTTTGCGTTTGTTTTGTCAATTCAAAGTTAAATTATTTTCGTTTAGGATTCCGTTGTCATGTGGTAGGATGCAATCGAATTGTACCAGGATACATCGAAGAGTTGAAGCAGCACTTTATATCGGTTCATAATTTGAAAACATCCAAGGAAAATTCGCTCCCATTTCGTTGCTCGAAATGTGGTGCTTTTATTTCGTTATTCAAAAACCTAAGGAAACATATTTTAATGAATCATCCACGGCCAACAACGCCCCAAATAGAATCAATGGAAATTGTGCATGAAGGGAGTTCTCAACTGGATCAGCAGGTTGACTTAGAAAATGATGCTTCTATGGAATCAACAGCAAAGGACGAAATACGCAACACGATGTCGGAGTTCATTACAACTATGCGGTGCGATGTTGGTTTGACGGAAAACAAAATCCAGGCTATCATCAATAATACCAACAACATTTTAAAACTGTACAACGTTTATGTTGTGGGACTTATAAAAAAATTTGGAAGGGATAAGAACATGATGAACGATCCGGCCTTGGTATTACTAATAAATGATTGTAAACTGCAAGGGACATGCGGTGATGTTTTGACCTTCGACGACAATTTCGCGTTTTTGGGGGCAAAGGCTAAATGCGAACTTCCCTTACCTCGAGAGAATATCCTTGGAAAAACAAAGGTTACTAAAACCAAACACGTTGGTTTTCGAGAAGAAAAAGGTTTAAAGAGGTTCACAACCAAGAAAACTGTTCAATCGATTGTTGTCAAGAAGGATGTAAGTCATTACATTCCCTTGGTTGAAACCTTGACACTTGTTGTTCAAAATGCCAAAGCAAGACACTTAATGAACATTGAACAACAAAGCACAGATGGAAAAATAAGAGGTTTCAAGGACAGTAGATTATTTAAGGAACATTCATATTTACAAAAATTTCCCACCGCACTGAGATTGTCGCTGCATTTGGATGATGTGGAGTATCTAAATCCATTGGGTGCAAGAAGAGGGAACAAAAAACTAACGAACTTTACGATCAAGATTCAGAACCTTTGATAGAAGATTTCATCAAACTGTCTTCCGATGAAGGTGTTGAAGTACTACTTGAAGATGGGTCACCATTCACTTTAAGAGCTGTGTTAGTTAATGTTCTAGGCGATAGTCTAGCAATGCATGACGTTTTCGAAATCATGCCTCCTCAATCAAACTTATTCTGCAGACTGTGCTATATTTCTCGGCATATGTTTTTGTCTGGAAATTACGGAGAAGTTGCCGATTTAAGAACAGCTCGATCGCTCCATGCAGACATTGAATCAGTTTTCTTAAAAACTAAGGAACCCAAAGAAGCGGGTGTTAAGAAAAAATCATGTCTAAATGACATACCCCATTTTCAAATAGCAAATAATTTTACTTTCGACCCCATGCACGACCTTTTAGAGGGTGTGGTAAATATGACATTGAAAAATATTCTCCATAAACTTATTAACGAAGAGCACATTATAACGGACCTAAAGGTCAATGAAATAATTCAACAATTTGATTACGGTTTCGTAGAGTCTCCTGATAGACCTTCATTCAATATTTCAAAGCAGCATTTAAAAACAAAATCTAAACTAAGTCAATCTGCTTCTCAGTGCTGGACTTTGTTGCGCTCGTTTCAATTTATGTTTTGGGAAACGCTGGAAGGAAAAGATAAAATTATAGAAATAATTGCTGCATTATTGCATATCACTTATTGCTCTTTTTCACAAACTTTAGACAGTGAAATGCTAGATAAAATGCAAGAAAATATAACCATTTTTCATTCATTATTCAAAGAATGCTTCCCAACTGTTCGGCCTATCAATAAATTCCACCATATTGCCCATTATAAAAGAATGGCTTTAGAATCAGGTTCCATCGCAAAGCATAGCTGCTTACAGTTCGAAGCTAAGTTTAAGGAATCTAAAAGGCAAAGTAAACTTTGTAATAACTTCATGAACATCACATATAGTTTCACAAAAAGGTTGAATTTAAAGCAAATTGATAATATATTGAAGCATGATTATAGTATTCCCAAAATTGAGATTATTTCTTCGAAAATGCATCTCAAAAACAGTTTAAATTGCGATGTGATGCTAATAAGTGATTTACCAGATATGGTTAATGTTATCAAACATATGAAGTTGGATGGAACATCTTTTAAACCTGGTTTAGTAGCTAAATACACTATTTTGAATGAGTTCCAATACGGCATTATACAATGCATTATAAACCATGAAAGTGGAATCATATGCTTACTTCAACAAGTAGAAGCCATTTTTTGTAGAAAAACCATGAGTTATAAAATATCAGAATTAACTTCATCAGTTCGAATCTATTCTAAACAGTTGATTTCATTGAAGACTTACAATCTGTGGCAGTATTTCAGAAAAAGTGATAACATAAATTACATTTGTTTAAAATATTTGGATAACAATTGAATTTTACGACCGAACCAAATCAAAAACTGTTATCGAAAGTTACCCTTTTGTGAACCTTTTCCCTTCCTTTATTTCAATAATTCTAACTGTTGAGTCGCCGCGACTATTACGGCCCCTTACCCTACTAATCTAATTAAATGAATGAAAGATGAAAACACTCTTCACAAACAACGCTCACTAGTAAAAAGCCTCTAACATAGTACTTTTAAGATATTATTGTACCATACATAATTTGAATCTTTACTACTTTGTAGTTTTTTTGTAACCTAAAAATGCAAATAGTTTATCTGAAGTAATCGGAATTATCGACGGTAACGGAATTGTTAACCACTCCTGTATTTGAAGAAATTACTCCGCTATATTGATGTAAGTTCCTATTTTATGAGTTTCTCTACAGTGCATGTTTAACTGCATGTTCATTTACACAGAAGTTTTTTTCAACGATTTTTAGGAATAAGCACGCTTTTAGCAAACTTAAAAAGTTTTAATTATACCAAAACTTATAATTTATGGGCGTTTTGCTCTAAACTATTTTTTTTTTCTCAACCCAGCGACATGTGTATGTTTTATTTCAAAATTATTGATTGCATGTGAACTTATCCAACGCATGAGAAATATATGTTTAGTGTTGTATGTATTTTTGGGTTGTATTTCATTAATTTTTATTTTTCAGTCAATCAATTCAACGACGTATCGCTTATGCTGTTGAATGAAGATCGTTTGAAACGAATGGGGCTGAAGGAAGGACCAACACTCTTGGTTCTGGATGTTATAGAACGGTCGAAAATGAAAAATGTGTTGGCTCCATCTAATTTGGATAATATAATAAGAAATGAATCATCAAAAATTCGAAAATTATTGGAAGCAAATTCCAAATTTGCTCAAACAGTTTTGTATAAGAAGCTTGACAAGGGACTGGAGCTCGATAGGAAGGAAAGGTGCGAGATGATCCGGCTCCTATGTTCGGAGTGGAGCGATAGAGTGTTTTCGAAAAGGTGAGTATACAGTTCTCTTATAATATTCTATTTTAAATACGTGACTCCTAAGAGATTATTCATCCCTGTACATTGAGTTTTTATTTTCATTTATTTATGCATTATATTTCATAACAAGAATAATTCAACATTTAAAAATTCGTTTCAGCTATCCATCTACAACTGAGCAGCAAAAATTGGCTCGTGATATAATCGATACTTTTCCGTATTTAGCCAAGTCGGAACATAGCAACGAGGCGGCATTTTTTAATAAGAATAGTGGCAAAGGCCCCAATCATCCTCACAGTGGAATAATTTATAACCACTTCAGGAACTTATGCCACAAGGTCCCATCAGAAAAGAAAAAATTTAAACGATCCAACAAAACGGAAATTATGATAACGGATGAAATTCTTGAAACTGCGGAGTTTTTAAAAAAAATGGAAGCAACATCCGACAATTATACCTATATTACCGAATATATTGTCAAATGCCTCCCACTGTTTCTTACAATGCTTAAACATAAGAAATCGCCGAGAAATATTATCGACACATTCCCACACTTGACTGGATACAATGGCGATATTGTAAGTATATTCATTTATGCAAGTTCCCAAAAACTGTTTCTCACAGTTTTAACGAAATTCTAGTTTTTTTTTGGTTTTTCGACTTGAAATGATAGTTTTTTTTTTTCGAAAAATAGATTTGCATCGAAAAATTTCCGATTTTTCAATAGTTGTTGTTTTTTGAAGCGTTTAGTAATGGGCGATAGTTGGTGTATCGAATGTGTAAATTGTAAGGTACCATTTAGTTTGATTATGTTAGAAAATGATGTTTAATCACCGAAAGTAATTTTGTCAGTCAACGCACATTGTTTAAATTTGAACAAAATTTGCGGGAAAAATTTCACTAAATGTACACAAAAACTTTCAAGGTCCAAAATATGGTTTTGACAGCTCTTCACTAAACAATACTTAAAAGGGTCATTTCCGTCTTGGTGGATAGTTTTTCCTTAAGAAAACATTATCAGTACCGGAAAAAGTAGAATGGGCTGTAATAGGGCCAGTTGAACATCCCCAAATGAAGTTAATTATTTTAAAAAGTGTACATTTTAAGCATTCCACTTTTTTTTTAAAAGAAGAGCAGTTTTGAGATGCATTAAAGAAGATAGTGAATAAACATCTGCCATCATTTTCTTATTACACATATTTGAAGTTTAAAAACCGCTTAACTGGGCGGTAGATGGTGACATGATGGTATTTGACTTTCAATTTTTTCTGTTATTTTCAGATTATTCTCTTGTTTGAGCAGATCAAACCGAACTTCAACAAACATGCGAATTTCAATAGCATGTGCTCCAAGGGACTCCTGTTCAAAACGACCAGTTTTTGTCGCGTTGAGGATGGTAAGAAATAATTAATTTTGCTGCTTCCGGCAAGTCTGTCCCATATATAAAAACAACGAAACGAGGAAAACGGCTTTAAATTTTTTATAGACTATCGTGTATATCTCGGTTGAAACTTTACCTTTACCATTTCATTCATTGTTTTTTTTTTGCTTCGGAATTTGCTAATGCAGAGGACTATAATGATGGGACAGCCTTGCGAGTATATTTCGCATGGTTTTTAAATGTACCCGCAAAGCTGTCCCATATTCGGCTATTCATTTGTAAGTTGATCAGTTGATTCCCTCTATCTACGCTATATTATTCACTTAACTGGCTGTTTTCTAATGAAAATAAATTTGAAATGATGTTTCGGATATATCTCGATAAAGATAACGTAAGTTTATCATAAGAATTGAGTAGGTCTAAAATAAAATAAATATCAACGTTCCATGAATTTAACAACATGTACCTTCATCTTTTCCGGTCAGTTTTCCGGTCGATGATCTTTTATATATGTTGAGAACAAAGTTATGAATGTTTTAGTACACATTGAAGAAATAAATGTATTAGAACGATTATTGAGATAAACTGAAAAATGATGAACATACTAGCGGCAGTTAAAATTTTTGAAAACTCTAACAGTTGTTTGTTATTTAGTGCACATAAGTCTACATAGTATGTACTCTTTCTCGTTTCAGATAATCTCAAGGGATTACTCCGTATATGGATGCAGTTAAACTGTCAGGGACTTGAGCGTAAATCTGAAGAAGGTGACGCGGAGGAGCAACTGGCCAGTGCTCTAATAAAATGGATTGGAGTAAGTCTTGTAACTAGTCTTTATTATATGAAATTATAATTAAGTCAATGTTATTTCAGGAAGACGACACGGATCTACGAGATTACCTGGCACAGTCTGAGGTCAACTACATTAGGAATAACACCTACCCTTCTGGGCACATCTTGTGCCAAGGAAGACCATTTTGTTTGGGAATTTACTCCGTTTACATAAGCGGAATAATAATTAGAACCAACGGAAATTTTTTGAAGGCCTTAGAAGTAAAATCGCACCACGTTTTAGGGACCAAGCCGTCAAGCCAATTAGCAAAGCTGCTTGAATTTATAGATTTTCATTGTTTAAAAATTGTTAACACCAGCTCTAGAAACGGTGTAATTAAATTAGTACAAGCATTTGACGAGGCAAATGCCGCGATTAACAAATGTGTAACTGTATAAGCATTTCTCGTTTCATTTTGCCATTTTTTTACAATAATTATTATATTAAATCATCAGGCGAAAAATGTCGGATAACAGTTGGTTTCTCAATAAAAATGTTTCAAAATTATTGGTTTATGTTTTAAATTGTGAATATCACTTACCGAATTATACCAAACTTCTTCCCCAATCTCATAAATTAATACAATTTCTCTGATAAAAAATGCAAACTCCCGTTCCTTTTTTTCCAAAAAAACGGTTATTTTTCAACCATTATCCGCCTACTTCAAAACGGATGAAAAATAACCATAATGCTGGTTCTCCATAAAATCTCATTTTAAGAGTTTTCGCTGAAAACTCATAAAACGACTTGATCCACAAAACTTCGATTATGGTTATTTTTTAAGCATTTATGGTTCAATATGGCCGAGCGTGTAGTTTTTTTCTTTGCATTCTTCATTTCATGATATTTGTGCAATATTCATAATTTGAAGAAAACAAAAAGTTCTAAATTTAAAGCAAACATCAAAACGTCACATGATGGCGGTTATTCAGGTTTAAAAATGTAAGAGTGAAATGGCTGCTTAAAATGGATAACTTTGAGGTGACAATATAAAAATCTTTTGAAATTGGACGCTCTCAATCGAAATTGCTTATGGGATCTGAAAATATTTTATTTTATAAAGAGTTCTGTACATGTGTAGAATTAAGCCACTGGCCCATATTGAGAAGCAAAAGTAGGAGATGGTTGGTTTCAATTTTCAATAAGGGAAGAGGCGGGCTAAATGCACATACTAAGGAGAATACTAATTTTCTCCCATATTCCAATAGGTAGGAGTCTGAAAACTATACGTTCATAAGCGGACTTTTTATATATCAGCTTGAACAAATTTGCTGTTTAAAAAAGTAGTCAAAATAGTCGATTTCCGGAAACGGGTGGGCTAAATGTGCATATTTATGTTTTAAGCTATAATTCAGTTCCACTTGCAATATTTTTGTAAAATTTAATTGAAAACTTTAGAAACTGAGCTTTCGTGAAAGCTGAAGTTTTGGCGATATTTTAGATATAATTAGCTTTTTGCATTAAACTTTGTAATATTGTAATTAGAGCGTATATTTAATGTTTCAGTTAAAAAAAAGTAAAAAATTTATTTGGATAATCTGTTTTTTCTTGATAGAAGCATTTTACCTGCCTGATATGGGCATTCAAAATCTGTCTCTTATTCCAATATTTCATCGTTTATATCTTTGCTTAAAGTTACAATTTGTGGGATTTTTAATTTCCAGATGAATATGAAAGAAAAATCTTCAACATTTTTGTTTTCATATGAGGCCCTTGGAGCCAAAGGGGTATATGTGCATAAAAGATTATTTCGAGAAAACACGCTTTTAAATTGTTGTGTTTTTCGTTTTCCATAAATTTTTCGAGAATTTGTATTTTTCTTTAGATTGTTAAAGTATTTGAATAAAATTAAAAAAATCCGAGAAAATCATTAAATATAGTTTGTAATAGGAAAAATCATTTAGCATCATTAACTCAAAATCGACCATTTTGTCACTTATACCCCTTTGACTTTAAGGGCCTCATATTATGTACGCACGAGTATTAAAGTTCAGTATATTGATTTCAACAAAACTGTTAAAAATCTTCTTTGAATATTTAATACTTTTTTGATTTTGTGTAACTTTTTTTTTCATGTCATTACGAAATGTGTGCATTTAGGAACACTTTCCCCTATGAGCAACTCTACTTTTCATCCGGTATCGGTTGGCACTTGCAATGACGGAATAATCAAAATAATTAATTCTGTATCGAGCATTTCAATTATTATCTGAAGCACTCCTACCATTTAGGGGAGAGGCAGGCTATATGCGCATATTAAGGAAAGCATTCATTTTCTCCCATATTCCAATAGATAGGAGTCTGAAAACTATATGCACATGAGCGGACATCTGTTTTCTATACATAAGAGCAATTTTTTTGTTAAAATCTCTTATAGTTTTTGTGAAAATAATTTTATAATAAAAGAAGTCAAAATAGCCGATTTCCGAAACCGGCGGGCTAAATGCGCATATTTATGTTTTATGCTATATTTCAATAACACTTGCAATATTTTGAAATTATTTAATTGAAAATGGTAAAAACGGATGTTAAGCATACGTCAAGGCTGAAATTTTTGTGAAATTTTTAACATCACTAGTTTATTTGCATGAAACATAGTTAAGTATGCCATATGGCCATATTTCGTGGTAATATTTTGCTCATATTGTATTTTTATCGGATCAGTATGAAGTTCTTCTATTTTCGCTGTAAGATCGTGATTTGAGCGTAGATTTAAGGTATAAATGATAGAAAGTAAAAAATTTATAAGAATAATCTATTTTTCTTGATAGAGGCATTTAACCTGCCTTGATATGGGCATTCAGAACCTGTCTCTTATTCCAATATTTTATCATTTACAACTTTGCCAAAAGTTTCAATTTGTTGAATTTTCGATTTCTAGATGAATAAGAAAGAAAAACCATTAAAATTTTTGTTCACAGAATCTTTACGCACAATAGTTAAAGTTCAATATATTATATCAAAACTGACAAAAATCTTGTTTGAATTTTTAAATTTTTTCGACTTTATATAACAATTTAATTTTTTCATGCCATGTTTTAAAAGCGTATTACCCTTAAACTGCACTGATTAGATATGATGAATCTTTAGCCATATCGTCAATCGGCTGTATGCGCATATTACCCAACATGCGCATTTAGGAACACTTCCCCCTACATACCTACTAGAATGAAAACATCGACCACCTTTCCAACCTTCAGTAGCCCATTAACACAATCCGATGCAAACGTTTTATTATGATAAGTTTGTTGTTTCAGAAAATTCGAGCTTCAAGTAACATTATATTTTTCACCTCGGTTCGGTTTCTGCAATTCTCTGTTTCTGATAAAAGGCTGATCATTTTCGGTGCTGAAACATCGGTGGTTAAATTCAGAATCATCCAATCATGCAACTGGTTTCAAACCCTGACCGAATGGAATATGACGCGTAGTTTGGGAACCGATTTTCATAATTTAACTTATTAACGCGTTTTGGTAACGGCATTCAGCTGGAAGTGACACGAGGATTCCGGAGAAAAATTCAACACCCTTATCGATAGGCTTTGTCTGGCTGAGCTCAGGACATAACATTTCCGAGGTAGGAGTGCATAACAGGGAATGTATCCTATTAAAAATATGAGTTCAAAAATGTTTCAGGCTCCACCTTTAGAATGAAGGGCCCCTCCTATTGGTGAAATTTGATTTTTCATCCCATCGAAGCGGCAACAACCGTTGGGAATTATAAAGTGATTTATCAGAAGCCGTTTTTTCAGCTCCGTCCTTCTGGACCGAATCATCCCCCCTTTCTCGGTGCAGTTTAATTCTTTGGGTATTAATTGGCATATTTGTCCAGTGCAGTAATTACAGGCAGTGACACGAACTCGATGTGGTGTCACTGTTGTTTCTTCTCCGGCAATCATTAAATCGGGAACAGGTGTGTCCAGAAGCAGAATTGAGACTTTTTTGGGAATATCTACAAAAAACAATAGCTGACCAAACTCCCCACGGCGATTATTGGGGGAATTAATCGGGTGCGGACTCATTGTGAAGTAACATGTGCATGGAAATTATTTATTTAATGGTTTTTCCCTTCTGCAAACGGGACTGGAATTTTAATTGAAGCCTCCCGAAAGTAATAACGATAGTTGGTGTTATTGTCATTGAACAAAATCTGAAACTTACAGAAAAATATAATAATAGTATATCTTTAAACCCGTTTCCACATCCGTAGTTTTTAGTCGTATCAAAAACTGTTAAATACGAATTTTGTCTCTTTTCAGGTTAGAAAAGCAGGCTTTTTACCAAATGAACTTTTTATTCAAACAGAAATTCTAAAGCAGAATTATGGAATAGAAATATATTGCAGGAACAACAGAACTATACAACCAAATACACCAGGTGAAAAAATTGAATTAAACTTACCAAAATAGCATATAGCTACAAAATTGGAGGCGATATATGTATCTACAATGACAAGATTCCAACGACTCGATTTCCCCAAAAAGAGCATAATAAACGAATTTAAGTAATGTGAGTACAACGAAAAAATGTCCTTGTCCGAAATTTGAAATCTGGTTATATTGAATCTATCTTTTATGTCATAATTTAATTACATTTTATCGGAAACATCTAATGCCTAAAATCAATTGATAAACTTTGAATAATAACAATGCTTGTCCGAACTTTGAAGGAAACTTTGTATGAAAAATTTTACTAAATGTAACTTGAAGATCTTTTTTCATTATTTTAAAATGTTGCTTACATGGTAAAATTTTAATCAAAACATTTGTTCCGATATATCAATCGTTCGAGCGTAATATGAACTTGCCATATTTTGAAAGAAATAGAAAACTCCCAACTTTTTTCAGAAAATCTTTTCTAAAATGTTGATTATGGGTATAAATGATCCCTAGAGTTAAAAACGGCATATTCTTCTTCTAAATTGATCGTTGTCATTGCTGATTATTTATCCAAAAACTAATATTTATCCAACAATTGTCTGATGAAAAGGGCTAAAATAATTAATTTTCTATTAATTATAAAAAATAACGCCTTTAAGAATACAATATCATTAGCGTTGAGACAAAGTTATAGAATTTTCTTCTTCTGTCAATTATAAATTGTGAAAGGGACTGTTCAAATATTACGTAACGTAATTTTTGATCATTTTCGACCGCCCCCAAATACTTGATTTTAGAAATCTGAAGCTATTAATTAAGAAAGAATCCTCCGTTTGTTTGTTTGTTTGTTTGTTTGTTTGTTTGTTTGTTTGTTTGTTTGTTTGTTTGTTTGTTTGTTTGTTTGTTTGTTTGTTTGTTTGTTTGTTTGTTTGTTTGTTTGTTTGTTTGTTTGTTTGTTTGTTTGTTTGTTTGTTTGTTTGTTTGTTTGTTTGTTTGTTTGTTTGTTTGTTTGTTTGTTTGTTTGTTTGTTTGTTTGTTTGTTTGTTTGTTTGTTTGTTTGTTTGTTTGTTTGTTTGTTTGTTTGTTTGTTTGTTTGTTTGTTTGTTTGTTTGTTTGTTTGTTTGTTTGTTTGTTTGTTTGTTTGTTTGTTTGTTTGTTTGTTTGTTTGTTTGTTTGTTTGTTTGTTTGTTTGTTTGTTTGTTTGTTTGTTTGTTTGTTTGTTTGTTTGTTTGTTTGTTTGTTTGTTTGTTTGTTTGTTTGTTTGTTTGTTTGTTTGTTTGTTTGTTTGTTTGTTTGTTTGTTTGTTTGTTTGTTTGTTTGTTTGTTTGTTTGTTTGTTTGTTTGTTTGTTTGTTTGTTTGTTTGTTTGTTTGTTTGTTTGTTTGTTTGTTTGTTTGTTTGTTTGTTTGTTTGTTTGTTTGTTTGTTTGTTTGTTTGTTTGTTTGTTTGTTTGTTTGTTTGTTTGTTTGTTTGTTTGTTTGTTTGTTTGTTTGTTTGTTTGTTTGTTTGTTTGTTTGTTTGTTTGTTTGTTTGTTTGTTTGTTTGTTTGTTTGTTTGTTTGTTTGTTTGTTTGTTTGTTTGTTTGTTTGTTTGTTTGTTTGTTTGTTTGTTTGTTTGTTTGTTTGTTTGTTTGTTTGTTTGTTTG
This sequence comes from Uranotaenia lowii, assembly GCF_029784155.1. Classification (NCBI taxonomy): domain Eukaryota; kingdom Metazoa; phylum Arthropoda; class Insecta; order Diptera; family Culicidae; genus Uranotaenia; species Uranotaenia lowii. The sequence goes on from NC_073691.1 coordinate 142,954,840, forward strand.
TTTGTTTGTTTGTTTGTTTGTTTGTTTGTTTGTTTGTTTGTTTGTTTGTTTGTTTGTTTGTTTGTTTGTTTGTTTGTTTGTTTGTTTGTTTGTTTGTTTGTTTGTTTGTTTGTTTGTTTGTTTGTTTGTTTGTTTGTTTGTTTGTTTGTTTGTTTGTTTGTTTGTTTGTTTGTTTGTTTGTTTGTTTGTTTGTTTGTTTGTTTGTTTGTTTGTTTGTTTGTTTGTTTGTTTGTTTGTTTGTTTGTTTGTTTGTTTGTTTGTTTGTTTGTTTGTTTGTTTGTTTGTTTGTTTGTTTGTTTGTTTGTTTGTTTGTTTGTTTGTTTGTTTGTTTGTTTGTTTGTTTGTTTGTTTGTTTGTTTGTTTGTTTGTTTGTTTGTTTGTTTGTTTGTTTGTTTGTTTGTTTGTTTGTTTGTTTGTTTGTTTGTTTGTTTGTTTGTTTGTTTGTTTGTTTGTTTGTTTGTTTGTTTGTTTGTTTGTTTGTTTGTTTGTTTGTTTGTTTGTTTGTTTGTTTGTTTGTTTGTTTGTTTGTTTGTTTGTTTGTTTGTTTGTTTGTTTGTTTGTTTGTTTGTTTGTTTGTTTGTTTGTTTGTTTGTTTGTTTGTTTGTTTGTTTGTTTGTTTGTTTGTTTGTTTGTTTGTTTGTTTGTTTGTTTGTTTGTTTGTTTGTTTGTTTGTTTGTTTGTTTGTTTGTTTGTTTGTTTGTTTGTTTGTTTGTTTGTTTGTTTGTTTGTTTGTTTGTTTGTTTGTTTGTTTGTTTGTTTGTTTGTTTGTTTGTTTGTTTGTTTGTTTGTTTGTTTGTTTGTTTGTTTGTTTGTTTGTTTGTTTGTTTGTTTGTTTGTTTGTTTGTTTGTTTGTTTGTTTGTTTGTTTGTTTGTTTGTTTGTTTGTTTGTTTGTTTGTTTGTTTGTTTGTTTGTTTGTTTGTTTGTTTGTTTGTTTGTTTGTTTGTTTGTTTGTTTGTTTGTTTGTTTGTTTGTTTGTTTGTTTGTTTGTTTGTTTGTTTGTTTGTTTGTTTGTTTGTTTGTTTGTTTGTTTGTTTGTTTGTTTGTTTGTTTGTTTGTTTGTTTGTTTGTTTGTTTGTTTGTTTGTTTGTTTGTTTGTTTGTTTGTTTGTTTGTTTGTTTGTTTGTTTGTTTGTTTGTTTGTTTGTTTGTTTGTTTGTTTGTTTGTTTGTTTGTTTGTTTGTTTGTTTGTTTGTTTGTTTGTTTGTTTGTTTGTTTGTTTGTTTGTTTGTTTGTTTGTTTGTTTGTTTGTTTGTTTGTTTGTTTGTTTGTTTGTTTGTTTGTTTGTTTGTTTGTTTGTTTGTTTGTTTGTTTGTTTGTTTGTTTGTTTGTTTGTTTGTTTGTTTGTTTGTTTGTTTGTTTGTTTGTTTGTTTGTTTGTTTGTTTGTTTGTTTGTTTGTTTGTTTGTTTGTTTGTTTGTTTGTTTGTTTGTTTGTTTGTTTGTTTGTTTGTTTGTTTGTTTGTTTGTTTGTTTGTTTGTTTGTTTGTTTGTTTGTTTGTTTGTTTGTTTGTTTGTTTGTTTGTTTGTTTGTTTGTTTGTTTGTTTGTTTGTTTGTTTGTTTGTTTGTTTGTTTGTTTGTTTGTTTGTTTGTTTGTTTGTTTGTTTGTTTGTTTGTTTGTTTGTTTGTTTGTTTGTTTGTTTGTTTGTTTGTTTGTTTGTTTGTTTGTTTGTTTGTTTGTTTGTTTGTTTGTTTGTTTGTTTGTTTGTTTGTTTGTTTGTTTGTTTGTTTGTTTGTTTGTTTGTTTGTTTGTTTGTTTGTTTGTTTGTTTGTTTGTTTGTTTGTTTGTTTGTTTGTTTGTTTGTTTGTTTGTTTGTTTGTTTGTTTGTTTGTTTGTTTGTTTGTTTGTTTGTTTGTTTGTTTGTTTGTTTGTTTGTTTGTTTGTTTGTTTGTTTGTTTGTTTGTTTGTTTGTTTGTTTGTTTGTTTGTTTGTTTGTTTGTTTGTTTGTTTGTTTGTTTGTTTGTTTGTTTGTTTGTTTGTTTGTTTGTTTGTTTGTTTGTTTGTTTGTTTGTTTGTTTGTTTGTTTGTTTGTTTGTTTGTTTGTTTGTTTGTTTGTTTGTTTGTTTGTTTGTTTGTTTGTTTGTTTGTTTGTTTGTTTGTTTGTTTGTTTGTTTGTTTGTTTGTTTGTTTGTTTGTTTGTTTGTTTGTTTGTTTGTTTGTTTGTTTGTTTGTTTGTTTGTTTGTTTGTTTGTTTGTTTGTTTGTTTGTTTGTTTGTTTGTTTGTTTGTTTGTTTGTTTGTTTGTTTGTTTGTTTGTTTGTTTGTTTGTTTGTTTGTTTGTTTGTTTGTTTGTTTGTTTGTTTGTTTGTTTGTTTGTTTGTTTGTTTGTTTGTTTGTTTGTTTGTTTGTTTGTTTGTTTGTTTGTTTGTTTGTTTGTTTGTTTGTTTGTTTGTTTGTTTGTTTGTTTGTTTGTTTGTTTGTTTGTTTGTTTGTTTGTTTGTTTGTTTGTTTGTTTGTTTGTTTGTTTGTTTGTTTGTTTGTTTGTTTGTTTGTTTGTTTGTTTGTTTGTTTGTTTGTTTGTTTGTTTGTTTGTTTGTTTGTTTGTTTGTTTGTTTGTTTGTTTGTTTGTTTGTTTGTTTGTTTGTTTGTTTGTTTGTTTTTTTGTTTGTTTGTTTGTTTGTTTGTTTGTTTGTTTGTTTGTTTGTTTGTTTGTTTGTTTGTTTGTTTGTTTGTTTGTTTGTTTGTTTGTTTGTTTGTTTGTTTGTTTGTCTTCCATATTTATTGTTCATGCGGAATCGTCGTGATTATTCATCGGATTGTAATAAAAATTTGAACTTGAAGCTTTTCATTTCTACGGTCACAATTACTGATGTTTCCCGATTCCAACCTATAATTTTAAATCAATTCTTAGATCTGAATAAATGAAATGCTGAGCAAAACAATATTCAATAATTTGATTCAGGGCCAGCACGAGCAAAACAATATTCAATAATTTGATTCAGGGCCAGCACATTAGTTAATCTCGATTCTAAGGTCCTTAGCTTTTCGAATTTGTATTATTTAAAAAAAACAAAAAGCAGAACCAAACCGTGTTCAAAAAAACATTTGGAATTAGATATCGTCTCGTTCATTTGTCATATTTTCGAAGTTTTGAATGAGCATGTGCTTTAAATTGATTTTTTTTATCGACTCTTTCCTAGTTTGGCTTACGTGTGAGATTATTCACAATATTTCACAAGTTCTACCAATTCTTAACTGCAATGTACATTACCGTTCGGGGTAGGTATCACCTTAATACTAGGTTATCATTTTTAGTCCTCCACCAAGAAAGCGGTTGACTACTCCTCCGAAGGATATCGCTTACACGTGATTTAATTAGAAAAAGTCAAACCTGTCCACGCACCATCCCGGCTCAGCAACATTCTTCCATTCTTGGACCGAGGGGTTAGCGAATTAATGTTCGTTTATTTTTGATTAAATTGTTCCTACCCGTGAAGCCGGGGCTGCTGATAGGGAATTAATAACCGTGTCCAGAATTGCAGCTCGAGGATAACCAACCATAAACCGTCAATTTGCCAACTTTGGGGAGAAGATCATTTCAATGGATTTCGGCTGGCCGTTTGCGAAATCGGAGGAGTCATTTTTCACTAGGACCTATGTTAATTTATGGAGGAAAAAAATTTCCTCCAAGATTACACCCGAAATTCTTATCAATTGAGGTTTTCGTTTGAACTGTCTTTTGATTATTTTTAGCAAAAAAGTTATGCTTCCATTTCGTTTTCCACGTCATTGGTTAAATCATCCGACTCACCGAGGACGGGCGAGGTGGATAGATCCTAGAAAAAGTAATTTGTTGTTGCCTTCCAACTGAAGCCGCAATGAGACTTTTTTTTGTGTACGTGCGAATACGACGACTTCTACCCTGGGAAAAATGGTATGAAAAGTACCAAAAAAAAAAGGTGATGGAAAATCATGGCCAGGGACTCGCGGTCCCCAACGCTAAACGCGTTAAACATGGCGCTAGAAGCGAATCTCTGTATAACTCGTCTGATGAATCTGAAAATTTCGTTACTTGAGACTAGGAAGGTTTACTAGGGTTACCGGTGGAAATTTGACACTTGTTCTTTGTTTGTGATGTGATTTATTGATGGTTTTCTGGATTTTGAAAGAGAGCTAAAGTGAATCGAACACGGAGTGTGCTGTCCTACGATTATTCGATATCATCCTGAGGCGAATATATGTGGATAATCTTTCAATTTTTTTCACATTCCTCCTAGAATTTATTTGTTTGTAACCGCACTAAGTTGAACTTACTAACTTACTTAATGTTTTCGCGCCGATCGCAACGAGTTTCTTTGCCTGCCTCTCCTTCGATGTGCCTCTGGGTTCCATTCAAGCGCCTCTCTGCTAATTTCGTTTTCATCTCTTCACAGTGTGTGCCCAATCCATCTCCACTTGCGTTCCAAAATCTCGATTTCTAGCGCCCTTTGATGACACCGGCGATGTAGTTCCTCATTTGAGATTCAGTTGCCAGGCCACCAAGCGCGGATGATACTACGCAGGCAGCGATTCACAAATACTTGTGCAGTTTTCGTGGCGTCACCCCGCTTATGTGCACAAAGTTTCACACCCGTGCGACAATACGGTTTTGACGTTGGAGTTGAAGATTCGGATTTTCGTTCGTGGAGAGATCTGGCGTGACCGCCAGATAATGCGAAGACTCGCAAACGCAAATCGGGCCTTTTTGATCCAAGTTTCGATGTCCTTCTTGGTACCACCATCAGCCGATATCTGGCTATCAAGATAATGGAAGCACTCCACTTTCTCAATCTGTAGTCCATCTACCACGAAATTGGAAGGATTTACTGTGTTGATCTCCATCTACTTGGTCTTTACGACATTGATTTTGAGAACTGCTGCCTTGGAGCTTTCGGTGAGGTCGTCGAGAGCATATCAGATCAAGATCGTTTAGCTGCTCCGTTGTCGAAGGATTCCAAGGCAATCCTCGATTTGGTCTACAGTCAATCGATCCAGTCAAGATCTCATCCATTACGATTAGACAAAGCAGCGGTGATAAGACAAGACTTTGCACGAAAATGCCTCGTCTTGTGCTTCCATCAGATGGACTAGTTTCTTTTCGTGGTTAAGTCGGTCAAATGCTTTTTCGAAATCAACGAACACCAGCAGAAGAGAGTCCTGGAATTTGTTGATTTGTTCCAGTATGATTCGTAGCGTTGTGATGTGGTCCACACATGATCGTCCGGTTCGGAATCCAGCTTGTTGCCGTCGGATTGTAGCGTCGATTTTCTCCTGGATCCTGTTCAGGATCACTTTGCAGAGTACTTTGAGGGTTGTACAGATCAAAGTTATGCCACGCCAGTTACCGCACTCGGTCAGGTCTCCTTTCATCGGGACCTTTAAAAGTATACCCTGCATCCAGTCAGCCGGGAATTTTGCAGTATCCCAAATGTCAGCGAAAAGACGGTGCAACATTTGTGCTGACAAGGCAGGGTCGGCTTTGAGCATCTCAGCAGGAATGCAATCGATTCCAGGCACTTTGTTGGATTTCATGTTTTTGATTGCCGCTTCTATTTCAGCCAGCGAGGGCGCTTCCGAGTTGACGCCATTTATGCGACTTACTGTTGGCGCTTCGAGCTGCGGGTTCTGCTGGCCAACGCTATTAGTGACTCGGAAGAGTTGTTCGAAGTGCTGAGTCCATCGTTTTAGCTAATCTGTTCGATCGGTCAATAACTGACCTGCTCAGTCTTTTAGCGACATTCTTGCATTAGTCCATCTGGGCGGTTCTAAGGCGAAGAGGAGTACCAGAGAAACTAGTCCATCTCATCGAAGCACAATACGAGGCATTTTTGTGCAAGGTCTTGCACGACGGTGTCTTGTCCGAACCAATCCCGGTAACTGCTGGAGTGAGACAAGGATGTATCTTATCACCGCTACTTTTTCTAATCGTAATGGATGAGATTCTGACTGGATGAATCGACTGTGCACCGAACCGAGAATTGCCGTGGAATCCTTCAACAATGGAGCAACTGAACGACCTTGACCTACCTGACGATATTGTTTTGCTCGCCCAAACACAACCAGATATGCAGAACAAACCTGATAACCGATATGTTCCAGATCACTGTACCCAGAAGTCACCCCTGCCCGAAACCACCGTGGTCTAACCGTTAACTAAAAGTTTTAAAACGCGAAAGAGCTTCAACATTGAAACTTTATACGCATAACAGAAATCCTACATCGAAAGCTGCTTTTACGGCAGCAAGTAACGCTCACAAGAAGCAAAGCCGTTTTCTTTACCGGCGTTATGTATTGCAATCTCAATCAAACCTTAAACGCAACCCTAAGAGCTTCTGGAATTTTGTGAACAACAAAAGGAAGGAAAATGGCCTTCCCTTAACGATGTACCTCAGCAACAAAAACAGCAACAACGCCAGCGAACATTGCGAGCTTTTCGGGGAGCATTTCTCTTGCGTCTTTTCGAACGATCTAATTCATGATTCAGATATCCAGAAAGCACTCGAAAATCTTCCTGCTGATTCATTCCACATTTCTGTTCCTACATACACTGAAGAGGAAGTTCGAATAGCGATCACGAAAATGAAACCGTCCCAGATGGTATACCCACAATAGTGCTAAAAAACTGCGCCCATGCTCTCTGTAAACCGTTGACGATTCTTTTCAACCGTTCTCTGCAGACATCTACGTTTCCTTCACGATGGAAAAATTCGACAATGTTTCCCGCATTTAAAAAAGGAGACAAACAGGACGTTCGGAACTACAGAGGCGTTACCTCACTCTGTGCATGTTCTAAGCTCATGGAAATACTGATATCAACGACAATTCTCACAAATGTCAAAGCATAGGGGAGGAGCGGGCTATATGCGCCTATTAAGCAGAACACTGATTTACTCAAATATCACATCGAATATGTGTACAAAAACTATACACTGCCGGCCAAAAGTTTGGGATCACCCACTAAAAAACATGCAAATTTTGATCGTTCATATCTCAGCCGTCTTAAGACATATTGAAAATCTTCTGATCTCTTTTGAAAGATAATGAGCAATAGCTATCTCGGAGGTATTTTGTCCAAATATAATGTTTTAGTTTTGAACTTAAAACTTAACCTAAAGTTATACCATTTTCAAAAAATCGCACTCAATATTCAAAGCCGATCATTTCGGGTTAGGGTGGACCAAATCTCAAAATTTGAGTGGCATTAGAATTCCTGTTCTTTACTTCTCAAAACACAATCAAAAAAATTTGTGAAAAAATTCAAGAATGTATTTTTAATTAATAAAATAGACACTTGAGTTATCGTCCAAAAGTTTGGGATCACCTCTTTGTATGGTGAGTTTGGGATCATTCTTATAAAAACATGCAAATTTATTTTATTCATATCTTTCTCATCTAACATCGTATTGCAGAGCTGAAGGGTTCATTTGGAAGCTTAGGAATTGTTGGTTTTTAATAATTCATTCAAAAATTATATTTTAAGGTGAGAACTATAATAAAAATCTGGGAACTTTCAAAAAAAACAATTAATTTCAGGTGATTTTTTTATGGTTATCACTTCAAAATATAATTTTTGAATGAATTTATTAAAAAACAACAATTCCTTAGCTTCCAAATGAACCCTTCAGATCTGCAATAAGATGTTAGATGAGAAAGATATGAATAAAACAAGTTTGCATGTTTTTATAAGAATGATCCCAAACTCATCATACAAAGAGGTGATCCCAAACTTTTGGACGATAACTCAAGTGTCTATTTTATTAATTAAAAATACATTCTTGAATTTTTTCTCAAATTTTTTTGATTGTGTTTTGAGAAGTAAAGAACAGGAATTCTAATGCCACTCAAATTTTGAGATTTGGTCCACCCTAACCCGAAATGATCGGCTTTGAATATTGAGTGCGATTTTTTGAAAATGGTATAACTTTAGGTTAAGTTTTAAGTTCAAAACTAAAACATTATATTTGGGCAAAATATCTCCGAGATAGCTATTGCTCATTATCTTTCAAATGAGATTAGAAAATTTTCAATATGTCTTAAGACGGTTGAGATATGGACGATCAAAATTTGCATGTTTTTTAGTGGGTGATCCCAAACTTTTGGCCGGCAGTGTATACACGTGTGCAGACATCTGTTTTCTATACAATGGAGTAATTTTCATGTTAAAATTTTCTTCTATTTCCAAGAAAACGATTTTATTGTAAGTGTTGTCTAAAATGCCGAACCTCAAACCGTGCGGGCTAAATGCGCCTAATTATGTTTTGAACAAAATTTCTGTTTTTTGGGCAATATATCCGTATAATTTAATTGAAACTGCTAGAAAGTAATAATTTCCGTACGACAAAGCTGAAGTTTTATGAAAATCTATGTATATATTAATTTTATGCAATAAAACAAAAGTTAGGGTTGCCATGCTATGGAGGCAGTTCATCCATGAGAAAAACTTTATCAAATCTGTTCTTAGATCTTCAATTCTCTCTTAAGATGATATTCAGAGCTTAGATTTGAAGGTTCAATGATAAAAATAATTTATTATTTCTATTTAACCTGTTATTTTAGGATGGAGGCATTTTAGAAAACATGATGGGGGCATACAAAAACACTCTATTATTCCACTATATATTCATTATTAAACCTCCACAAAAGCTGAAATATGTTGAATTTCTTAAGTTCATTTGAGTAAGAAACAAAAACCATCCTAGTTTTTGTTTTAAACTTCTTTACGTATAATTTTTAAAAGTCGAAATATTACATCAAAACGTATCAAAGAGTTTCGAGACCTTTACTGCCTTCAATCCTTATACTGTTCCCTAGTGCGCTCATTACTACAGTATGCCTCGGAAGTTTGGTCTCCTTATACGATGGTTTGGTGCAAAAGACTTGAAGCTGTTCAATCGAAATTTGTGAATTACGCACTCAGATTCCTGCCCTGGAACCACCCCCAGGAGCTCACTGACTACAGCGAACGTTGCAGACTGCTTGGTCTAGACACTTCGTACATCAATCTTGTATGATTTTTTTTAAATTTTTTTGAGTTTGTAAATTCATAAAATTCTTTCTTGCCTTATGTTCTAAGCGTATCACCCTCAAAATGCATTGATCAGATAAGCTGTCTAGTCAGCCATTTCATCAAACAGCCGTAGGGTCATTTAACCCGATAGGCCCATTTAGGAAACCTTTCCCCTACATATCATTAGACCAACACGGATTCTACCCAGGACGCTCGACATCTACGAATCTTCTGCTGTTTACTTCGACCTGTCTGAAAGCAGTTGAGGATGGGTTTCAGATCGACACAATATAGACAGATCTGAAAGCCGCCTTTGATAGAGTTAACCATCAACTTCTACTAGCCAAGCTACAACGACTGGTATTCTCAAGCGAATTAGTTCAATGGCTAAAATCCTACCTAACAGACAGGAAAATGACCGTTAAATTAGGCAGCTGTGAGTCCAGCGAATTCACCAACTTCTCTGGAGTCCCACAAGGCAGTAACCTAGGTCCTCTGTTGTTCTCAATTTTTTTCAATGATGTACACTTGCTGCTCCCACAAGAATGCAGGATGTCTTACGCAGATGATCTTAAAGTTTTCGCTAAAATCAGATCTGATGTTGACTGTTTCACTTTACAAACTCTCATCGATAAATTCATCAAATGATGTGAAACAAACTGTCTCTGCGTTAGTGTTAACAAATGCGCTATTATATCGTTCAGCCGGAAGAGTCGATCCGATACAGTTTCCTTATCATATTTGTAACACACAAATCGATAGAGTGGTTGCTTTAAAGGACCTCGGAGTGCTTCTAGACTCGAAATTGACCTTACGCGACCACTATTCTCATATAATCTCCAAAGCAAAGAGTTTCGAGACCTTTACTGCCTTCAATCCTTATACTGTTCCCTAGTGCGCTCATTACTACAGTATGCCTCGGAAGTTTGGTCTCCTTATACGATGGTTTGGTGCAAAAGACTTGAAGCTGTTCAATCGAAATTTGTGAATTACGCACTCCGATTCCTGCCCTGGAACCACCCCCAGGAGCTCACTGACTACAGCGAACGTTGCAGACTGCTTGGTCTAGACACTCTTTTGGAGAGGAGAATCACAGCACGAGCTTTACTTGTAAACAAGATCATCACAGGCACAATCGACTGCCCGCAATTACTCAGCTCCTTTAATATCAACGTTCCGGCAAGAACATTAAGGCAACGAGATTTCCTTCAAATCGACTTCCGACGAACTAATTACGGACAACATGAACCAATAAGAAGCATGAGTCGGATCTTCAACTGTTTTTTTGAACTTTACGAATTTGACATTACAACTAACTGTTTTAGATCTATAATAAGAAATTCGCCACAAGTTAGAAATCTGATTGTCTCGATAGAAAATTATACATTTTAGTGAATTATATTTGTAATTGTCCCGTTAAACTTAGAATTAATCTTTCATGTAGCCAATTCAGTCAGATGGAATGTGATAATAAATGTAAATGTAAATGTAAACTCGACGACCTCACCAAAAGCTCTAAGGCAGCAGGTCTCAAAGTTAATTTCGGAAAGACCAAGTCAATGGAGATGAACACAGGAAATCCCTCCAGTTTCATGGTAGCTGAGCAACAGATTGACAAAGTGGAGTGCTTCCAGTATCTTGGTAGCCAGATATCGCCTGATGGTGATACCAGGAAAGAGACCGAAACCCGGATCAGAAAAGCCCGATTTGCGTTTGCAAGGTCCGAAACATCTGGCGGTCACGCCAGATCTCTCTACGAAGTTAGATCCGAATCTTCAACTCAAACGTCAAATCCGTATTGTTGTACGGGTGTGAAGCTTGGTGTACATATGCGGTGACGACGCGAAAACTGCAAGCACAGACAAGTATTTGTGCTGCAAGTATTTGTAAACCGCTGCCTGCGAAACATCATCCGCGCTTGGTGGCCTGACAACTGGATCTCGAATGAGGAACTACATCGCCGGTGTCATCAAAGGGCGCTAGAAATCGAGATTCGGAATCGTAAGTGGAGATGGATTGGGCACACGCTGCGAAGAGATGAGAACGAGATAAAGTAATCGGATATCTCCATTGGCGGCGGCTCTTTCTCCCTCTTTGGCTAGGGAGTTTGTCCATGCTCTCTTGTCTCGTCTACAAGCTCGTTTAACTGCATTTTCCAGTTCCGCATATCGTAAGCGGGCGGCTGCTTTGGGTGACCCGGTTCAAGCCTGCTCAAATGTGACTGTCGCCTTTCTCCGATCATCGACCATCCTCCAAGTTTCATCCGACATCCATTCACTTCTTCTTCCACGAACTTTACCGAGAATACCATGGCTCGTCGTGATAAAGGCATTCCTGATTCCACACCACTGTTCTTCGACTGTTCCGTATGTCGGCAGTTCCGATGAGGCTCTGGATTCAAGCTGATCAACGTATGCCCTTTTCACCTCTGGATTCTCCAACCGGCGAACGTCGTATCGACACCCGACTTTCTCCTCGCGCCGTTGGACACGCGCAACTCTCAGTCGTATTTCGCCAAGGACGAGGTGATGGTCAGATGCAATGTCTGCGCTTCGTTTATTGCAGACATCGAGAAGGCTCCTTCTCCATTTCCGGCTGATGCAGATGTGGTCATTTTGATTTTCTGTTCGGTCATCTCGGGATACCCAAGTGACATTATGTGCTAGTCGATGGGGGAAGAGGGATCCACCGATCACCATGTTGTTGTTGCCACAACATTCTACAAACAGTTTTCCGTTTTCGCTCATCTGTCCTAGACAATGGCGCCCCATGATGCGCTCAAGGTCCTGATTGTCGGAGCCAAGTTTTACGTTGAAGTCACCTTAGTGGATTTAAATATCACCCTTAGGAATTTGCTCAACCGCGCTGTTCAGTTGACTGTAAAACTACTCTTTCTCCTGTAGATCGGCAATGTCAGTTGACGCATAACACTGGACCATTGTAAGGTTTCTAACCTGTGTTCTGAATCTGGCTACGATTATTCTTTCGTTTAACGGTTCCCATCAAAATGAAACCAACTCCTCCTTCCCGAGTAGCGTGTTTCCCTCGTATGCCAGAGTAAAACAGTACTTGCCCGGACTGTGATCTCCAATGTTAGGCCAACAGATTTCGCTCAGTCCTAGAATTTCAAGCTTGAAGCGGCTCGGCTAGCCTCTCTAGCAAGTTGAACCAGCTTGCCTGGTTGGGCAAGGGTTAAAACGTTCCAAGTTCCATATCGTGTCCGTGTCTTCATGCTAAAAGTCGTCGCCAAAGTTCCAGGTCGGTCATTTCTTTCGGATTCCGTAACAATTTTATAAATCTGGAGCCTACTGCTGTTGTTAGCCTAAGGTCTCTATCCCGCGGTTAGGCTGCCATCTTGCACTTAGCTGGCGGGAGCCGCATTTCATAAAATTCAGCCGCTCGCTGCGAGACAGACGCTGTTTGAGCCACCCCTGACCTGGAGAACAGACGCGTGCGGCCACCTTCTCAGTCTGCATGCGACCAAAACATCCACAGGGGTTGGGTACTCCACTTAGGTTACTCGCATCCCAACCGGTACCACGGGGAGGTAGAGATAGGAGTTGTGAATAATAGGGGATATGCCAGCCAAACTTAAACTTATGGTACTGAAATGAATGAAATGAAAATGAAACAAAGATTCAAAAGGAATTCGAATCCTGAAATTTGGTCCACCCCGGGATTGAATTTTAAGTTCGGTTTCTGAAAAATGTCCCAACTTTAAGCTAAATTTAAGTCATATAAACTCAATTTTAACATTTTGTTAAATGGGTAGACTCAAAGAAGCTTTTGCGCACGATCTCTTGAATGAGATCAAAAGAATTCCAATATGTAATAAGATGGTTGAGATATGGCTGATCAAAATTTTCATGTTTTGAGGGGGTGATCCCAAACTTTTGGCCGGCATTGTATATCATAGCCAATATTTCAGAGTATTTTTAACTCATTTGAAAGTTGCAAACCCTATCCATTGGAAGTTCCTCCGAAAAAGAACGAAGATGAATGGTTGGGTGCGAATGATTTTTTTTTCTCTGGCTGCAGCCCAAGTAAAAAGTAAACAAAAAAAAAGTTTTGCAAGGTACCGAAAAACGCTGTTGAATCCCTCGCAGCAGATCCATTTCATGTTATGCTTCTGGCGTCTAGGAGGACGAAAACGAATTTTCTCTGCTCTCTCCCCTCCATGCTCAGTCCTTATAGTCCTTCGGCTTCATTCAACCTACAATCCCCTCTAGGTAGACGTGTAGTCTCAATTTGTGCTTTCCGAAATCAGCAAAGTAAACAGAAATTTCCGCTCGCCCAAGTCGCAACATGTGCATGTAATCAAATCCCAATGAAAGAAGCAAATTTTCACATTTTTAATATTATTTTTTTAGCTCTCCCTCCGGTGGGGATTATCCCTGGGAAAAGCTAGAGGAGTTGTGTCGGGCGTATTTTTCTTAAGACAGTTGATGAAGAAAATGATAAAGTAAAAAAAAAGAAGATGAAGAGCATGCTTAGAGAAAAGTTAATCATATTTTTTTCAGAAGCAGAAAATGCAAAGCTTCAAATATCAAAAAGTGTTTAGCACTTGTTTAATGGTGAGCAGCCGAGAGGATTTTTGCTACGGGATGATAGAATAAAAATCCTTCCACAGTTTTCTGCAAGTTACGTTATTGAATGCTAAATTACGTATGGGTTTACTACTATACGAAATTTTCCTTTTGAATTGTACTGAAAAGAATTAAATAGTTACAAATTTGAAATAAGCAAAAAATAAATTATAAAAACAAAGTGAAAAATCATTTTTTTCCTTCATTTACACATTCATGAAAAAATTATTTTGAATTATAAAAAAAAAAAAATGAAATGATGGGTTAATTCTGATAGTTGTTAATGCTATTCTTTAGTGAATAGTTTTCATCGATTGCAATCGAAATAGCCAAATTTTCAATTTTATTGTGTGGATGAGCTAAAAGCAGTATCGGCGATATAATTGGTGGTGTAGTGTGGTGTAGTGTAGATCTTGAAATCCAGGAATGTTTTGGTCAAAAATCAATAAAAAAAATCTTCCAATTGTTTAGCTTGATGGGTTGTCTTGTGGCCGAAAAAAAGTTGACTGATAGTTTTAATTCACAACGGCAAAATTAAAACATAAGGAAACTGGTTTTGGAAGATTTTTGCGTCCTTAACTCGATTTTTTGTCAGATTTTTCCTATCACTTCAAGTTTTGTGACGTTTATTATAATTTTAAACTAATCAGTTTAGAGTTTAATCGATCAATGATAACTGATAAAGCAAAAAACCTACATTAACAACAAAAAATATTTCGAATTTATTCATTATCTTTTATTCATTCAACGATAGAGATTTTATTGAAGAATGCCACAAAGGGGCAAACATCCTGAAAAAACTATACAGATGTTGTTTAGATAATTTTGTTCCGAAGGTATAACGAAGAGTAGAAAATATAAATTTAACATTTTTCTCTGAAAACTAAATTTTTAACATTTTCACAAATGCTAACATCACAACATGAAGATTTGTTCAGTTAACTATTTGATATTGAAAATTTGATCTATTGCACAACTTTATTGAAGGTTGAAAAGCATTTTCACTTAAAATATCCAAGTTTGATTTTGGTTTGAAATGTTCCTAAAATTCCCGTCTTTTATAAAACGAGGAAACATACTTACTTCAATAATTATGTCGCCCAGATTTCACAGTGAACTATTCACAGTCTCAAGGAAAATTGATCAGTAAGTTAAAAAAAAATTCTATTTTTTTTATATTTTACACTTATGCTCAAAAGTGTACGAATTTTTTCAAAGAATTTTTACCTTGAATTTTCAATAGTTATACCGGAAAACAAAGCTGATATAACCAAATACAAATTGGCGTTCAGCGCCCCTAAATTAGTCAATTCCAGTCTTAAAATTTTTGCCCCTCGGAAAATTTGAATTTTTCTTTTCTGGTGTTATAATTGTGGTTGTAGATTTTGCGTTCTGGACGTAGTTTTTGGTTTCTTCAGTTATTTTTATATTTTTTAAAACTCATTTTCACTGCACTTAGAAAAAGGGTGATTTTAATGAAAAATCAAATGAAAACGTATGAAAATGTAGGGGAGTGTGAGGATACTTGATCTCTGGGGATACTTGATTCCTTCCCAATATCTCGAAACAGGAATGTCTTACAAATATCAAATATTCTAGAAAAATGGGCCAAACAGACCACAACAACATTGCTGTTATCTTAACTAATTTTAAAAAAAAATATTTTTCGAGTTATTGAACATTGTTTGTAAAGTTTTACATAATGTGATTTGAAGACCTTTTTGTATTTATCTAAAAAAAACCAGAAAATAGCGCCTTAAAGTATGCAATAATTCTTTAACTTTTATAATTCTCATTGTCTGGTACTTACAAACTGTGAAATGAGAACTATTATGGCAAGAAATAATCAACCGACTTTTTATCTCCGGTCTTTATTAGGTTTTTGCTTTGGGTCAGTGCACCCGGAATAACGGATCAAGTCTCCTTTAGTAAAGGATCAAGTCTCCTGCACTTAAAAAATATAACAATTTTTTTAGTCTCACGAAAATGCTTCTAGCTCATCTACGAGTTCATATATCGTTCTAACTTTTGAAGCATATTAACTTTAAATTATAGACTGTCAGAAAATGCAAAAGACGGCGAGTTTCTAAATTATCCCAAAAAGATATGATGAAAATAATTGAAATTAAATGTTCAACTCTGCTTTTTCATATCTAGTTGAGCAAATGCTTTCAAATTTTGCCATTCTAAAGTTCGAGCTAAGTAAAAGCTATCGAAGCAATTGCTATTTTCTTATTCATATCACCTATTGAGATTTGTCAAAACCATAGTGATAACAATTACCCCGTTACATGAAATCTGGTTTTGTAGCAATATTTAGTTATAGCCACTAATGTCGTTTGAAAATTCTTCTATCAATGATCATGCTTTAAACTCCTTACCTCACTAAGTATTTTAAAATATGTTGTTAAAAAAACAGCAACCCCTTCCAAAATATTCGAAAATGAATTGAAAAAGTAATAATTGTTCCCCCAGTTTACGGTACTATTCTTATTTTGCACTATTTTTCATACTTTTGGTGCTTCACGCCAATTGCTTCATCCGAAAAAAATAAATTCATGCTTGATGCATACGTCGAACAGTTTAAAAAAAATTGTAGAAGAAATTTTAACGATTGTCAGTCATCCATATTTTAACAAGCAAAACACGTAAATAATGGTACTAGGTATTCCTGTTTCGCTCACTGTTTTCTTATATCTTAGAGAATGATAAAGAAACTGCATGGTGAAGGCAATAAATATATGACGTCAGCAGAAAAAAAATATTTTTGATAATTAATATTTCAGTGTTGTAACTAAATTCACTTCCCTATTTTACTTTTTCAAATTTGCCATTCCATTAAAATTTAAAACAAAATAAAGAATTTAGAAACTCAGAATTTGAAACAATTACAGGCAAATGAGGGAAATTAGGAACAATTAAAACAAATAGTCCCTACATTGTAAAGGGTGATACGGTCAAAATTTGGCAATATCAACTTGACGTATTTCTCTCAATTATGCATTTAAAAAACCTGAACACTCCTCATTTTGAAGGGATGTGTTTGTAGAATGTTGCTCCTATTTTGATTTTTGAATTCACTCTTCAGTTGTCAAAATGCCGTCCAAGGAAGAAGAGCAGGGTATCAAGATTTTGCTCGCGCATCGCGAAAATCCGAGCTACTTGCACGCAAAGCTGGCAAAATCGCTGAAAGTTGCCAATTCAACCGTAACAAATGTAATCAAAGTGTTTGGGGAACGCTTGTCGACAGCCAGGAAGTCTGGATCGGGGGGAAATCGAAAACCGGAAGCCGCTGAGACGACAAAGAGAGTTGCCGGTAGTTTCAAGCGAAACCCTAACCTCTCTCTCCGAGATGCCACAAATAAGCTGGGTGTATCGTCAACAACCGTGCATCGAGCCAAAAAACGAGCCGGACTATCAACTTACAAGAAGGTAGTGACTCCAAATCGCGATGATAAACAAAATACGACGGCCAAAGCGCGATCCCGGAGGCTGTACACGACGATGCTGACGAAGTTTGACTGCGTGGTAATGGACGACGAAACCTACGTCAGAGCCGACTACAAACAGCTTCCGGGACAGGAGTTTTATACGGCAAAAGGAAGGGGAAAGGTAGCAGATATTTTCGAGCACATGAAACTGACAAAGTTCGCGAAGAAATATCCGGTTTGGCAAGCCATCTGTACCTGTGGCTTGAAAAGCAGCATTTTCATAGCTTCCGGGACTGTCAACCAAGAAATTTACGTGAAAGAGTGTTTGAATAAACGTCTGCTGCCTTTCCTGAAGAAACACGGTTGTTCCGTATTGTTTTGGCCGGATTTGGTATCTTGCCATTACGGTTAAAAGGCCATGGAGTGGTACGCCGCCAACAACGTGCAGGTGGTTCCCAAGGACAAGAACCCACCCAACACGCCAGAGCTCCACCCAATTGAGAAATACTGGGCTATTGTCAAGCGGAACCTAAAGAAGACCAAAAAACTGCTAAGGACGAGCAGCAGTTCAAGGCAAACTAGCTTTCTGCGACGAAGAAGGTGGACAAGGTGGCTGTACAAAATCTTATGGCAGGGCAGGGGTTAAGCGTAAGGCCCGGCAATTTGGATTTGGACAAGCGGAAGCCTAACTGAATATTTTTCCTGAATTTTATACTAATTAAACTTGAAAAAGAAATTTAATTTGATTTTTTAAATAAACGATTCCACCGATTTACACGCGTTTTCCCTTGACCAAATTTCGACCGTATCACCCTTTATTATCTAGCTCAAATATATTCTAGATAAAAGGTCAGCAAACTCAAAGCCAACACTCTGAGTAACTCAACAAGAGTGGAGTGTTTTTGAAAATTCAAAAAAAAAGCATCTAGGGAAAGTTCAAAGTTTTTATAGAAAACGGAGCATTTGCGGGTATTTTGTAACGGTTTTTTTGTAGCTTGAAGGGGAGGGGGGGATGATCACCCCGATAACCTCCCTTAGGACCGCGCATGCTTGAAAGGAAGCTACTTCCGGAGAAAATATAAGTTAATTTTATACCTATTAGTCTCATGTAGAAATGTTATCGTCTTTGCGATGAGATCATTTGTTTTCTTCGCCCAAAGTAAAACAAAACAGCGAATCGATATATTTTTACCGATAAAACAATTTGATTACAACATGGTTTAAAGAAATTTCAGTCAATTCCAAACTGAAACATCGGTTAGTTTGTTTCTGATTCCAAAGAACAAGTATTAGTTAGTTGTTTCCATAATCCTTAAAATTGATATTGATTCTTATCATCTTAATGTTTATAAAACGAGCGAATTTAAGTGAAAGTGCCCTGAAATCAATTAACTGAGGGAGTAGCATAACTGATTTTTAGCAGCATAGCAGTGGCGTTGCAAGAAAGTTTGCCAAATTTTGTTCTATTCGCTCGATCGAAAACACATTCGTGAGCTGACTTCCGGAAAAAGTGTCACTGAATTCAACAAAAACTTTCCGAACGCGCTAACCCCACGAGAATATAAATATCCACTGTTCCCATCCCATCTGCGAAGCTTCACCTTCCGACGAGCTTTTTCCATCTTCATTCTATAATTCAAAGAAAAGTCTCCAATCTATTATAATGATTTATCTTGCAAGAAGTTTCCCGGCGGCACACTTTGAGGTGTGTTCGGCCATGTTCCTTTGAGAGGTTTTTGGCTTTCTTCTAAAATCCGTCTGAATGCTTTCGGGGTTTTGTCCTATACCGCTAGACTTTTTCCCCTTCATTTTAACTGCTAACCCTTCAAACCATTCATCTCCCTATTGCCTCTCGTTCGTCAAATAATTATATTATCGCCACACCGGGAGTGGAAACTTTATCCTTGCATGTAGCATGTAGAAAATTATACGTTCCATTCCGTTCTGATCCTAGAAGGACTCCGGGGGACTCATTAATTCCACCTTAAGAAACCGACACCTCGGGTTGGAAGATTTCTTTTTTTTTTAAATCGTCTAATTTGCTATCGTTTCCGCTTTCTGCGTTCGACAGTCTGAGCCAATTTTGAGGTAAAAATTATTAGAGGACATCATGTTTGCTTTGACAGTAATTTTGGAGTGCCGAGAGGGAATTACTTTTAAGTTCGATAATTACTTTATATTGAGTTAATTAAAATTTCCATTTAACCCTCTATAACCCATCTATGGAATTATTGAATTATCTTTCAGTAAAAATTTCTAAATTTAATTCTTACTAAGAAGTTAATGAAAAAAAACCAAAAAATTATACAGTTGTTTTCATTTTTTAAATAAGTTAATCATTGAATTGCCATCTTTTCAACATTAAATTCGGATTTTAAAATTGGTAACCATATTTTTTGTTGAAAAAATTGTACAGTATGTAGGTACTGAATAAGGGCAAAATGTATAGAAAAGTCTTGGGGGAAGGAGTGAATAGAAAGTACAACCTGCTCGGTTGGTGGCACTCAACAAACTGATGCAGCTCTGGTTGTCCTCGTGGATGATCACCGGCTGCTTGATGTCCTCGCCAAGTCGTTGCATCAGCTTCATGAGCCAGAGTAGCTCCTTGTTAGCTTCAGCGAGTGCAACATATTCCGCTTCGGTGGAAGATAATATAACACACTCCTGCTTTCGTGCTGTCCAACTGATCGTTCCACCGCCAAGCTTGAACAGAAATCCGGAATACAACTCCCGACAGGAGTGCCCGAAACGTGGTGTGCTTCACAACCGGGGTGTAAACCTCGTCGTAGTCAGTACCGAATTTCTGGCTACATCCTTGGGCAACTAGCCGGGCCTTGTATCTTGCAACATTCCCGCGCTCGTCCAGCTTCTTATTGAAAATCCACCGGCAGCCGACCGGCTTCCGGTTTGGGGGGAGGCTAACGATGTCTCAGGTGGATTTTTCTTGGAGGACAGCATACTTCATCCATAACATTTTTCCAGTGATCCCGTTGAGGATTCGCTAGCGCTTCTGCTAGAGTCCTCGGTTTGAACGTTTGCTGGCTTACCAGGCTGCTGACTTCGGGAAATCGAGGTGGCGTTATCCCTTTGTTCGAGTGGCCTTTGTTCGATCGGAGTGCTCGTTGATGGCCGTTCACTCTGTGCTTTGAGGGGACGTTCATCGGCATCGTGATCTTCGGTGAGTGTGGTGTCGTCATCCGATTCGTCGTCTGCTGGTTCACCGCAAACGTCCCGTGCAACGATAGGAAATGGATTAGGTTGAAAATTGTTGGCCGAAGAGAAGCGATATTCAACAATACTTCCATTGCCTTCTTCTTCTTCTTGGAAACTGCTAGTCAGCATGAAACGAGCATCTCTGCTGTTGATGACGTGCCCGGAGCTCCTGTCCAAGAATCTGTACGCTTTCTGTTGGGTCGAATAACCAACGAATGTCATCTTCTGCGCTGCTGCATCAAACTTCGTTCGATTCTACTTCGGTATCCCCACGTACGCATCCGCACCAAAAACCTGTACGTGGCTCAGGTCTGGCTTTTCTCCCCACCACGCTTCATAGGGAGTGACATCCATCGACCTAGGCGGTAGTCGATTCTGTAGATAGTTGGCCGTGTTCACAGCCTCCGCCCAGTACTTCGTCGATAGCCCTGCGTCCAGCAGCATGCACCGCGCTATTTCGTTCAAGGACCGATTTTTGCGTTCTGCTGTTCCGTTCTGCTGTGGGGTATGTGGCGTTGAGAACCTTCTTGCTTGAAGAACCTTCCCAACGACCTGTTCCTGAACTCGCCACCGTTGTCGGAGCGCACGACTTTCGGCGGCCTGCCAAATGTCGTTTTTGCCTCCAAAACGAAATCCCTCAGCTTCTCCTCAGCATCGGATTTCTCCCGCAAAAAATACACGGTTGTGTATCAAGAAAAGTCGTCGGTGACTGTCAGATAGTACCGACATCCTCCTGGCGTAACATTTTTCATGGGTCCACATACGTCCACGTGGATCAGATCCAGCGGCATTTTTGATCGCTTCTTCGTTTTCTTCGGAAACGGAAGTCGTGCAAGTTAACCCTTTTGGCAGCACTCGCACACGGACCGTATGCTACAATCGATGATCTTGATGCCAGTCGCTAGTTTCTTCTTGAACAGCTACTGGACGGCGTCGTTGTCTCAATGGCCCATCTTTCCGTGCCACGCGTGCTGGCAATCCTGCGTGTGCGTTTTCTCTTCTACCTTCATGGCGTTGTGGGCGTTCTTGATGCAATACAACCCATTGGACACAACCGCCACAGCTGCAACTTGCGCCCCTTTCATGATCCTGCAGTTCTTGGTGTCGAAAATCACCTCACCGCCCTTGGGCTTCGTGTGCCAGATGTGCCCCTTGGTTTCACCCTATGATACTACATCAAGGGGTAGGCTGTGCTCATGCACTTATACATCTCACCCTTTTCCTCTTTCTCAATTTTTCCTCAATTTCTCCTTGATCGTCGTTCTGCTTTATCCTTTTTCTCCTTTTTCCTCCTTCTCCTTTCCCTCTGGCACTCCAGAGCACAGGTCCGAGTATGGAACCCTGTGGAACACCCGCTGTTAGGGCAGTAGATCGTAACCCAGTTTCGGTTTCGTACGACAGG
The DNA here is from genome assembly GCF_029784155.1 of Uranotaenia lowii. NCBI lineage: Eukaryota > Metazoa > Arthropoda > Insecta > Diptera > Culicidae > Uranotaenia > Uranotaenia lowii. The sequence goes on from NC_073691.1 coordinate 142,976,454, forward strand.
ACTCGATTTTCGAAGAAGCTACAGAGGGTATTGGGAACACGCATCCTGTGAAACGCTTTGGCAATCGCCTTCCAGCTGGCATTATCCTCTCCAGTAGCTTACCAAGAGTGTCCAGCAGACAAATGATGATGACGGGTGCCCTGGGGGTTTCCCAGGTTTCGGTAGTAGCACCAACTTCGCCGTTTTCCACAAATTGGGGAACGCTCCCTCGTCGAGACACTTTTGTAGCACCACTCTGAAAGTATCCGGAATGGTCTGTACCGCCACCTTCAGCACTGCATTTGGGATTCCGTCCGGACCAGGAGCCTTATTCACCGCAAGTTTCTTAGCAATAGCCACAAGTTCCTCATTCGTTACTGGCTCGATGTCATGGGAACCCGCGTCGTACGGGGTAAGGGGCCACTGCGTCGGGCCATGCTGCGGGAAAAGATGTGCAACGATCTTTTTCAGTTTTTCCGGACACTTTTCAGTCGGCGACCTTGGGCCACCGAATCTCGCCAGTGCAACTTTATAGGCTTGGCCCCATGGGTTATCATCTACGCTCTGGCATAACGCTCTGTAGCAGTTCTCTTTGCTTGCTTTAATCGCTCGCTTAAGTGCAACCCTGGCTGCTCGGTAAACGGCACCTCTAGTTTCTCTGTCGGCTTCATTTCTCACCCGTTGAGCTCGTCGTCTAGCTTTTAGACAGCTAGTACGAAGCTCAGCTATTTCTGAAGTCCACCAGTAAGCCGGTCGTCGCCACCACTTCGGTGTATTTCTTCTGGGCATGGTCATGTCGCACACCGCTACCATCATTTTCGTCAGCTGCTCAGCATTATGGACCTGGGATGAGTCCTGCATGTATACAGCTTCGGTGCACACTTCCTTGTCGAAAACTTTAGTCTTCCATCTCCGCCCGCGCACTGGCAGTTGCCTTACTGCCACCGGATTTCGGTTTCCTACGCTATAGCGTATCGCCTGGTGATCGCTGTGTGTATAATTGTCACACACTCTCCAATTCATATCAGTTTTTAATGATGGACTCGCAAAGGTGATATCGATCACTGACGTTCTGTCTGGTATTCCATGCTTGCGATAGGTGCTGATGGATCCAGTGTTGCACAGCTCAACTTCCAGTCTTGCGAAGGACTCTAGTAGACTGTGGCCCCTAGGGTTGTTGCACCTACTACCCCAGTTTACCGCCCAGGCGTTGAAGTCTCATCCTATTACAACAGGGGCCTTTCCTGTCAGTTCGTGAGTGAGTTCATCCAACATTGTGTTGAAATCCCCGATCGTCCATCTTGGTGGAGCGTAGCAGCTACAGAAAAAGATGCCGTTAATTTTGGCAATCACGAATCCGTCCCGAGAATCTACCACTATCTCCTGGATAGGAAAACGTCCCGTGGCGTAGACAGCAGCTGAGCCAGACCTGTCCGCTGCCCAATTACCGTTTCCAGACGGGATTCTGTATGGTTCTGATAAAAGCGCCACATCACACTTCTTTTCGCCTACCGTTTGCTCCAGCAGAAGCTGTGCAATCTCGCTATGGTTGAGGTTTAGCTGGATTATTTCCAGTTTTACTGGCTTGCCTTTGCCTTTATATATACCGGACAGTCCAAGCCACCAGTTTCGTGGACATTTCCATCCTCCTGCTTGCATAGCATACATTTCGGCTGTTTTTTGCATTCTCGAGAGAAGTGTCCCTCTTCACCGCATCTTCGACAGCATCGTGACCGGTTGGGTCCGTTGCAGCTTCGGGATAAATGACCAAAATCCCAGCAGTTGAAGCAGCGTTGCATCTGCTTCGGTATCCTGGGTGCGGTTCTAAAATGCCCTATTGACCACCCTACTCTTACACTTCCTACCGTCAGTAGCGTGTTGGCCGCTGTTGGTGAGAGGCGAATCGTGGCAATCTGCATTCCACCGTACGCCTTTCTTATTTTTATAGCAACCGATTCGTTGCTCATGCCAGGTATGCTGGAGAGAGCTTTCTCGAGCTCCTCTGCAGTGGTAAACTCATCAAGGTCTTTACATTCAATGGACGCGATCTGTGATAGCGCTCGGACAGTCGCTTCATCGCCTAGGGTGCTTTCGACAAGCTCCTTGAAGTCGGCGCTTTTTACCGCCGGGTCTTTTTTTAGCTCGAAGAGCAGTTCGCCTTTTTGGGTGCGTCTTGTTTTGGTGACGCTCTCACCAAGAGCAGATAACTTTGGCTCTGCGCGTAACTGCGCGGAACAAGTCCGCATACGTTGTGCCTTCTTTCGCTTCCACGATAAGCGCATCACCCCTGGACATCACCCGCTGAGGTTTGGGTTTTGGGGGTGGTTCTGGTTTCATAACGACCTTTTTTTTCACGTTCTTCTTCCTATTGCGAACCATTCGCCAGCCTCCAGCACTGCATTCACCGTCGGCATCCTCATAATCCGTGGCCCTCCTTTTTTTCGGAGGAATCGTTCACGACGGGGGAGTCGCGATCTTTTTTTGCGGTTTTTCTTGGCTTGGACTCCTTCGAAAGTCCTTGAGAAGCAACCAATTTTGCTTCCTCCAGGTCCTTCTCTGCAGCCTCGGCCTTCCGCACCAACTCCGTTCGTTCCTTGACGGCACTCTGCAGGAGCATCATCAATTTCGGCACCCAGGTCTTGATGTGCGTGTGCACGTTGTTGGTGCTTCGCACAAACTCCTGCATCTTGTTGACCATGTCGGCTGCCTCCAAAAGACCAAATTTTTTGATGCACCTTGGTGCACCTCTTCCAGCGATTGGGACCTGCTCCTCTTGCTGGGAACTGCTGAGGTTTTCAGTGGACCCATCAGCGATCGGGCTTCTTCCCGCTTCCTTGGCAACCTCCCTGCCAATCTCCTTTCCTAGCTCCTTTACTACTTTGCTCAGTAGAGGAGACCTAAGGAGTTCTCTCTTAGCAAAGACCTCCGTCTGAGTTCTTCTGCTTTCTCCTCCTTCGTCCGAGCTAACATCAGTTGTCTCGACGTTCTTTCTGTTTTTAGTGTTGTTGTTTATGTTCATGTTTAGTCCCACGAGTAGCTAGGGAAATATACGGTCCACTGCACCAGTGCCCTGCTTTAGCGCAGCAAGGACTTCATTACTGTGGGGTGCGTCCTGGTGCCCTACAGGCGGTTGTACTCCATTTACCCGAAAACCATTGCCCAGAATGAAAAATCCCCAGAATTCCAATCACCAGAAAAAACCATTCCCCAGAATTTTTTTCCCCTGACGAACCATTCCCCAGAAAAAATTTCGCCAGAATGTACCATTTCCCAGAAATTTTTTCATCAGAATGAACCATGTACCAGAATTTTTTTCGCCAGAAGGACCATTTCCCAGAAAATTGAAAACATTTATCCTTACTAGAAATTATTAAAAAAAAAGGAATTGTTACAAAAAAAAGGGGGTTTCATAACTCTATTCTTTTGCGGCAAGGCCGCAACCAACGAGGATGAAGGGGCTGAGGCGGCACAAAGCCGCCGAAGCTCCCAAATCCGAGGAGGCCGCCGACCCGCCGTCGGAAGCGGCGGCCCTAAGACATTGGTCTAGGTCTGCCGGGGCTTCCTAGGTCTGCGTGAAAGCTAGGGGTGATCCCTTAGCCCCGTCCGCCACGCGACAGCGTGAAGGACAAAACGTCTTTCAAGTTCGAACGCGCAGCGTGAGGAGTCGGATACCAAAACGGTTTCTTAAAGGACCATGGTAAGCATTGAATCAATTAAAGTACCCAAACCATAAACAAAGCACAATATTGGTTCTAAAATAAATTTAGTTGGAAAATTTCAAAGTCGTAGTTTCATTTAAAAATCATTTTGAAAAAAAATTATTTCGAATCATATGAAATATTCAAGAATTCATTAGAAAAAAAAAAAAAAATACTAGGGGAAAAAATCTGGGATTTGTGCCATTCTGGTAAATGTTCCATTCTGGGGAAAAAAATTCTGGGAAATGGTCCATTCTGGGAAAAAAATTTCTGGTAAATGGTGCATTCTGGGGAATTTTTTTCTGGGAAATGGTTCATTCTGGGGTTTGATTTCGGGTATTTGTCATTCTGGGAAAAATTCATTCTGGGCAATGGTTTTCGGGTAAATGGGATACAATCCTACAGGCTACCGTTTGCGACTGACACATTTTCGACCCGCCAGCCTTCCACCTCATCAGCACGGTCTTTCGCATAGAGGCGTTTTCACACCCCCATGAGCGGCACACTCTGGGTAATCTTGGATCGTTGTATCCAATAGGTTCCGTTAGAAATGTTATCGTTAGAAGAGGGGATGGTTCCGATTTGTTCCGGGTGCATAATCCGAGTTCGTGTGCGTAGGTCAGGGAGGAGTTTTGCTGCATTTAGTCGCCTCTTACGACATGGGTCAGCGACCCCGGGGTAGTATTCTAATGCCGCTACCCCACAGCCACCTCACCGCCCTTAACAACCAGCTTGGGCACCGAGATCAGGGTGGTCTCCAGATTCGGTACGAACAAAGTATCCGAAAGCGTGATTGTGCGATTTTTGCCTTAAAGATCGCAGCAACCCACTTTGGACGTGCCTTTGCCCTTCGCAGCTGCCATCGTCCCGTGGGCCAGCATCACGTTTTCGTTGATGGTTTCATCCAGATCCAGAATGAAGTCTCGTTCGGCGTACATGTGGGATGTTGCCCCGGAGTCGACGACCCAGCTTCCGGTGTGTCCAGTACGCTTCGTCGTGAAAGAACAATTTGCATTCGTCACTTCACGCACGGCCTTCGCTCTGGGTGGATTTTTCCGGATTTTCTGGTCGCTTCTGGGTTTAATTTTACAAAGATTTGAAAACAGTTCAGAATAAATATTGTTAATCTTGAGTAACCTTACTCAATCATCAAAATTAGATTGAGAATTCAAATATTTGAGTAAAAAGTAGAACACCTCGCCTGCTTCCCTCATGGGGGGGGGGGGGGGGGGTGGGGGTTGTAAGTTGTACCTTCCTGGTTTTAGCCGTCTTAGGACAACCAAGAAAATAATCATGAAAGGTTTTTTGGAGATGTTAAGTACGATTTAAAATCTAATGATGAGTTTTGATGAAAAAAAAAGTTTTTTTCAATTTTTTTTTCTTTATTTTCGTTAGGTAATTTCTGGGTTTTAACAAAATTTGCCTGAAAATTAGCCCGATATTGCTCGGCTTTTGGTCGCAATTCTGAAATCAAATGCCCGGATTTTGCCAGGTTTTTCATAAAATTGCCCGGATTTGTCCGGCCCGAATACGTGCTGAAAAAATTCTGGCAGCCTTAAACTAAACACATACAAAAAAAAAATAACTTTCACTTGAAACAACTCGATTGCTTCTAAATGCTTCGATTTCATTAGAAGAGGTAATTGTTTGCGAGCGTAAGAAAAAATAAATATTTTTTTGAGATTGAAATTACATTTTTGCTAACATAAAAAAATTCCAAATTGAAACCAAATATTGCCTATTTGAAAAACAATAGACTTTCAAACGTTGAAAACAGTTTTCAAATATTTTAAGTTTAGACTTAGTTATTAAGATTATGTGGAAAAATTTCATGTTGGTCAGAATTACCCAAATGATCAAAGAATCCCCAGTTTACGGTTCATTTAATTTTGCAGAAATAAGTTTTTCAATGCATTATCCTTAAATATGACAAGAGTTATTGTGGAATAACAGTAGTTTTCCTGTTTTTAAATTGCAACAAAATTTTTCTGTGGGTGTGTTCTGTAAGTGAAGTCTTTAATCTACTCGGTATGAAATCTGGTGTTCTACTTTTTGTTCTTTGTCTTTCGATTAAAAACTGTCTTACTTTTTTGTTCGTCCAACAAAATGTTCTTCTTTTCCTTATGATAATTGTATTCCAAATCTTAAACTAAAGTAAGAATTTCCATTCCAAAAGTTAAAATCCACCATATTTAGGAGAAAGGATTTTGGCAAGGTCCAGAAGTCTGGCAACTTCAATTTAGATTTTGATTTGTTTGTAGATTTTGAAATTGTTAAAATTTGTCGAACACTATTTTCTAACTTTTATTAAAATAATGGCGTCAAAGATGAAGCCGATAAAAGTTACTTAGATTAGAACCGTAACATTTAGAAAACTGGTATTTAGGTCCAGCTTCCTGATATACAGATTCCGGTAGAGCCAGCCAACGTTTTGAATACAATCTTCCCTATCGCATTGAAATGTCTACTGTTCCGGTAGCAAACGGGTTAACTTTCTTAGGTTACAACCCAATTCAAATCTTAACCTCTTTCTACCCTCGTTTCATCAACGAAACGGATTCCATTTGCTAATCATTCAAATCCAATCTAGTTGGAACCACTTTGTGAGCTGCTGGAGACACTTACAATCGTCTCAGGCGTCGCTCGTGTTGAACCTCAAAGAAACGAAACTTGATCCATCCTCCGTTCATTCATTCATTCATTCATTCATACACCTCGCTCACTGTCATGCAATTCCAAGCCACAGATTCCATCCACAGTTTGCGAAGCTCAGAATAACAAGACTAAACTGCAAGCAAATTAAGTGATTGTCCCACAAAATGGGAAAGATGAATGTTGTGTTTGCTAGTCTCATCTTTTAACTCAGCTCGTCGGATGTTGCCTCGAAACTTCCTCACCGAGCCGAGTCTTGTTGAGTCAAGAGGAGCCGATACGAACGTTAGTCACAAATTTATGTGTGTTCCGAAAACATTGAAGAATGGGCTGATGGAGCAAGAGTGTTTTTCTTTTTTATCCCCCCCCCCTCTCCCTATTTCCCAATTGATGGAAAAGGGCGTGAGAGTTGAGGGTGCCCCTCCTTCCCATTCCACAATTTCCATTCTATAACGGGGACAAATCTGAACACGAAGAAGGATCAAATCCTAATGTGCATGTGTCTTACTGAATTTCAATTTAGGGATTTTCTTTCTGCTAAAACCGAAACACAGGCACGCATTCGGGCGCTCATGAGGGAAAAACGAGCTCCACATCCTGCTGACTGATGAGAATTTAATCAATTCCGATGAGAAAATGGCAGTCGTCTGCAAAATCCGACTTCAGATGGCAGAGGGGTTCTTGCCATTTCTGGGTGCAGCATCTTGAGGGATCTTACTGGGTCCTGGCCCTGATGTATGTATGTTGCTGATGAAAATGGATTGACTGGGTGGTGTATTTGTGGCCGACAACGAAGATATTCCGGTCATCATTCGTTATTGCTTGATGGCACTGAAAGCTGTACCCATATTCTTGCTGGTTTGCTGAAAAAAAGGGTCAACCGAAAATGAAAACAATTGTAGCTGATTTGCGTTATTTCTTGGGTCAGAACGAACCCGAAGTGATTCCATCAGAGAGGTAGGGAATGTTTGTTATATGGTAATCTAATGTAAATGGATATTAGATTGTAAAATAATATTACAGTGATTGGTTTGCTCATTTCGTAAATACCCATGTTTTTTTAATCCAAAAACTAAATAGATTAGATGTTTTGTTAGATCCGCATTTGACCTATCAATAGAAAAATAAATAGAAAAATAAATTGATTCTGTGTAGTGTTATATAAATGTTGCATCTAACCCCGCTGTAATATGATGCCCCGTTTGACGGTACGTTGTAACAAACTACATATGTTTTAACGAAAAATCAATAGGAACGTTTGAACATATATAACTTTTGATATACTTGTGAGGACATAACGCATAAAGCAGCAATAACGGTAGTTTTAGGTTTTGTTGGTATTAAATTTTACATTTTTTTTTCTGACAAAAAGTTTTGAGAGCAAAATCACAATGATGTTGCATACTTTAAGGGGTAAAAAACACTACACAAAATTTTACATAATATTGTAGCATATGGAAACAAGATTTAAACTGTGAATCATTGCCTTGCATGTCGATGCATTTTTTTAATCTTATTCATAAGTTAGTTTTAATATTAAGTCTGTATGACTCCAAATAAATATACTTCAATGCTTTATTTAAACTTTGTGGACAATTTTTGACAGTGTTTGCATACTTTTCCACCACTCATATAAGTAGTTCTTTAAATAATTAACGGTTTTGTCAGCTATCAACTTGATAATGATAGATATCAGAGGAAACTGTGCAATTTTTTTTTCTTTTTCTCTTGCATCGTAAATATCTATAAAACGAGTAAATTTTAAATTTTGAAAAAAATAGGTCGTATAGTACTTTTGACAGGCTCATGCTGTCAATATTTTTTTATGTCTGAAAACTAAGAAATGAGCTACCAGCAAAAGAAAGTGTTCCATTTCTAAAAGAACTAAGCTTTCCATGTGAAAATTTGTTGACATTTTTTTTTAAATATTGCATAACTACAGGGGCAAAGGAACTTGACTTTCAGTACTTTTTCGATTGTAGTCTAACGCAATTCAACCAATTTTTTTTTGTTTTGATTATAGTCGTTTTACCATCTTTATGGCATTCGCGAATTTATCAACGTTACAGTTGGCGGATCGTTATTGAAAAACTTATCCGGTACAACTGTGTTCGATGTTTACTCTTGGGCTCGAACTCGCGGACATCGGCTCAGGAGACAACAGACTTGCCAACTGAGCTATATCACAAGCCCTAAAAAACCAATTTTATCGAAATTTGAAACCTATTGAAAATGACCCACAACTAGTTTTTAAACTAGTTCAAACTTGCCCTCAAATAACTGAGATACCGTCAACTGGATCATCATGCAACAGTTTTCAATAATAACGGCTTTTAAAAATGTTATGTCCACTGATAATCATACAGCTTGTAAATCAAAAGTTTAAAGGTTAGTGAGACATCAAATTGACGAAGTCAGAAAATCTATTGGTTTCACCGGTTGTTTCTAAATTTACAAAAACATGCGACTTCCACCCTGCTTAGAAAATGGGGTAAGTTGCAACAAACTTTGTTTTTAATGAAAATGAAATGAAATTCAGACAATTTTATTATTATCATTTATAATTTCAAATATTTTGGTGATGTTATGACGCATAAAGCACCAACTGCAGTAATTTTTGGTTTTGTTCGAATTTAATTTTTCATATTTTTTGTCAAAATATTTTTAAAGAAAAAGCATAATAGTGCTGCATACATTAAGGGGTAAAAAATACTGCAAGATATTCTTCCAGCTGAATTCATAAAAAATAATGTTAGGATGGATGAAATTTGAAATTAACAAACGCGTGATGCAAAACAATCAAATTCCAGCATATGGAAACGAGATTTAAAAGGCTAATCTTTGATTTGCATTTTGATGCATTTTAGCCCAGACTGGTACCTGAACTATAAAAATGTTCCAATAAAAAATTGGAGATAATCCGAAAAATACTACACCAAACTCACCAATAATGTTGGTATAGGATAAAAAAAGCAATATAAAGTTTGTAGGCGATATCGTTAAGCCAATCCGTCTAACTGAGTAATGTATTTAACGGCATCGAAAAATGTAAAAAATGTATCGATTTTTTTTTAAATTCTCTATGAGAATCAAAAGCATTAAAAAAAGAAACTATCTCACGATGTGAGAAACTATGTCATCATGGTTTTATTATCATTAAATGATAACCTTATTACTTTAAATTCAAATAAAAATTGAATGAGTGTTGTGATAAACAAATATTTTATCTAACTTTGCTGTTGCATGACGCTCCGTTTGGCGGTACGCTGGATCTGAGATTGTCGTGTTCTTCCTCACGCAAATATTTCTTTGGCAAAGACGTAAGAACTCAGTCGGGCAAAGCTTAGCAGAATTTTTCAACCTTCTAAAGGACACCTACTCCAAGCGGAATAGCCATCAGGATCAATAAATTTGAAGATCGAGACGACAACCGAGCGTAAATTTTTTAATTGCCATCGTGTTATTATTAAGTGCCTTTTTCTTAACCATCATACAATCTTAGAGCCCATTTGGTTAAGCTTCCATATTTTTTTCTGCGGGAAGTGGGAAAAACTCTAAAAGAAAAATTAAAATCACAATGCAACAGCAAGTTTGTTCCAGTGACTTTCTATCCGAGTTAAAAACTTTATAATATTATGGTGTCTCTACTTGAAAGGACATCACTTTTGACAGTTAGGACCGATAAATAAAGTAACATGCATAAATTTCGGGAATTCATCTCTTCATAAAGTTATTTTATCTTTCAAATCTCGACGTTCTAAAGTTAAGAACAGTTATGTTAACTCTTACTTTAAATTTGATTATTTGTTTCGAGATTTTTACGTTTATTTAAGATAAATAAAAGAGTTCAAATTAATCGATTAAAAATTTGCTAAGTTCAGTTTAATAATTTAATAATAAGATTTTCTAGGGTGCGGCTCAGCATCAGTTACGTTGCATTTGTTAAAATGAGTGCAAGTGCACTCGAGGCACGCTCGACCGATACTTGAGAGGATTGGACAGTTAAAATCACCCTCGTCACCTCGAATAAATCAGGATTTGTTCTTCTCAAACTTTTAAAGTACTCGTTGACGTTGATGGATGTTGGTTTTCGATCTTCTACTCCAAGTTTACAGAGTGTTTCCATGAGGGACGACTCTCTACTTTCGGAACCTGGTTAAGTTTCCTCACCCCCACCCACAAGGTAGCTGTCAATTCTTCCTCTAACAACGAGGATTCAAGACTGTCGATCAAGTTTTCGGCAAATGTTTCTTCGATTGAGTTCCGAACATTTCGGATGCGCTTCAAGATATCGACTATAAAGGCCTGAAGTTGAAATAATTTGAGTAAAAACACTTTTATTTATTTATTGTTCACGGTCTTCGATAACTTAATATTATACAGACTGGTTACTTAAACTACGCTTAAAACTATCCTTACTTATATTAAAATCAAAATACACATACACTTGGTTGAACAATCTACAAGAGATGTCAAATGGATTATAAAATTCATTTCTTCCATAATTGTTTAATCTTAGCGGCTCGAAATTTCTTAGGGAACGAGATGGGACATGATACGGTATCCTTTCGATGAGACTGGCACTATCTATATTCCCGGATATGACGTCGAATATAAACAAACGACGAAGCAGCACAACACGTGAGCCGATTGGTTCGATATTCAAGATTCCACATCGGTCATGGTAGGAGGGAAGTCGCTGAGGTTCATTCCATGGTAAATTTGGAAGCGCGTATCGCAGGAACCGCCTCTGAACTGACTCAAGTAGTTTCAGCCCTCCAATTGAATTAGGTGCCCATATTTGGATATTGTACTCCAAACCGCTGCGAATGAGTGAGCAGTATAACACTTATTCATATCATTAAATTTTATCGGCCTTATCGGTGAAAAGTGATGTCCTTTTTTGTAAGAACATCTGAATATTATGAAATTTTATAAACGGATAGATAGTAAGAAGAAATGAAAGATGGTGAAAATGAGCGGGTGGAATTTATTAGAAACATTATCATTACATACCAAATTTTTGTTTGGCACGGGCCAACTAGGGTAACGGACTTATTTTGGACCAGAGGACCAATTTTAGACCACCGTGTCTAGCTCTCTTATAAAGCATCTAATAATAAAAAAATTAGTGCATATCATAAAGTGCCCGGGCTTCAACAATATTTGCTAAAAAATTTCATGATTTTTTTGTTTTATAAGTAGGCTAGACAAGGTGGTCTAAAATTGATCCTCTCCTAGTTGCATCTACCACTACACATTAGTAGGCCAAGCGTGGTTCGTTCCACAAGGGGTAACTTAGATGAGTTCGATCCACGTCTGCACTTTAGAGGAACGAACATTTTGTAGCAAGATGAGCTGCAACACATTAGTGTGAAGTTTATTTCAATTATAAATGAAGAAATAAAACACAATAATTTAAGTTTGTTACTAAATTTTATCGGCCTTATTGTTGAAAAGTGATGTCCTTTGTAGGAAGAACATCTTTAGGTGATGAAATTTTTCTAAACGGATAGAAAATTAGAAGAAATTGAAAGATGGTGAAAATAAGCGGGTAGAATTTATTAGAAACATTATCAACACTTTTGTTGGGCACGGGCCAACTATTATAAAGTGGTAGACACAAATATAGTTGCATTTACAACTACACATTAGAAGGTCAAGATGAAAAGTTGCAGTGCGAACGAACAGAAAGATGAATGTTTCGCACCGAATTCCGGCTGTTACTGAAGCGATAATAACTAACTGAAAAGGCTACACATCGATAGATCCGTTTCTGAGTTGACGGGAGCTTAAATATCTGAGCGATCACATACCATCTTGTTGTTCGTTCGCGCTGCATTTCACCCCTTGTGGAGCAAACCACACTTAACCTACTAATGTGTAGAGGTAAATGCAACTCTATCTGTACCTATCACTTCATAGTAGTTGGCCCCTGTTCAACAAAAATGTTGATTATTGTTTCTAATAAATTCTACCCGCCCATTTTCACCATCTTTCATTTCTTCTAACTTTCTATCCGTTTATAAAATTCATAATCTAAAAATGTTCTTCCTAGAAAGGACATCACTTTTCAACAATACGGCCGATAAAATTCAGTAACAAACTTAAATTATTGTGATTTTTTTCGTCATTTTTAATTTTAGAAAACTTCACACTAATGTGTTGCCTTCAAAATGTTCGTTCCTCTGAAGTTCAGACGTTGAACGAAAAATATTGCTGCCCTTGCTAAATTTTTATCTCAAACAGTGTCCTGTCTGCCCTAAAGGGCTTCAAACAAAATGTCTTCAACGGGATTTTTTCAAGTTTTCTAACGTGTACTATTGTTAACACTAAACATACCGACACTTTGTATATACCTATTCATACCGCGAGCGGTCAAATGACGGTTTACACTGTTTTCGCTGAAACTTTCTTGTTTCTCAATCGATTTCTTTAAAATTTATAGTTTTGAGAAGCCGGTAACGTGGCTCAAATATGTTTCTCAGACAGTTTTCAGCTTCAATCAAAAATTTCAAAGTTATTTTAAGTACAAAAAATTTTTTATGAAAAAACATGCTTCAGAAAAATTGCTATAAATCAGTTATTTAGTGCTCGAAAAAAATTTCACTTAGTGCCTGAGAAAGCTGAAGTTAGAAGCTATATGCTGCATATACGGAAATTTTTATCAAATTTTTTTTAAGGTCATGCCCACAAAAAATGTAAAAAAGTTGTGTAAAACCCGTACTTTTCAATCAATCAACCGCCAAAGCTGTTGCTGTTACAGTAGAAAAATTTCAAAAAATGAATTGAAAAGTTGACGTAATTTGTCACATTTTGGCATCTTTATATTTTGTAAAATTCGAAATGCATAATTTATGACGAATTTTAAAAGGTAGGTGTTTTTCGAACATTTCATCAATTCGGATTTTTGATACGATTCCTACACCTAAATTTAGCTTTGCACTGGATTTTGAGTATGTTATCGTAAGGTTTAGGCAAAAAAATTATATGCAAAAGAAAGAAAATTTCATACCGATTCTAGTGAAGTAATTACATTGGCGGTGCGATGCTTGACAAAAATATAATAAATATATTTCTGAAAGCAAAACCACAAAATTTGAGCGAATGCTCGTTTGTTTTTTCGTTTCCTTTCACCCGTCTTCGTGTGCAAAATTGCTTTGTGATATTACCACCCACTGCGCCCGTCTGCCAAGCAAGAATTTGTGCTGACTTTTCAAAATTCAGAAACTACTTCACTGTTTTATTTATCATATTTTTGCTAAGCATTGCACCGCCAATGCAGTTACACCACTAGAACCGGTATGAAATAAGCTTTCTTTTGCATATAGTTTTATCGCCTAAACCTTACGATAACATACTCAAAATCCAGTGCAAAGCTGAGCTTAGGTGTAAGAATTGTCTCAGAAAATCCAAATTGCTGAAAAGTTCGAAAAACAGCTTCTTTGAAAATTCGTTATAAATTATGTATTTCGTATTATACTAAATCTAAAGATGCCAAAATGTGACAAATTACGTCAACTTTCCAATTCATTTTTTGAAATTTTTCTACTGTAACAGGAACAGCTTTGGCGGTTGATTGATTGAAAAGTACGGGTTTTACACATTTTTTTTACATTTTTTGTGGCCATGATCTTAAAAAAAATTTGCTAAAACTTTCCGTATGTACAACATATAGCTTCTAACTTCAGCTTTCTCATGCACTAAGTGAAATTTTTTTCGAGCACTGATGAACAGATTTATAGCAATTTTTCCGAAGCATGTTTTTTCATAAAAAATTTCTTGGACTTAACATAACTTTGAAAAAATTGATTGTAGCTGAAAATTGTCTGAGAAACATATTTGAGTCACATTATAGGCTTTTCAAAACTATAAATTTTAAAGAAATCGGTTGAGAAACAAGAAAGTTTTAGCGAAAACAGTGTAAACCGTCATTTGACCGCTCGCGGTATGAGTAGGTATACCACATGCGTTATTCGAAAACCACAACACTTAGAAAAAATTTAAAAACGCAAAAATACTTGCATTTTGAAAATAAAAATAGTCCTGTCGTTAATTTGGCGAAAAAAAATTTATATAAGGCTTAATCATCCTTCAAAGTTTCAAAACCGTCATTTGACCGCCTCCGGTACGTTTAGTGTTAATAACCATGCCAAATAAAAATCATTGAATGGTATGTGCTTCAGTTGCATTTCCTCCCATTGATCAACCAAATCTTACCAAGAAGAAAGAAGTTTAGTTAATTAAACAGCAGAAAATAATGTGACATGTTCTTTGAAATGAAGCTATCGTTATAATTCTTTTTTTTTTTCAATTTTCTATTATATACTACAGTTTCTATGTATAATATGGTTTTTCACTTTCTATGTATAACATAGGTAAAGTTAAACGAAAAATCATTTCTACCAGTCCACTCCACACGATGCTAAACGAGCCCGAAGCCCGAATAAACCTAGCAGCAAATGCCTCAAGCAGGTAGAAAAACGACTCAGGCCGTTCAAAATCAAACGACTCAAGCAAGACATAAAAACCTTGAATTAAAATCTAAAACATCAAGATAGCCAAAAAGAGTCGGAGTCAAAACAAATATACATACTCAAGACGCGAGTTAAAAAAAAAATTCAAGTGAGTCGAAATCAAGAGACTCTTTCCGACTCAAGGATTTAAAATCAGCCTTCCTGAGAGCGGATTTCATTTGCACCCAAAGACTTTTCTCATAAGACTCAGGTTCCTCATCTGCTGCTCTACTCACCACCAAAGAAAAAGCCTCATCTGCTGTGCTTGAGCGGCATTTCTTGTCACCTCATTTGACTCTTGAGCGATTTTTTTAAGAACGAGTAAGCGTCGCTTTGTGAGAGACATTCCGAAAAAGATCTGTATTATTTTTACTCTCACTCAGTGTTGGGTTGATTTTTTGACGTTGAATTATGTCTTACGGCAACACCATAGGGATGCAAATTGAAATTCGCACTCGGATCTCGTTTCGCTTGAGCTTGAGCTTGAGCTTAGATAAACCGTACATTTCAGTAGTTGCTACTCCGTGATTGACAAGAACCATCAAAATTGTACATAGATCCAAATAAATGGGGCTTGGGATTAGCTTACCATTTTCTGTGTACACGTTTCGAAGGTTCCTTATCTTATATGGTCAATAACGGCGCCGGCCACGTCCTTACGGTTTATCGGGGAAAGGGAAGGATTGTTAGTTCGACTTCCGTTGCTACTAGAGACCGAATACACCTCTAAATCTCCACGGTCGTCTCAGGAAAGGTGTTTGTTAGTGGGAAGGTAAAAAAGATCTGGATTCCCTTTGGGAAGGGATGTGATCAAAACAAAGTAAAATATTTAATGATCATCACGTCGCACACTATAGAGTACATCGCGTTTTTATTTACAGCAAATACGTCCTTACGTGGCATTGTCGTACACGTACAATGTACTTAGCACCGATGCAACTTACCGAATTTTACCGCGCGCTTATAACGAGAAGAGCAAAACATCCTGGCGTGGCATGTCATACACGTACAATGCATTTATCACCGGCGCAACTCACCGAAGATTATCGCTCGCTTAAAACGAGAAGAGCAAGAACGACCTAACGAGCAAAAACGTCCTAACGCATTATGCAAACGGAGAGAAAAAGAGAAAAAAACGCATACGATCGCGCCTCGCTTGCCTGATTTACTCTTTTCCCAAGCAACCGAACGGAGGAGTAAATCTCCATTGTTGCTCTCATGCAGCTTCTTCCTTGCACTGAGAGAAAAAAAAATTAACCGCATTAGAAATAATTAATATTGGAATCATTATAAACCAAGAGAAAACACGTTAAAACGCGGTATTACAATACACGTACGAAATTAAAAGCGGAAAAATTATCCATCACCGAACACTGTACAAGCCTTCGATTTCACGGCCTATACTCTCCACCAGATGTCGTTAAGAACAAAAAAAAATCTTTTACTCACCAGATATCGGTATGATAGTTTGAGAGATGTAACGCATTGTAACCCTTACTAATAAATGTAAGATCTTTTCTGAAGCTTTTGTAGCGCTATCTAGATTCATTTTTTCTGGTAGTTGTAACAAAAGGCCAAAACAAACGCTTCGTCATCGCATCACCAATTGAGAAAATTTACGACCGAAAAATACATTTTACGCTCAGCCGCCGGTTATTTAATGTTAAACTCCATCATCTACACATAACAATTCACTTCACTCACACTTTCCACAAACTTTCATCGTGAAAAATCATTACTAAAATCACAAAATTGAATTTAAAAACTTTAAATCAAAATCGCGTTGGTTTGGAATCCACAAATTGAAATTCGCACTCGGATCTCGTTTCGCGAAAAAAAAACTTCTTTCACGGACATCTCTTTTAAAGAACATTTCGGATTGGTTGTGTGTTGGTACACCGATACTAATAAAGCGAAAATACTAATTGGTGCCCATAACACTGCAGAAACACCCGAGCAATAAAGCCCCTAGCTTAGCTTAGCTTAATAGTCCCGCGTTGATTCTTGGTCCTAGTCAAGATTTTAAGTCGAAAGTTTGGATTTCGGCGGCTGGGCTTCGATGCCACGCGCTTTCGGGTCTGCCCACAAATACTTGCAGTTTTCGCGTCGTCACCGCATATGTGCATCAAGTTTCACACCCATACAACAATACGCATTTGACGTTTGAGTTGAAGATCCTGATTTTCGTTCATAGAGAGATCAAACGCCAGGTGTTCCGAAATCTTGCAGACGCAAACCGAGCCTTTCTGATCCGGGTTTCGATGCCCTTCTTGGTACCACCATCAGGCTACCAAGATACTGAAAGCACTCCACTACCTCAAATTGTGGTCCAGCTACCACGAAATTGTGTTGATTTCCATCGACTTGGTCTTTCCGACCTTGACTTTGAGACATGCTTCCTTGGAGCTTTCGATGAGATTCTCTAGTTTACTCTGCATGTTTTGTAGTCTTTGGCGAGCAAACCAATATAGTCTACCAGGTCAAGGTTGTTTAGCTGCTCCATAGTCATATGATTACACGGCAAACCTCGGATCGATCCACAGTCAATCGATCCAGTCAAGATCTCATCCATTACGATGATAACAAACAACGATGATAAAATACATTCTTGTCTTACTCCAGCAGTTACCGGGATTGGAGCGGACAAGACACCGTCGTGCAAGATCTTGCACGAAAATGTCTCGTTCAGTGCTTAGATGAGATCGACTTGTTTATCTGGGACTCCTCGTTGTCTAAGAGCAGCCCAGTTGTCTTCGTGGTTCAGTCGGTCGAATGCTTTTTCAAAATCTACTTTTTTTGGATTTTTAGTACCAAAAATGGAGAAATAAGGTTGTATATGAAACTAGTTGGGTATTCTCGTCAACATCCACGATCTGACGATATTAAGTAATTCCTATGAATAAAATTTGATGTCTGTGCTACGGCTTTACCACAACAACTAGGAAGTTGAAGAAAGTGTTTTTGAATTTAATGAACACTCTTTAGTTGTGTTTTATTTATCATTCATTATGACTTGATTTGAAGTGATATAAATTGCAAGTGAACCAGAACTCGAAAGACTATAACATTCTGGAATATTATTCGAAACATTATCGTTTCATTTGCTTCAAAAGATCATACACAATAATACAGAAAATAAAATGCAATTTTCAAATATTGAAGTGATCCGAAGCTCAATAAGCATAGATTTTCATTAATCCCAGAAGTGCTTCGGAATGACCACTAATGAGATAATTTCGTTACCATCAAACCGCACGAGTCGTTACATCTTCCGGTTTTCTTTTGCTGCCTCGAAAACCAATGAACCCGGACCAAACGGTTGTCGCCCGCAACTGGCTTCGGTTGTGATTCTTCTGTTAACGAAAAAAAAACTTATTCCAGTGACCAAATTTGAATGCTACCGGAGCCAAACTATCGACGAGAATGAGGGCGGAACACAGTGAGTGGTGCGGGTCAACCTCGCCCTCTTGACACCAGAACCGATCCCGGCTAGCGCGGAAGACCGGCCGGCTGGCTATCCGACAGCGACCGACAGCTCACAATGAATGTAATTATTCAATTTAGCTTAATAAAATCATTCCTATGAATGAATGGAACATGCAGCGCTAACAACCATCAGCAGTGATAAAACGAGAATGAAGCGAAACGACCCACAGCAGATGGAGAGGCGAGAAGAAAAAAAAACACCAAAATCAGTTCTACTCTCCTATCGGATTTGAAAATCCTTTTTATTGAAATTGTAAGCAATATTTTTGCAGTTAATTTTGAAGTAATTGTTTCGAAATTGGTTTTATAAAAAAAAATGTGTCGTACAGAATTGGTTCATTTATATAAAAGAAGAAAAATAACGGTTTTCCTAGCAATATATCTCATGCACTAATATGATAAATGTAGTCGTTTTTCACGAAATACATATACAATCTCTGTCATATAGGAGCGTTTTTAATAACTCATGGAAATTTATAGTTTTTGGCGATTTTTTATTTCCATAAAGTCCAGAAGGCAAAATAAACCCCCATTTCAGAAATTTTTGGTTCTGTCCGAAATAAATTTTAGTTTTACACTTTTCCTCTCACTAGAGCTGACATCAGAAAATGCTTATGGGGACTGCATACATTTAGGGGTAGCAATTACAGACCCCGTTCGATGATGGCATGGGTCGAATTTGGTTCAATTCAATTTTGACAATGGTGCCTAAATGGAAAGGTTTTTTGATACAATACTAATGTTTTAGTGATATTGACGTTATGGTTCACTGGATTGAAATGAAAATTTGCACACGGGGGTTTTAAGGGCGATTTCAATTATCAAACTTTGTGTCAGGGGTCGCCGAAAGGGGTCGTCCATATTAAGGGAAGGGGGGGAAATCCATTTTTGGTATAAAACTTTGGATTAGAGGTCGGTCGAAGAGGTTTATTGATTTCCGGTTTCAAGTTTTGGGTCACGAGTTGAAAAAAGGGGTTGTCCATATCAACTGTTCAGCGTTTTTACGATATTGTCGTGGTTATACATCAGGCTGTGATGAAATTTCGCTCATGAGAGATTTAAGAGAAGAGCTATTGATTTCATGTGTCCAATTTTGGATCGAAGGTCGGAAAAAGGGGTTTATCCGTTTTAGTTGTTCGCTATTATTGCAATATTGTCATGAATATGTATCAAATTGAGATGAAATTTTGTTTACGAGTTTTTTGAAGACCAGGAAATTGATTTCATGTGTCCAATTTTCGATCGAGGTCGGAAAAAAGGAGTTGTCCATAATATCGGGTCACAGATCGGCCAAAAGAGTTGTCCATATTAAATGATTTGCGATATTGATGTATCGAAATAAGAAAAAAAAATAGCACGAGGGAGTTGCAAGGAACGGAAAAAGGGTTTCCATAATAAAATTTTGGGACATTTTATGTTAGAACAGCAAGTCCAGGTCAAGAAAAGGATTCATCGATATAAACAAATCAATGTTTCTACAATAATAGTATGATGATACATAGCAACCGATCGAGGTTCAGTCACAGGTGTTCTATTGGACAGTTAATGAATTTTTAATTTATAATTTTAAGTTGAAGAACAAGTTAAAGCATTGGAAAAAATGGACAAAATATTTTTCATAGCTCTTTATTTGGCATAAGAAAACTTTGCAGATAGGAAAAACGTATTTGAGGTTCTGAATGTGTATGAAAACACCAAAATAAAGGTGTCCCTAGATTCCCCACAAGCTATGATTTGCAAATTAGTTGCGTTTGTGTGACATATTTATCTACATGAAAAAAACATTTTCCATGTGAAAGAACGTGACAAAACTAAGATCATAAGCGTATGAGCCTATTTTTGTTATGTACTTTAGGTCTTCTACGGTTGCAATTTGCGGGCGCTTGTTTAATTTTGTAATTACTGTCGGGGCGTCCAAGTACCTTCTTCCTTCCGTGACTAGGTTCCTTCCGATAGCGGCTGATTTGGGCGTCCCAACACTGAATTTGGTGAACCTTGCTGGGGAATCGGGTTTGGTTCACTTCACCTGCTGCCAACAACCGATCGGACGATGTACTGGGCGAAATCCAAGGGGTAAAGCCTCCCAAATGATGTGGTCATCAATTCCAAAAAGCACACGCGACAAATTACAAACACTACATATATTTTGTAGTTAACACTAAACTTAAATTAACAAAAAAAGACCTCGAATGTCGGTCGGAGGATTGCCTCCACTAGTGTTGACGATGATGGTGCGGTTAAAAGTGATTGCTGTTGTTTTGGGGTGGCGTCGCCAGACCGATGTGCGATGTTTTACTCATCGGCGCAACTCGTTCGTTCTCCGCCAATCGCATTCACTCTCGCCAGACCATTGTCGTTGATATCGTTCTCCGACGCTCCCAATTGCCCATCGTGGCCGACTGATTATGAAGGTGGGCTTTGATGCAGTTTTCATCCATGCGCGTCTCAAGGGTTGCTTACTCCTAAACATCCTGGCCACCCAGAAATAACCATTTCTGCAAAAACAAAAAAACAAAATATCCTCTTCCATTGAGGTGATTGGAGGGGGAACGGGAGTAAGGGTTAATTGGATTTGGGTTGAAAATCGTCTGACTTTACTTCATCTGACTCAGGCTGAATCGGCAAAAGACAAATTCTTTCGACCGCACGAGTTTTATACCCACTGTTAGTTTTCAATGTAACTACTCGTACGATGCCATCTCTACCTGGGTGTACTTCGGAAATGCGGCCCATCTTCCAGTGTATTGGTGGGACATTATCATCGCAGATTATCACCAATCTTCCTAACTGGATGTTTACATTTTTACTCCACCGTTTGGTTCTGGCCTGCAACTGTGAAAGATACTCCCTTCGCCAACGATTCCAAATGTGTTGTACCTTTTGTTGTATCAGCTGAGACTTATGAATTCTGTTTTCAGGTATACTTAATAAATTGTGTTCGGGAAGAGCTTGCAAGGAGGATCCCAACCAGAAGTGCGCCGGTGTAAGGGGCTCCAAATCGTTAGGATCGTCTGACTGCTGAGTGATAGGCCTAGAATTGAGACATGCTTCCACCTGTACCAGTAATGTTTGCATGTCTTCGAAGGATAATGGGTGGTCACCAATGACCCTCAATATGTGGTACTTAGCAGATTTCACAGCCGCTTCCCATAGGCCACCAAAATGAGGTGCTCGAGGAGGGTTTAAGTGCCACTGAATGGAATCGTTTGAGCAATGCTTCGATATTTTATCATGATGATCTTTAGACCTGAGTAACTTTATCAAGTCTCGCAAATAGTTCCTAGCACCGACAAAATTGGTTCCGTTGTCGGAATAGATGTCAGCAACCTTGCCCCACCTGCCGAGAAACCGTCTTAGTGCCTGTAAGAAACGCTCTGTTGTAAGGTCAGTTACCAGTTCTAGGTGCACAGCTTTTGTCGAAAAACAAATAAATACCGCTACGTAAGCCTTAGCAGCTGGTTTTCGTGGCGCATAGCGTACTTGTACTGGTCCGAAGTAATCCACTCCGGTTCTTGTGAAAGGTCGTGATTCCGTTACGCGTTCCGCAGGCAATTCTCCCATGAATTGCTGAATTGGTTTGGGCCTTGCTCTGAAGCATGTGACACATTTGTGAATGACATTTCTAACCACGCTCCGCCCTCCCAGTGGCCAAAAACGTTGCCTAACGGTGCAAAGTGTCAGCTGAGGTCCAGCGTGCAATAATTTTCTGTGGTATGATTCAAATAAAAGCTTCGTAAAACCATGATTTGCAGGAAGAACCATAGGGTGTTTGAAATTTTCAGATTCATTAGAATGCCTTAACCTTCCGCCTACCTTAACTATGCCATTTTGTACAAAAGGATTGAACCAGCGTAGTGGTGATTTTCTGGAAACAGCTTCCCCTTTTGAGCACGACCTCAGTTCTTCTCCAAAACATTCTAGCTGAACTAGGCGCACAATAACATTCTCTGCATCTGATAATTCTGATGCTCTAAGGAATCCTGAAATAGGACCCTCGTCTGACCTTCTAAGCATTCGAATTAAGCGAATCCAAATCGCCGTGGAGCGGATAAGTTTCGTATAGTCGGAAAAGTGTGAAATATACCAGTTATTGAACTCTCTGACAACAGAGTTAGCTGCAGCTACATTCTTGTGCCTCCTTTCTTCTTCGCCTCCTTCTTCCAACGTGCTGACCGATGCCAAAGGCCAGTTCTCCATGCGTTCCGATAACCAACATGGACCATTCCACCAAAACTCGTTTCCAAGAATCTCCTCGGGGAGAATACCACGAGAGATCAAGTCCGCAGGGTTCTGCTTTCCTGCAACATGGTTCCATTGACATCCTTCGGTTAATGATTGAATTTTGCTCACTCTATTGGCCACAAAGGTAGTCCAGGTTGAAGGCGTCGAGGCAAGCCAACGCAAAACGCATGTAGAATCGGTCCAAAAGAAAGTCGAGGCTTCGCTTTTGAGTGATTTTTTCACATTGGCTACCAGCTGAGCCCCAAGTAAAGCTCCACACAGCTCTAATCTTGGAATGCTTTGCGATTTTAGTGGTGCTACGCGTGACTTCGAGGTTAGTAGGGTTGTTTTCAATTGGCCTTGAGAATTTTGGCTACGAATGTATACACAAGCCCCGAACGCCCTTTCTGAAGCATCAGAAAAACAGTGGATCTCAAGCAGAACAGAGTCGAAAATAACGACGCATCGATTGATTCGGATCTTATTTAGCAAACCGAGTTGCTGGTGAAATTTCCTCCAAGCTTCATCAAAACTCAACGGAACTGGATCATCCCAATCCAGTCGTTGATCCATCTCGTTTCTAAGCATCCAAATTTTCTGCATGAAAATCTTAGCAGTCACAATAACGGCTCCAATAAGCCCCAGGGGATCGAAAAGCATGGCAATAACGGACAGTATTCGCCTTTTTGTTAATGGTTCAATAGATTCTACGGCCGGAATACTGAATTGAAAACTGAAAACATCTGACGTGGGCATCCATGTCAAACCTAATGTCTTGACCGATGGATCAGGATCCAGATTTATACCCTCCGAACATTTAATTGCCAAATTATCTTCAGTAACGTTCTTCAATACTTCAATGCTGTTTGAGGCGTATTTTCTCAAACGAAACCCACCAGAACTCATCAACGCATCTAGTTGAACTTGCAGCTCACTAGCTTCCTCTACGGTATCCGATCCAGTGATGACATCATCCATATACGTGTCATACAAAACAGCCCTTGCTGCGAGAGGAAAAACCCCTTTACCATCCGTGGCTAACTGTTGCAGCGTTCTAGTGGCTAAAAATGGTGCAGGTTTGGTGCCGTAGGTGACTGTGCGCAGTTCAAAGATCGATATATTCTCCTCGGGAGATGATCGCCACAAAATGGATTGAAGAGGACGATCAGCTTCAGAAATTCTGATTTGCCTGAACATTTTTTCAATGTCAGCAACAACCATGACCTGTTTGGTTCGACAGCGGAGAATAATCGAGCGTAATTCATCCTGAATAACAGGACCATTCAATAATCCATCGTTCAACGATATTCCAGTTGAAGTTTTACAAGAGGCGTCAAAAACGACCCTGACCTTGGTTGTGGTACTGGCCTCTTTAACAACTGGGTGGTGTGGCAAAAAACAACGCTTAACTGACTGTTTAACTGATTGCTGACATGACTCATTCTCCAACTCAACTATCTTTTCCATATGGCCCAAACGAACATATTCTTCCATGAATTCTAGGTATTGCTTCCTAAGGTTTTCGTCCCTTGAAAGTCTCCGCTCCGTTGACAAAAACCGTCGCCTAGCGATCTCTTGTGACTCACCTAATTGGTCAATAATACTTTCATTACGTGGCAGAGAAACCGTGTATCTTCCGTCCGACTCGCGTTTTACAGTCTTGGAGAATAAATGTTCGCATTTAGCTTCCTCTGGTGAAAGAATACTGTTTGACTCGACCTCCTCACAGGACCAAAATCGAGCCATCATAGTTTCCAAAGAATCCTCCGTGATAGAAGTGTTAGAGATTACTTCTATGGCTTGCCTTGGAGTTTGTAAACCTCCACAGACTACCCAACCAAAGACCGAATGGTTCAGAGAAGGAAGTTGATCACCCAAATCAATTCTTTCTCCAGTATGGAAGAAATCGAAAAACGCTTCAATTCCTAGAACGATGTCTACCTCGCTAGAAATGGAGAACGAAGGATCTGCCAGCTCGATACCATCTGGAAATCTCCAGCTTGATGTCCGAATCGTGGTTGTGGGTAAGTTAACCGTCACATTAGGTAGAACAAGAAAACTCATCATTCGTGAAAACTGTGAAACTCGTGATCGAACCGTGGCATGAATCCTCTGTTTGACCTTGGTTGCTGCCTGCCCTATTCCAATAACGCAAATTTCGACCTTTTCTCTGGTGGCTTTCAATCGTTGGCTCATTCGCTCCGTAAGAAGATTGCTCTCCGAGCCAGAATCTAGAAGAGCTCTTACTGGGTATTGATTACCATAATCGTCTTCCAAAATGACTACAGCCGTGGCCAAGAGAACCTGCGACGAGCGTTGGGAGGCAGCGTTGGAGGACTGGATATCTGTTGCTGCCAGGTTTGTCACTTGCGGATCTGATACAACCATCGATTCATGAGGCCTTGATTCTGCATTGTCTTTCCGATATCTAGAACCTCTGGATTCTCCTTTACCCAAGTTAAAACAAACCAAACTGTGATGGCGACCCTTACAATGGCGACAGGAATACCTTGATTTGCAATCTTTAGCCCTATGGCTCTTGCTAAAGCAGTTTCGACAAAGTGAATGACTTCGCAGCAACCCTTCTCTATCCTCAATCTTCATGCGCTGAAAAGCCTGGCATCGAAATAACGGATGATCCTCCTGACAAGCAACACACGCTTTACCAGACGATTGAATCGAACTGAAGCTACCCTTAGTAAATTGTCTAAACCTTGAAACTGATTGTGGTTGAACTGCCTTGGGTTCCACTATCTTTGCTGGCATAGACTCCATAAATCACCAATCAACAACCTTGGATTGAATACAGTCAAATGCTGACTCAAAATTATCAAAAAAAAAACAGCTCAAATTCTGATGCAGCGTGAAATTTCAATAGTTTATGATTAAACTCAAGCTTTCAAATTAACATCTTCATGTAACTTAAAATGATTAATATCGTGTAATTTTGATCACCTTCCAATATTGTTTCATCAAATTCAATCAGTGTTCACTTCCTATAAGAAGATTATATTCAAACTCGTTCCAATATAGGTCACCCGACCTTAGATTCGGTTAGCTACACAAACAATCATCATAAATAAGCAAACTCCAATTCACGAATCAAAAACAGCTGATCGATAAATAACATCGCATCTCAGTAGCAGTAATGCAGAACTATTTAAGTGCTATCCAATCGCACAAACACTAGTTAGGGTAGTAGTACCAATAATAGGTTAACTCAAACCTTCCAAACAGAAACCAATTCTGACCAACTAGGACCAACAATGTCCTTTTCAACAGACAAAACACTCCAAATAGAGTCAAAGGCCTCCCAGCCAATGACAACAGGGATACGGTAAGTATTGAGGTTGGAAGAGGATTTAAATCATAATTAAATCTATATTTTAAAGCAACCAACAGTGTTTCGTCGAGTAACTTACTCAATCCAAAATGGAATCGATCATCCTTGGCCGAAGGGGTGATGAGGTGAGGGGGTGATGTTCCAATCACCAGGCAGTAGCACCGTTCACTAGTGGACCTTCCGAGTTGGCGATGTCCCAATCGCTGGATGTTCCGACCCTTTCCGAAACGCTGCTTGACCGACACCGGGCATGCAAAGGTGTCCTAGGCGGTGATGTCGATGACCAATAACCGATAGATGCTGTTCCAGGATGATGAATATAATTCAGCTTATCCTCGATGGCGATTATTCTCGATGGCGCTTATCTTCGATGGCGCTACCCAAGCCAAGCCAAACGTAAGCACACAAAGGATGTTTTGTTGCTTCGATTGTTCAGCCCAACTTCTTCTTCAATGGCGGGACGGGCGCTTTAGAATTGGCAGAAACAATTGACTCACGGGTGTTGCAGACAATGGTATCCGGATTTACGTGCAAAGTTGGCCACATCCGGCTCGAAGGACCATAATGTCGGGGCGTCCAAGTACCTTCTTCCTTCCGTGACTAGGTTCCTTCCGATAGCGGCTGATTTGGGCGTCCCAACACTGAATTTGGTGAACCTTGCTGGGGAATCGGGTTTGGTTCACTTCACCTGCTGCCAACAACCGATCGGACGATGTACTGGGCGAAATCCAAGGGGTAAAGCCTCCCAAATGATGTGGTCATCAATTCCAAAAAGCACACGCGACAAATTACAAACACTACATATATTTTGTAGTTAACACTAAACTTAAATTAACAAAAAAAGACCTCGAATGTCGGTCGGAGGATTGCCTCCACTAGTGTTGACGATGATGGTGCGGTTAAAAGTGATTGCTGTTGTTTTGGGGTGGCGTCGCCAGACCGATGTGCGATGTTTTACTCATCGGCGCAACTCGTTCGTTCTCCGCCAATCGCATTCACTCTCGCCAGACCATTGTCGTTGATATCGTTCTCCGACGCTCCCAATTGCCCATCGTGGCCGACTGATTATGAAGGTGGGCTTTGATGCAGTTTTCATCCATGCGCGTCTCAAGGGTTGCTTACTCCTAAACAATTACATTTGTCTTTTTAAGTACCTTACACAACCAAATTGACTTAAAAGGGTTTTGCCAAGGGCTTTTTTCAGATTATTATTCCCTTTGACAGGAAAACAAAATTCGTTAATTATTTTTTTTACGAAAAAAGGTTTTGAAATTGCATTTATTAAAATGAAATAATCTCACCCAATCCAAACCTGACTGATCTTTTTTTTTACGACCAAGACTCAAAAATGCTCGTAACATCTTGATCGAAATTTTCGATTACTTTATGGATAAAAGTTGTTGCCCTTTTAATTTCATCGATTAATTTTTCGAAAAACTCGAATATAAACCGTGCGCCCTCGATATTTTCAAAAATAAAATATTTAACCAAATATTTTTCAAACAAAAAATTGTTAAAATTTTTCCACAGCAGATTGAATACAGTTTGATTTATCGATTTTCGATATGATATTCAATTTAAATAACTTAACTTGTTACAAATGTTGATAAATAATGCTTATCATAGAAAAATATTCGATAAAATATTCATTTCAATTCTCATTTTTTCATAGAAAAATGGCGATTCAATGAAAAAGACTTAAGACTTGAACAAATCAATTATAAATTCAAAAATTCTGGAAGAATGTAATTATAGGAACAACCTTTCTTGAGAACATCAGTTTTGCACCTTATAAAACCAAACGATCTTTATACGGATCTTTATTAGTGTTCTTATTTCAGTGCAGCTGTCAGTGCGATTGCAACACAAAACAAATAAAAAAAAATCATTTTGACCCGCCGGAAAAACAAAACGATTTAAGGAAAATGATGGCTGTGACTAAATGTCCCAAGGTAATTATTTCTAAATGTTTTTCATTAAAACCTTTCCTATATTCTAAAAATATTTTAATTTTTACAGGTTCGTCCGCAATATTGTACCTGGTGCAGTGATTCATTGTTTTTTGCTGAAAGAAAACACCCACCGGGTGCTGAAACCGGCTGGGAGAACACTGGAGCGCAAGCTGATGCATTGGAAACTGGATGTTCACCAAATTCCGATAAACTGCAGTACGAAATATGCGGAACGTTCAGGTGCTTATTAATCTAGTGGTGGCTAATCGGAAGAAAGTTTAGATGAATTGCGGAAAACGATCGTAACGTAGCTGGAGATGGAGGACTTTTCGAAGGGTCTTGATCCATAAAAGCTGGTAAATTTGGTTTTATTTGTGAAATGATATTGCGATGAGATAAATTGTGTTATTATGAAAAGAATAAATTATGATTTGTGAATTTCTTTTGATGAATAAAAATGTTTTCATGGGTGGATAGTGCCAGCACGTCGAAAGGAAAATCCTGAACACGGCTCCACTAAGTTAACCGGAAATTTTCCTATTCTCTGTGAAACTGGCTAGCTCAAGTTCTGCAACAGAATTCCGGTCTCCTCTGCTTTACGAACCCGTTTCTTCCAGTAGGCAATTCAGTTAATATCTGGTGATCAAACGATTTTAGTCGCTGCAACATTTTTGTTTTGATTTCGTTCGAATGCGAAATGTCATTCTTCGTTGTTTTCAAGTATTCTTCAGGACAGTTTTGACTTTCCCAAGATAATATGTTTCGTACTCGGGACGAAGTTTTGAAATTGCTTTTTAGTGGTCTTTAAAACCAATATATAAACGAATGACAAAAATAAACCTAATTTATATACATACACATTTTGACATTTCGATCGGATTTGGACTGTCATTCTTTGTTGGTTTTCTAGAGAGGTTTTATAATTGCTTTGTAGTGCTCTACTAAACCAAAAAAATTAAAGGTTATAAAACATTCTTTGTTGTTGTTTTCTTCAAGGTTGGTTTTCTAGAGAGGTTTAATAATTGCTTTTTAGCGCTCTTCTAAACCAAAAAAATTAATGGTTATAAAACCAACACAAAATTTGACAGGAGTTCAATTAAAAGATTCTATAGTGGTTTTTAAGCTATCTTAAAGGGCAATCATATAGAGTTCCTTGTAAATTATGTTATAAAGCGAACAATACTTTATAAATCCCTTATACAACAACTATTTTTTTTTATAAAACCATTCAGAATTTAAAATGTTGCTTGGGTAAGTATGTGCTCACATGCATTCTAAGATTTTTAGGTTCGACAAATCTCCAATGCAGCGTGCCATTATACCCGGACCCCATGGCTTCGTATGAACTGTTATGGTTGAATGTTTGTGTTGATGTACGTATATTTTGGAAGAACGAGTCAATTAGGTGGGCTAGTTTACTTACAGGTATTCCGGCATCCGTGTTTATACCTGGCCAGCTGGCAACTGATTGAACATTCTTATCAAATAGTCATTTATAGGGAGAAACACATCTTACCTGTCGGCCACTTATGGGATTCGAACCCAAAAGTTTTCTTGCCGATACCGGGAATCGAGCCCAGTACGCCTGGCATACCAAAACCAGACTCCACATAGGCGCTTATCAAATCACGCTATCGTGAAGGGCACAAAATGTGAGAAGAATTTACTCCCGCTGCTTGTGACTCACTCATTATCAAATGGAACCAATTGCTGTTTCTCTCGATCAAAATAACAAGAAAATCCATCCAAACTTAAGGCTTTCCGTGGCAGAACATGGCATGTCATGTAGCGATTTTTTTCGATATACATATGGTAACAATTTTTAAATGCGACGACAAGAATTCAAGTGTCATTTCAATATTTTCCTGGAAAGAACAGTAAACAAACTGACTAGTCAAAAGAATTTGCTCGGTGTTGGATAAATGTGATGGCCACTCTGAATTCAAAGCTGTTGACATTTCCCTCCCCCCCCCCACATTTTCCAAGTCATCATGCTCCAAATGTCTAACTATGTATAAGGTATAATGGTAGTAATGGTCGCGCACCAGCCCCTGGAAAGCAGGTCAAAATCGGGAAGAAAGTCTCAGCGTGAGGCCACCGGCCAGATTTCCCTTTTGCCCCTTAGTTGCCCCGTCAGTTGCTATTCGTAATTTTGATGCCTCCGTTCGGTGGAGCTGACGAGACGCTCTGTGGCATATGGACGATTCAGCCATCATAACAATAATAATAATCATTATGAAATGGAAGAAAGTGCAGCTTCGCGGGATGACAAGGATTCGGAATGACGGGGCAGTGCTTTTTGAATAGCATTTCACCAACTTTGATTGTGGCAATTCATATTTTCAAGACAATTGTTTTTCCCAAGTGCACTTCAACGGCACCCGCACTTTCTTGCTCGACCAACCTAGTAGATGGGAAGTTATAATTTCCCCGGCTTCTCAAGAGGCATGTTTGAATGCTAATGACGACAATGAATTTATGTCGACATGGCGAAGAGGAAGTTTATCCATTCCTGACATTTTACGTAACGGAATGTTTAGTCTGTGTGTATTTGAACATCGAATATAAAAAATCACGCGTCCTGTTTATAATTAGTTTGAAATGTTGTGATATTAGTTCTCATTTCACAGACAAAAAGAATTTCGTAAGTTTATCTACTACCCTAGTTTAATTGCATACTTAAAGGCGCAGTTTTCTAATTTATAGATAATAGCACTTTTTTGTGTTAGAAAATGCATAATATACTATTTTTAATTGAGACCCTAGGACTGTACGATAATTTGAATTTCTTCAAATTTCAGGAAAAATAAAGGGGAAGGCCCGAAGAAGCAGCCAGGTTTGAGCAGCAGATTGGTTCATAGAAGTTCCTTTAGATTTTAAGCTATACATCGAAATATTAGCAGAAGGCTTATCGGACTTTTCCGTATCCCCATACTGGAACATACCAATTCTTGCATTGATTTCGTCGATGGGTATTGCTTTGATTAAAACGCTATCTCTAAGAATTGTTTTGAAAACTAGACTTACGGTTCCCTCCAGCAGGTCGTGCATAGGATCGAAAGCAAAGTTTAGGGTCAAGTGGTAATATTTGAGCTCATGTAAAGCACAATCTCTAATAACGCCGCAAGCTTTGGAACTAAGAGTGCCTTCCTGAAGACACCTTATATCTTCTTTATGAGAGTTTGCGGTTCGTTTTGGAAACAAAGCTCCAAATCGACCATTCTTCAAATCTGCTCATGTTATATAACCAGATCGACAGAATAGATTAGCTGAGGGACTCAGCATTTCAAAAACTTCGTGGACAGCTAAGGTATCTCCTTGAACACCAATCAACACTGCTCTGAGGATGAATTGCTCGCCAAATATAGTGTTACATAATACTCCTTCATTTGTTTTAAGTTTTTCAACTCATTCAGCAAAGGTCTTAGTATATTTTTGAATCCGTATTTCTTAGCATGTTTGCTGTTCAATAATCTATATATATAAAAATGAATTTCTGTCTGTCTGTCTGTCTGTCTGTCTGTCTGTCTGTCTGTCTGTCTGTTCCCTATAGACTCAGAAACTACTGAACCGATTTACGTGAAACTTGGCAGGTGGGGGTATTGGAGGACGGGGAAGGTTTCTATTATAGGTTGGGACCCCTCCCCCGAACAGGAAGGGGGGGAGGGGCCTCCCAAACAAAAGACATTTTTTTGCATAACTCGAGAACCAATCAAGCAAATAGTATCAAATTTGGCAAGGGGTGGTATTTGGGAACGGTGAATATTTCAAAGAATATTAGGTACCCCTCCCTCCTCTCAATGGGGTGATAGGAAGAGGGAAGGGGGGCTACCTTACAATTTTTCATATAACTCGAAAACTAATCAAGATATTGGAACCAAATTTGGCATGGGAAGGTATTTCGATACGAAAAATATTTCAATAATTATTTGAGACCCCTCCCTCTTTGCAGTAGGGAGATATAAAGGGGGGAGGGGCCCTCTTTTTAATTTTTTACATAACTCAAAAACTAATCAAGCAAATGAAACCAAATTTGGCATGGGCGGATATTTGGGAACGTGACATGTTCTAATTATTGCTGAACACCCCTTCCTTCTTACAGCGAGGAGAAAGGAAAGAGGGAGGGAAGTTTCATATATTTTGTATTGCATAACTCAAGAACTACAACAACAAATGGAACCAATTTGGCATGGAACGATATTTGGGTACGAGAAATGCTTCCATGAATATTTGGTATCCCTCACTCCTTCAAAAAGTCGGATGAAAAGGGGGAGAAGCGGTCTCCCTTACAATTTTCAGTATAACTGGAGAGCAAGTATCAAAAAGTATTTGAGTACAAAAAATACTTTTATGAATATTAAGTTCTTACCTCTCCATTAATTGGGGAGAACGGAAGAAGGGATGGTACTTCCTTTCAAGTTTATGAATAACTCAAGAATATACAACGCAAATAAAACCAAATTTGGCATGGGCTGATATTTCAATACGAGAAATTTTTTGATGTCAAACAATTCCTTTCTTGCAGTGGGATGATAGAATTAGGAATAAAGCGAGGGAAGAGTAAAACTTACATTTAACTATTTATTTACAAAATCCGTAAAATCGACAAAATTTAACATGGAAAATTATTTTGGTATGATTCTATGATTATCTGACACACCATCATCCTTTCAGTGAGTAGATACATAGGAGGAGGGAGGTGAGCCCAATTCAATTTTGTTAGCATATTTAAGTTCTCAATTTATGCTAAAGAAACCAACAAATGGAAACAAATATGGCATGGAAAGGTACTTGGTTACGAGATTTATTTCAACGATTGTTTAAGACCCTTACGCTTTACAGTGTAGAGAGGAGATGAAAGGAGGGGGGTTCCATATAAATTTTGTTGTAAAACTTAAAAACTTATCAACCAATGGAACAATATTTGATACAAGAAGATTTTCGGGAACGAGAAAAATGGGTATGATTATTAAAGATCACGATCTCCATTCAGCAGGTGAGGAAGGGAAGGACAGGGGGGGGGGCTGTCTTATTAGTTTTTTAGCATAAATCCAGAACATATTAAGCAAAAACAACCATATTTTATCAGTTGGATTGTTTGCAAACGATTAATTTGAGACCCTCCTTGTTTAGGGCGAAGCTTGAAGAAACAGATTAAAATTATCAGATCTTTAACACAAATTTATAGATCAAGATTCAGAATATTAGTTTAAGTTATTTTTGTGTTGCAATCCGAAACTCCTGCTGCAGCTCTCATTTTATAGCGGTTGCTTATGTATTACGTTATAACTTGATTTAAAATAATGCCAACAAAACAATAAAAATTTGAAGAAATTCTGAAAATATCATTCGATTTTGAAAGGTGTAGCAAAGCACACCGGGTCAGCTTGTGTTAAATAAACACGATAGGGAGATGAGTTTATTCTAAGATTCATGTTTTGAATTTTGAAAGAAACGTTCAAGATCTTTTACTTTTTATTCCTGGATCCCAAAGGATTTAAATACTCAACGTCGTCAAAG
The DNA here is from genome assembly GCF_029784155.1 of Uranotaenia lowii. NCBI lineage: Eukaryota > Metazoa > Arthropoda > Insecta > Diptera > Culicidae > Uranotaenia > Uranotaenia lowii. The sequence goes on from NC_073691.1 coordinate 143,009,821, forward strand.
TGAAGTGAAAGCCTTAATGCGTTCGGATATTGTTTCAAAAATGGATGAATTTTGAACTGGTTGCCATCCTTGTAACTACAAATTTTTTCGTCTTGCCTGGATTTTTCCGAATGTACCATATGTTGCGCATCCTTATTGCTCAAAACTAATCCCAGAGTATCGACTATGGAAATATATTGCATGGTATCTGTAACGGTCTCAATTTTATCAACAGTTTTGTTGGTTCTCAGGCGTTTCCGAATAGTACCAGTTATATGGGAAGCAAACGGCGATACTTTGCGAATCCTTCGTTCACCCAGTATTATTGTTTCAGGTTCAGGGATTGCATATCGAGCCTTATGTGCCAAGAATGAATCATTATCACAGTATGTCCTGACATCAGTGAATGAATCGAGAATATTTAGGTTATTGATGAAGTCAATTGTTTCCGTGTCGTAAGGCAATTGCTTTAAATTTATATAATTGACATTGACATTGCATCTGACCATCACCTCGTCTTTGGCGAGATATGACTAAAAGTTGCGCGTGTCCAACGGCGTGAGGAGAAAGTCGGGTGTCGGGAGAATCCAAAGGTGAAAAGGGTATACGTTGAACAGCAAGAATCCCGAGCCTCGGAATTGCCGATAGACGGAACAGTTGAAGAACAGTGGTGTGGAATCAAGAATGCCTTTATCACGACGAGCCATGGTACTCTCGGTAAAGTGTGTGGAAAAAGAAGTGAATGGATGTCGGATGAAACTTGGAGGATGGTCGATGATCGGAGAAAGGCGAAAGTTGGAATTGAGCAGGCAATTACCGGGTCAGCCAAAGCAGCCGCCCGCTTACGATATGCGGAGCTGGAAAAAGCAGTGAAACGAGCTTGACGAGACTTGACTTCCTTGATGATCTTTAACCGTTGTTGGCGATCATGTGCTTCTCTCCAATGCTTGATTTAAACTTTGTGGACATTATTGACAGTGTTTGCATACTTATCCACCACAAAAACTCAGTAATTCTTTGAATAATCAACGGTTTGTCAGCTATCAATTTGATAATGACGTATTTTCAAGGAAACTGTGCAAAATTATTTTTTTCTTTTTCTCTTGCATCGTACATATCTCAAAAACGCGTAAATTTTAAATTTTGAAAAAAATAGGTCGAATAGTACTTTTTACAGGAAACAAAATGCTGTCAAAATTTTCAATATCCAATAACTAGTTAACGAGCTATTAGCAAATGAAAGTGTCCCATTTCTAAAAGAACTAAGCTTTAGACGAGACAAGAGAGCCTGGACAAACTCCCTAGCCGAAGAGGGAGAAAGAGCCGCCGCCAATGGAGATATCCGATTACTTTATGACATTTCTCGCCGCTTCAGTGGTGCAAGGACTAATGCAAGAATGCCGCTGAAAGACCGAGCAGGTCAGTTATTGACCGATCGAACAGATCAGCTCAAACGATGGACTGAACACTTCGAACAACTCTTCCGAGTCACGAATAGCGATGGCCAACAGAATCCGCAGCTCGAAGCGCCAACAGTAAGTCGCATAAATGACGTCATTTCGGAAGCGCCTTCGCTGGCTGGAATAGAAGCGGCAATCAAAAACATGAAATCCAACAAAGCACCTGGGAGCGATTGCATCCCTGCTGAAATGCTGAAAGCCGACCCTGCCCTGTCAGAACAAATGTTGCACCGTCTTTTCGCTGACATCTGGGATACTGTAACATTCCCGGCCGACTGGATGCAGGGTATCCCGAAGAAAGGAGACCTGTTAGAGTGCGGTAACTGACGAGGCATAATTTTGATCTGTACAACTCTCAAAGTACACAGCAAAGTGATCCTGAACAGGATCCAGGAGAAAATCGACGCTACACTCTGACGGAAACAAATCAACGAATTCCAGTACTCTCTTCTGTTGGTGTTCGTTGATTTCAAAAAAGCATTCGACCGACTTAACCAGGGGTCCCAGAGAAACTAGTCCATCTCATCGAAGCACAATACGAGGCATTTTCGTGCAAGGTTTTGCACGATGGTGTCTTGTCCGAACCAATCCCGGTAACTGCTGGAGTGAGACAAGGATGTATCTTATCACCGCTACTTTTTCTCATCGTAATGGATGAGATTCTGACTGGATCGATTGACTGTGCACCGAACCGAGGATTTCCGTGGAATGGAGCAACTGAACGACCTTGACCTGGCCGACGATATTGTTTTGCTCGCCCAAACACAACAAGACATGCAGAGCAAACTCGACGACCTCACCGAAAGTTCCAAGGCAGCAGGTCTCAAAGTCAATGTCGGAAAGACCAAGTCGATGGAGATCAACACAGGAAATCCCTCCAGTTTCATGGTAGCTGGGCAACAAGTTGAGAAAGTGGAATGCTTCCAGTATCTTGGTAGCCAGATAACGCCTGATGGTGGTACCAGAAAAGACATCGAAACCTGGATCAGAAAGGCCCGATTTGCGTTTGCGAGTCTCCGAAACATCTGGCGGTCACGCCAGATCTCTCTACGAACGAAAATCCGAATCTTCAACTCAAACGTCAAATCCGTATTGCTGTACGGGTGCGAAACTTGGTGCACATATGCGGTAACGACGCGAAAACTGCAAGTATTTGTAAACCGCTGCCTGCGGAACATCATCCGTGCTTGGTGGCCTGGCAACTGGATTTCGAATGAGGAACTACATCGCCGGTGTCATCAAAGGGCGCTAGAAATCGAGATTCGGGAACGTAAGTGGAGATGGATTGGGCACACGCTGCGGAAAGATGAAAACGAGATTTGCAGAGAGGCGCTAGATTGGAATCCAAAAGGTCATCGAAGAAGAGGCAGACCCAGAAACTCGTGGCGGCGAAGCCTAGCCGCCGAAATCCGAACTGTCGACGAGAATCTTGACTGGGACCAGGTGAAGACGCTGGCTCCGGATCGTCAACAGTGGGGGTCTTTTACCACGGCCCTATGAACCGGTGGATCGGCGCGGGATCATTAAGTAAGTAAGTAAGTTTGTTAATTTTTTATATCAAAATGATTTACATTGCTTACCATTCTGATTGAATTTTTCTCTATGCATTTTTATGGTTCCTAGGACGACTTGGAACTCGCCCTATCGAATGCGGTGGCCAACTTTCGTGCAGCTACGGTCAGTTTCACATGCTCTACAAGGTACACCTTGTGCATAATTAAAGTCATAAAATTGCGGAGTAGAGCTGGCACTTTGATATTCAACACACTGAACATCTTGATGAAGATATCCAGCGTGTGAAGAGCGTTGTCTCCACATTCGAACATTTCGCCTGCATCGTACGTAATATGGAATTGGTCATTTTGTCCACATGTTCCTGTAAAAATGTACGTAATGAATAATTTAGTAGTATAATAATAATAGAACTTAGAATAAAAAGTATACTCAGAAGAAAAGTCGAGTAGCTGCTTCTACTAGTAATTTCAATTATGAAAGAATTTTTTTTTTATTCATCCAGCGAAAACATTATAAAAGAAAATTTCATTTAAATAAAGATTTGGTTTTAAATCTTAATCTCCGTGTAACTTCTGTTTAAAAAAAAGAACAAACATGCATCCCGAAGATAGAATACAATTCCGAATAATATTGAAAAATGTTTTATGAGCGGGAAAATTGAAAATTGAAAGGTCAGTTAGAAATTAAATGAAAACAGTTGTGAATGTTAAATAGATTTTAGTTTTAAAAATCAGTCAGACAACACCTAGACATATAATATGTGGTTCGTAAGACTTTTGTTTGTGCTCGGTCAAATTTAAGGGATCCACCCATCTTACAAGGGGTGCAGCTTAGATGACATCTATGGGTAGATCTGTATCTAGTGAGCTTCTCTTACAGCCCCTGGCACCCATTTTTCTAATTGAAATTACGCACGCTCGTAGGTCATCTGTAAAAAAAAATTAAAAATATAAAAATTGTTAAAAAAATAGAATTTCAAATCAATCATAAATTTCATGCAATATTGCAAAATGTTTTTTTTTTGTCTATTTTAAATATTTTTACTGTCTTGGATCATTTTGCAACCATCGTTCAAAAAATGAGCTTATGAAATAAACCCTTTTAAGTCAGGGGTTCCCCCATCGTCGGATGCATTCTTTCAAATGCTTTTTGTATCTACAAAATAAAAAAGAAATATCACCAAACAAATGTAAGAAACTGTTTAAAACATTCATTGATTTTTTTATATTTGAGGCAAACAACTTACCATAATTCCACGAAAACTTTGAAAATGAGGGAATTTCTTTGCTATTTCCCTCGGAGAGCTTTTTTCCATGATCATTTTCTCATGTATTGAAGATGAATCACGCATATATTTAAGGATTTGTCGTTCGTTTTAAAAAGTTGCTGGAAGATCAGCAGCTATTTTCACTGCTTCTTCTTCATCACCTGTTATCACAGGAAGTTGTGGGACAGAATACCAGCGTGCGTATTGAAAAAATGTCGCAATTCACTGATAAAACCTCTTACCCACATCTTTAATCTGTCCCTAGTACAACAGAAATTCCTTTCCTTCTGGAAAAAATCGCATATGAGTCCAGTCCACAAAATAGGCGACAAACAAGATGTTCTTAATTACAGAGGTGTCACATCGCTAGCTGCATGCTCAAAGGTATTGGAGAGGATCGTCAACGATGTTATGTTCTCAGCTTGTCGGAACTGGATCTCTGAGAATCAGCATGGATTTTTCCCCTAAACGATCGGTAACTTCAAATCTAACAGTTTTTACATCCTTCTGTAAATCGAAAATGGATGGCGGCAAACGAATCGATGGTATTTACACAGATATATCAGCTGCATTCGATTCAGTGAACCATGAAATCCTCCTGAAAAAATTGCAACGCTTAGGATTTTCCGAAAGACTGTGTGCATGGATAAAAAGTTACCTAAGTCGCCGATTAGCTGTTAAAATTGGTTCTGCTGAATCTTTTGATTTCATTCCAAACTCTGGCGTACCACAAGGCAGCAATCTGGGTCCATTTTTGTTTACGCTGTTCTGTAATGATATAAATTTGCTACTCATGGTTGTGGCGTTCTCCAGTATGCGGATGATCAAAAAATATATTTAGTTATAAACTGTCTAGCTGATTGTTATGCGTTACAACGCTTCCTGGACATAGTAGTGAGCTGGTGTGCCTGTAATTTATTGGTTTTGAGCGTTTCGAAGTGCTGTATTATAACATTTGGGCGCAGGAAACATCCGTTCTTGTATAATTACAATATACTGGGTGAGCAGTTGCATCGTGTGGAGGAAATAAAGGATCTTGGCGTCTTATTGGACAGTCGTATGACTTTTAAACGTCAATACTCTGTGGTACTTGAAAAGGCAAACCGCATGCTGGGATTCATCATACGTTTGAGTAAAGAATTCACCGCTCCGATCTGCTTGCGAGCTCTTTATTGCTGCCTGGTTCGATCAATACTGGAATCGGCGAACCTGGTATGGTGGCCTTTCGAAGCTGCTTGGATTACGCGTTTTGAGGCCATTCAACGACGATTTGTGCGTTATGCTCTTCGTGAGCTACCCTGGGAGAAACCTGCCACCTTCTGCTCATCGTTGTGCCCTGCTTGGTCTCCAAACGCTATCGAATCGTCATTCCATCGGCCAATCTCTATTCGTGGCAAAGATTTTACGGAACTAAATCGATTGCGCATGGCTGCTTTCCCGATGTAACATCTATGCACCAGAACGAACTCTTCGCAATCGAAATTGGCTCTCTCTGGAATCAAGAAGCACGCGCTATGGCAGCAACGACCCTCTACTTTCCGCAATAACATGCTTTTTACGTCATTTTACACACGTTGACATTAATGTATCCACTTCAATTTTTAGACGTCGGATTGAATCTGATTTAAGCGTACAATTACGAAACTAAGAATGCCTATAATTTTATGTACAAATAGTATTAAGTAGATCATTAAGACACCTATGTCAGATGATATTATTTTCAATAAACAATGAACACCGTCTTAGCCAATTAATATTTAACACCCAGTACCGAGGTGTGAATCGAACCCATGCCCAGTGGACCAGCGATTACCGTCTTACCACGCTAACCACTCGACCGAGACGTAGGTAGAACATTTTACTTTTATTCAAAGAATAACTAACAATTTAAATTTATTTGCAGCTTCAAACTTTTCGAATTTTGAACATAACATATATTGAATAATGAGTTTGAGTCTATATAAGTTTAACTGAATTAACATAAAGTTCAGGTAAATTCAAAGATATGTTAGATAATGATATATTAAAACTTGAAAATATTAAATCCAATCGAAGTCAGTTTCTCTCGAAAAATCAAGGAACAATCAAAAATGATTATAGTCTAACTGAAATGTTCAGTTATTATAAGTTCTTTTTTCAAGCGGTATATTTTAAATAGTCTTTAAAACTTGTTAAAAAAGCTTTAATCCAACACCTATCAATTTTAATAAAAAATTTCCAAAAAACTCATCCTCTAGAGGCTTGAAAACATTCAAACAAATTCAAAGAATCTGACAATATGATTTGACAAACAAAGGTAAAATACAAAATTAATACTTACTTCCCAACCATAATCCTAGAGGTGGAGTAATGGTCACACAAAACTCGTACCATTTCTAGGTTGATGGTATGATTCGGGACAATTCCTCGAGCCAAAAATTTGTAGAAATTTGGCCTGAATTTTGAATTACTCTCTAGCACCGGTTGTATGTCCTATAAAATATTGTTTCAATTATTAGTAAGACAGGTAGATGGTAACACTCATTTTACTTTAATGACTTACCACTTCTTCATTTCCTTGATCAGGCTCAGTTGTAACCGGAACTGTTGGTTCGGTGGAAAAATAACCGGGGGTGGTAGATCCAGCGGAAGACGGCCTGGCGCTGGACGACTCAGTGCTAGACGCTCTAGTGTTGTACGGCACAGAGATAGACGGTCCAGCAATGGACGCTCCAGCAGCAGATGAGCCGGAAGTTGACGGCCCCGCAATTGCGGTAGACTTCCTAGCAGTAGACGGTCCAGCAGAGGACGACCCAGTGCCCCCGAAAAACACATCATTAGTGGTATCTTCTGAATTATATCCAGGAGATCGACTCCTAGGAGTCGAATGGTATCCACTCTCTAAAAAATACATCTTAGAATTGGATTTGAAAATAAAATGGTAGTTTTCAACTTACTCTTTATTCCAGGGCTAAATGGTTCAGCCGAAGGAGATCCGGCTGGAGAAAGATCTAAAGATCTTCCAGAATTTCCGGCGGGATCTATTGCTGTGGAAAAATGGCCACTTTGATTGGATTCGTTTCTGGACTCAGTAAGAGTCAATTCGAATCCATTTCCTAAAACAATGCAAAAAACATATTTAAAATTCTAAATACTACCTACTATAATTAAACTAACTTACTTCTAATGAGTTTCATTATTGACGGGCCCAAAATTTCTTCCATAGTCCTTTTTCTATGCACCTGCACGACACACAGAACTTTAAAATTGATGATAAATAGATCAACAAATTAAAACTATTGTTTTCACTTAAATTGCCGCCCGAAATCGAATCTGGAATACGAACGCAATTCAAATAAACACAAAGGGTTCAATTTCTCGTTCAAAGGATCGAACTCAGTTTTGCTCTTTCGCCTAGCGAGAAAATATGATTAATTTTGAGTTCGTAGTTCGAACCAGTGATGTCAACCTTCCAGATTTTTTCTGGATCTTCCAGACTTTTTGGACTTTTGCCAGAAATTTTCTTAGGTTTCCAGACTTCCAGGCTTTTGTTATTTCTCCCAGACCTTTCCAGACTTTTGATTTTCGACATGAATTTTCTGACAAAACAGTAAAATTTCAAAATTTTTGTTGCCAATGGCAGGAAATGATTCGAATTCGTAATTGAAATGCCACGAAGTGATAGTAAAACAGGAAGTAAAGCATAAAACGTAGTACCACCGACATCACCCCATAACATGTTTTATTATGATAAAGTAATAAGTGTTATTCCCTACCCGCATAAATCAGTATTATAAAATAACGATTGCCATTATCTTCTTCCTAAGACACACGAAAGATTAGCTTTATAGTTTTGGATTATTGATGTACGATTAAGGTAGTCTTTTTTCCATGAGATGGAATCGTTTGGGCGCACTTTACGATACAGCGAACGGGTCGTTAAGTAGAGTAACCATTCATTTTTTTTTTGCTTTTTTCTTTATCAAAATTGTAACTAAACGATAGATGTTATCGTTATTTAAACTTCAATTTCATGTTTTGCTGACGCTACAGCTGATCTTCTAAAGATCTTTTAACAATTAAAAATTATAAAAGGTACCTTCTATCTTCGATTATTAATATTCCGAATAAATTCAAAACATCAGGATTTTTTCACAACTGTTTATTAAACATTTTTCACACAATATTGTTGTTCACATATAACTGACACATATAACTTTCACAACCGAAATTTCAGGTTTGGAGCAGCCGAGTGCTTCTGCCAGGTTTTGTCCTCCAGCTCCATTTTTTTGTCTGCTCCATGATTTTAGAGACGCCTTTGACCGCTGCTCTCCAGCCAGCAACGTTTCATCGACTTTGCCTAAGAAGGCAGGCCTGCGAGACACCCGTCTACCTGCGCCTGAAATAAAATTATTCATATTTAGAAAAATTAGCTACTAACAATAAATAAGTCGGTGTACTCACCCTCGCACAACCGGAACCGGCGCTGTCGGCTACTGATCCCTTGCTACGTCGGAACCGGTGCTGTTGGCTGCCAGACCGGCTTAAAACAGTTATATTTACGAAAACTGTGCCGGGAGAGGATTTTTTGCGGCACAAATTCGGCCACGTGTGATATGACAGCAGAAAAATTTTGGGCGCGTTGCTAAAATAATCAATTTAATTTCATGATTATTAGTTTTATCTTCCAGGAACAATATTTTATCTTATCGGCGCGTTGCTAAATTACTCATTTAGTTTCTTGAAAGATTAATCGTATCTTTTAGAAATAGTTTTTACTCGTTTCTAGCGAAGGCACATTAGCGATGACCCTAAAGAAATTCTAACTATTAATGTAATCAGAACCGAATAATTCGAAAGATTCATAGTATGGTTTTCTGCTATGCGGGGAGACTACTATATAGTGATCTGGCGACCAAAAAAAAAAGGTCATCTATATATATAAAAAGCAATTTCTGTATGTTTGTTTGTTTGTTTGTCCTCTATAGACTCAGCCGTCTTAAGAGCTAGAGGTCTGAAAATTAGAATGGATGTTCATTTGGACTAGGAATGATGAAAAATGTTTTCAAATTTTCGGATGACCCCTTCTGAAGGGGGTCGTCCATACAAGACAAATATTGTTTTAGCGATATTGACGTTACTTTTCATCGGAATGTGTTGAAAATTTGCACATGGGGGTTTTGAATGACGAGCAATTGATTTCAGGTGTCAAATTTTGTGTAAGGGGTCATCCAAAGAGGTCATCCATATTAACTGTTCACTGTTTTTGCGATATTGACGTTATTATACATCGTATTCAGATCAAAATTGGTACACGATAGTTTTGAGTGACGTGCAATCGATTTGAGGTATCAAATTCAGTGTGGCCGGAAAAAGGGGTCGTTCATATGAACTTTTCAATATCTTAGTGATATTGACGTTTTTATGCATCGGATTTTGACGAAAATTTGCACATGGAGGTTATAAGGGACAAACAATTGATTTCACTTATCCAAATTACAAACAGGAGTCGGCCAAAGGGGTCGTTCATATTAACTTTTCACTGTTAATGCGATATTGTCGTTATTATACATTGGATTCAGATGAAAATTGGAACACGAGAGTTTTGATCGATGAGCAATGGATTTCAGGTATTAAATTCAGAGTAAGGGGCCGGCAAAGGGGGTCGTCCATATTAAACTTTCAATATTTTCGCAATATCGTCGTTATTTGACATCGGATTGGGATGAAAATTTGCACACGGTAGTTTTCGGGGACGCGCAATCGATTTCAGATGTAAATTTTTTTGCCAGGGGTAGCCTAAAGGGGTCATTCATATTAATTATTTTGTAACTGTTTTTAGCAATATTGACGTTATTATGCAATGGATTGCTTTGCAAATTTGCACACGAGAGTTTTGAGAGAAGGGCAATCAATTTCAAATACCAAAAATTGTATAAGAGGCCATCGAAAGGGGTTTAACTTTTTGGCAATAATTGCGTAGTTATGCAACGATCGAGTCGAAACTTATATTTTGGCACAGTTTATTGATTCCTGATTTCAAATTTAGTAGCAGACAGCAGAAAAAGTGATCGTCCAATATTTTTGCAATGATTCATTAACAATGAATTAGGAAGTGCATCTGGAAAATGCTTGACAATCGACTTTTATATATAAACTGTTCATGACATATTCCAAGCTGAAAGCGAAACGGAGTTCGTATGGATATGGGAGTCACCTATAAAGTTCGCCATCCAGACTTTTCCACATTTTTCCAGACATTTTTTCAAAATCTTCCAGACATTTCTGAAAAACAGTTGACATCACTGGTTCCAACTCTGTTTTGCTCTCTCGCTGAGAGAAAAAAGAGAACCTAATTTTATGTTCATAGAATAGGGTTGCCATCCGTCCCGCAAAAGCGGGACATGTCCCGCTTTTTTGTTGAATGCCCCGCTGTCTCGCTTTTTCCTCAAAATGTCCCGCTTTTTTCATGGAATTTTTTTTCCAACTTCACTGACTTACACTAAAGAAAAAACAAACTTTAGTCTTCATTTGGATTTCTTGGGTTAACACAGAAAATCTGTGAAATACGTCTTTTCTTCAAAATAAGCAGCATTTTTCATTGTTTAAGACAATTTTGAATAACTCTAAAGTTCTTAGAATTACAGTAAGATTCTGATTCAGATAAGCGTTCTTGGAGCACATTCAACCAACCAATGTAGGTATGCAGAATTCCAAATTTTTTCACTTGATGATAGAAAGTCATTTCTGAATAACAAACTTTAATAGCTCAAACTCATTCCAGGGTTCTGGTTCCCGATGTCCCTATGTCTTGCACTATGTATTTGGTTTAGGGTTCTTGATTTTCAGTTCGCATCATCATCAGAAATTTGGTTTTGAATTTCATTCAAAATTTAATCCATAATTTTTGTTACTCATATGCATTACAATAATTTTTTTCCGAATATGAAAAAAACACAATATTAAGGCTATGATCATCTCGAATCCAGGCAATTAAAAACGCTCGTTTTTTAAAACTATTCGTTTGATCGAAAAATGTGAGCATTCTTGTTCCATTCAAAGCATTCTACTTATACTTCTGATCTATTTGAGCCGAAAATATTTCAGAAAAAGCAGCAGTTCACGAGTTTTGAAGTCGAAAAAGGAATATTTCCGAGGTAATTGTGCAAAATATTTTTACCATTGAAAAAGGATTTTAATTGTAAATTTCTCAAATACACGTAATTCAGATATTTAAAAAAAAGGCAAGGTAGTCCTTTCCATTACCAACACAAAACTGTCAATTTTTTTTATATCCTAACTCTAGGAATGTAGTTATAGCCGGAATGAAGTGCCTGGACTCTAAATGATCATAGTTTTAGAAATCATTCTAAGTGTTTGTTTCATATTCAGATACGAAGTTCTTAAACGAAATTCTTTTGCAGAATTCAAAACTTCAAAATAGCGATCCAGAATTGAAAACTTTGAATAAAAATCATCACTCGAAATTCAGATTAAAAATACAAACATGAAATAATGAATGCAGATTGAAACCCAAGACATCAACTATAGAAGACTAGATTGATGATTGAGGGCTCTGAAACAAGTTTCAATTCTTAGTTCGCATCGAAATATTGATCTGAAATCTGAATTTCAGCCAATTTCGCCAACCTGAACCGAAAAATGGGAAAGACTTCCTAATAAGATGCCGACAAACAGGTATGTTTCCCCCACACATCACAGACGTTTTTCGATGTGTCTTTGCGCTGTTTGAAGACAACAGCCCCTACCTGAACGAGCTCGACAGGCAGGTCAACCGGTTCAAGAGAGCGATATTGAATTTGGAAATCAAACATACGTTCTATAAAATGAAACAGATCGCCAACAGCATAACAGATACACGCAGTAACATAAATCGGCTCATCCCAGATTATGAAAGCGACCGTTTCTTCGCCAAACAGAACGCTTTCCAACAAATTCATCAGCAAAAACGCGCGGCCCAAACTGACCGTAAATATCGAAAGATTATGGACAGATCGATAAAATCCCTTGAGCAGAAAATGCCATCACATAACCTCCGGGCGTTTCACAACAGCACCACGGTAGAGGTGCCCCAACCTGTTCAACCTGTTCAAGGCACACAAAGTAGGCTTGCCATTAAGACCAGTAGTACCATGCATGACGTCACCATCTTATGAATTGTCCAAATATATAGGACGAATACTCCAAGCATCGATCAACAGCAAATACAACGTCAAAGATTTGTTTGAGTTCTGCGATTTCATCAACAATGTTGTACTCCCACCGGATCACATCCTCGTTTCTTTCGATGTTGTTTCGCTTTTCACCTGTATCCCCCGAGACCTAGTTCTCCGCAACATCATCTACAACTGGGACGCGATAAAGAAGAACACGAACATAAATTTGGATATTGTCGTGTCCTGCGCTTTTTCGCGACCCGGAATGTCCTTCCGGTAATCCGAACAATGTCAAACACCCGAACGTCTAAAGCAAGCGTCGAAACTAGAATGGCAGATAAAGCTACGTTCAAATAAATTCGAAATCGTATGTCCTTTTTCATCACACCTCTCTCTTTTATTCTCCCATATTTTCAAGCAAAAGCTCTTACCCAAAGCTTCCAACAGAAAATGAAATCTTCGTTCAAAACACTGATACAAATCGATTCATGATACTATTTTGAAATAGTTCAAGATCCGATCATTCAACATAATATTTTTTTCTATCTTTTCTCATTCACTACAGATATGTTCCTCGAAATCGTTAACTTCTGCATGAGCTGCAGTTATTTCAGATTTAAAAATAAATTCTACCAGCAAACATACGGCACGGCGATGGGCAATTCTGTGTCTAGCCCGATAGCTGACTTTGTGATGGAATCACTTTTAGACAATGTCACACGGATACTCGATTTCCAGATCCCGATTTTTTTTTTTTTTTTTTTTAAAAACGAACACAAACACATACAGGATCTCAATGAAACATGATGTTTCCTCGAAGAGAATCCTTTTTTTTTTTCTTAACTCTAAGCGTACATCTTTCGAGGATATGATGGCTAGCATCTTACAAATGCTAAAACCACCAACCCACCGAAAGTGTACTATGTATGCCGTGACCGGGATTCGATCTCACACCCCCTGGCTTAGAAGACTTGAAGGCTGTCCACTACGCCACGGGCGGCGGCTAAGGATCCTAAGGAAATATGTTGATGACCTACTGCTAGCCCTACCAAGAGAACATGTCGAACAGGTAAGAGAAAAATTCAATCAATACCACCCGAAAATCCAATTTACGGTCGAGATAGAGTCAGATTATCGCCTCCCGTACTTGGATCCGATATTGATCAGGCAGCCAGACCAATCAATAAAAACCGAGTGGTATCGAAAAGCGATAGCGTCGGGTCGCTTTTTGAATTTCAGATCAGCTCACAACACACGGCTCAAAATCAACACGGCTCTGAACTTCATAAAACGTGTGAAAGTCTTTTCGACAAACGTTTCTCCCGATGCCGCACTTAAGTTGATTCATGAAAATTTGAAGTTAAACGATTACCGTACAACGTTAATAAATAGATTAGTGCAGAAAGCGAACGAAACCTACACCACCAGCCAAAACACACAAGATACACCCACACAACATTACCGATCCATACTGAACATCGACGGCCTAACTGCGAACATAGTTCGTTCACTGAAAACAGACTATCCGCAAGTACGCATCGGCACCACGCAACAACACACAATACGCAGCCTACTGCCTGTGGTTAAGGATCCGATACAACCGAACGATCGTTCCAATGTGGTATACAACATCCCGTGCGCAGGCGCATCCGACCGTAACGAGACATGCTCAAAAGTTTATGTTGGGCAAACTAGCTACAAACTTCGTACTAGAATGTCCAAGCATAAATGCGACGTCACCAAATTGAACCGAATCATCGCCTCAGGGTCCACAGCATCAGACCCAGCCATCAGAGAGCTACGACAATCGGCCGTTGTTGAACATTGCTTCAACCAGGGACACATGTTCGACTTCGACAAAGCCACCGTTCTCGATAGCTCCAACAAGCACCGCCGGCATCTAGGGGTACTCGAAATGTGCTATATTCAAAGCACTCCAAATACCGTAAATATATATATATATATACGGCGGAGTGTTCCACACACTCTCTCGGACTGCTCACAAGCACTCATCGGCGCCGGTTTCTGGCTATGAAGAAGAAACCCAAACAACAATAACAAACTGTGAGTCGAGTGGATAAAGTGTTGCTTCGGGACGTCATTCGGAATACGGATTAGGCGCCGCCGCCCAGGCCAAATTCTAGTATCGGGCACGTAAGTTACACGCTATCCTCCACACTTTTGAGCTGAACCATTTCAAATTTAAAATTTTATAGCCAGAAACCGACGATTGATGAACGCTTTAGGAGCGCATCTGTTTCGGACTATAGCACGAATGTTCGAGTAAGTGAACATTTTTTGGTTCCATAAGAAATATGTTTTATGCTTTATGTTTTATTTTAGTTCCTTGAAAAAGAATAAATATTAATTCGAAACGTTGGATGAAGAACACATAAATAGTGTTGTAAATCTTGACCGAAAGACCGAAAGCCGAACATAACCTATAAATTATTCCCGGTCGAAAAATAAATAAATCTGAATTCAAAATTCGTTTTTTTTTAATTTCAGAAAACGTTTTGAACTGAAACTCGGGAAAAGAGCCAAAATTGCAAGTAGATTTAGATTATTTTATATGGACTAAAGTAGAATTGTTTTCAACAAATAAATTTTTTTAGGTTTTCAATTTTTTTTACAAATTACCAAACAAACAAATTTTCATTCAAATTAAATAAAGGTTTTTTTACACGGTGTCATGTACGACTCGAATTTTTTTTTTCACAAATAACGTGTAATAAACCGTGGAAAATAACAGTGCATTAGGCAAAAAATTAGGTAAAAAGAAGTCATGTAAGAAAAACTAAGTGTAGTGTACTGTCTATGAACAACTTTGGCTAATGGTATACGTAAATATAAGTTTGATATATAATCAAGCTTTTTTAAGAGTTTCTAAGATGTCCCGCTTTTTTCTGCTGTGTTCCGATTTTTTTTTCGTGAAATGTCCCGCTTTTTTCTGGAAGTATCTGGCAAGCCTATCATAGAATGAAACTCTCTTTTGATCCCCGGGTGAACTTAATTTTGAGTAAAAAAAAGGAGCGTGTGCGTAGATTACTGGTGAATTTGCAGAGATGCCAATTTTTTTTTATATAAAGTGGTCAAGAAAAAAATACACTATTTCTTGGGACTTTTAATTATTTAATGGATTTCCCCACTCCACCGAACCATGATTGACAACGCTGGCACCACTGCAAGCCATTTTCCGGCCTACGACAATAACAGCAAGGAAACATAGGCCGGCAATTGACCGTCTAAACCGAGGGACGTGATGATGTGGTCTGTCTACAGACGACGATGATGATGATGGTGTCCGAAAGAGCAAGCGTGCGGTTGGTTATCCGTCGTCCATCAATCGTCTTTCCCCTGCCCAGGTTCTTGCTTCTAACTAGAAGAATGTATGTAGGTTGTGGTTGTGTGATTCGGCCAGCAGCGAAATCAACTGTCCATCGTTATCCGGGCCAATTGTCACTTTACAACAAACCCTAGTGCGTTTCCCGACATCTGTGGATGCGATGTGTGTGTGGCTGGGATGTTCTAGAGTGAAGCTTTTTTAAACGTCATTTATGCGGTACCCTCTTGGACCAGTTAAAGGCTCACTCAATCATCATCCTCCTCAACGCGCTGTTATTGGTGGAAATTTCGTTCTATTCTGTCCGCTTTCGCCGTCGTGGTTGCCCTCTCGTCTGGATGAGGGTGGATGAAAGCCGGTAGCGCAACAATTTAACGCGTGCCTTCCGTTTGGCGTGTGTGTGCATTTTCAGTGTGTGTCTGTGCATTAACTGGAATGGCCCATCATTTCTGTTGAAAAACGTTGATGATACTATAAAAGTCCAATTGAGATTAAATCTAGTAAACAGTACGTCTTAATCAGTAGTTCGGAACGGGACGGTTGCTGCTGCATCCGCCAAATCAGTCAGTCAGTCAGTCGTCGATCCGCCGTATCGGTTCTGTGAAGTGTGTGGAAGTCAGCATGTGAGCGAGGCTGTCAGTTCAGATTCGAACGTCGTTATCAGTTGCTGTTATTCTTTAATTTTTTCTTTCTTTAGTTTCAACTTGCCTTTCTCCCGCTCCTTCACTCAAGACGTCCTCAAAACCGTCAGCAGAAAAATTGAAACCAGTAAGAAAAGTTCATAAGTTCACATCCCGACTCAACTCAGTCAGCGTGGATTTCAGTGACGAATGTGTAATCTGACCGACTGTTGGTGCAGTGATCGATCGAAGACATTTTTAATTGCGGAAAATTACCTTCTACCATATGGATAACTGTGAACTCAGCAAGATCCCGATCGTAAGAATTCTTTACTAAGTACTAGTGCCGCAGGAGAGATTTGAACCCCTGCTGCCCAAGTGCTTATCGAAGAGTTCCGCTCGAACAACGTTGGAAACATTGAAGCCTGTCAAGTGTCGGTGATAATGACGAAGAACAAGAAGCAAATGCTACCGCTAACTAACTGCTCTCGAATCTTGCCGGTGCCACGTGACACAATTCTAGATTGTTCGGAAATTTCGCAGTGACGAAAAAAAACGTTCAAAGAGCAAAGGCGGCTAAAAGTATAGTTTTCGAACTAACAATTCGAAAAAAAAACAGTGTTGATCAATCTCAAAATCGCTAGCAATTTGAATCTGTTGTTCTACTAAAACATGCATTTGTTCAGTAATGATAGTTTGTTAGAATAAAATCTCTGAGAGCGAATCTTGCTAACCGCAGAGAGGGAAAATCATTGATTTGCCTTTGGGGGCGCTCAAGTATTACGTAACACGTCTAGGCGAGGGGGTACCACACCTGTTGTATCAGCCAAACAGGACAACTTTACAAAATTTGTCGCAAATTTGTTACGTTGTTGAGAAGGAATGTACAGGAAGAAGGGGAACTGTATTACAGTACTCGCTCGTTAATCGGATGTTCTTCTTCTTCTATTTCTATTCGCCAATGCTTTTTGTGGCACGACTGACTTATCGACTTGCTCCTATTATGGTCCAGTTACTGAGATTTTATGACCAGCGGTATCCGTTTATACTCCGTAGAGTTTATAATCTTTTTATACCCCGTAGAGATATTTTGCATTCCTTTATTCTCAGTAGAGTTTACAATTTCTGTTACATTGCTACATTTTGTAGTATAAATGTTCATTTTACGTCCGAAAACTTACAAAATTTCTCTAAACTAGATTTAGGGTGGCGGGGTTCGGTCCCTGGACCTTTGGCTTAATGGGTGTCCACGATGATATGGCCACACACAATATTGATTCGCAAAATTCGAGTTTTTATCCGATTGCCATCGAGTTTTCAAGGATTGAAAAATAACTTTTAAACTTCATTTTACCATTTTATTCGTATTTTATTTACAGTCCATACAAGATTCAACACAACCTGTGAATCAGCCGTTTTTTGCATGTAAACCCATACTTTCTTCAGTACCTCGGCTGTCTTCACTACCTTAGGTCGTTTAAGAAGGTGCTGCTTCATAATCGCCCAGTACTTCTCGATGTGGCGAAGCTCCGAAGTGTTGAGAGAGTTGAGCATTTTCGGCACGAAATGGGCCTTATTGTACGCATACCACTTCAGCACGTCCTTGGAGTAGTGGCGTGAGACCAAATCCGGCCAGAAGATTGTTGGGAGGCACTCTTTCAAGGTGTCGTGGTTCATCGTGTCCTGGGTCACGAAAGGTGCACTACGCTTCCCGCACGTGCAGATGGCTTGCCAAACCAGGAATTTTTTCGCCAATTTGAACATCTTCTAAGTGCGGGCATGCTCCGGAACGCTGAACTTACCCTTGGCCGTGAAAAACAGTTTGCCGGGGATCTGTTTGAAGTCGGCCTTCACATATGTTTCGTCGTCCATGATGCAGCATTCAACTTTCGTCATCATGATGAGTTGAACGTTCGAAGCCCAGCCTTAGTTTTGGCCTTCTGGACAAAACTTCGGCTTAGGTGCAGCTTCTTAGCCACATCCCGAACGGAGGCGATCGGGTTTCGGTTAAAGGCCCCAACTACGCGGTTGAGATTTTTGGTGTCATGCGGAATACTTTTTTTCTTCAGTTCTGGAATTCGCGATTCATAACGGCTGAAATTGATCCTAGACCTAGCACAGAATCTCATGCCAAATTTTCGCCTGATCGGATCACGAGAAAGGGTCGCTCAATGAGCTTGAAGTTTGCATGAGATTTTGAGACCTTTTGTTCGGAATGAAAATCCAGTTTATCATAAACAACTTTGATAGGATTTCTTTTGATTAAAATTTTCTTAAAGCCTTAATTATGACAAATATTTCATCCGAAGACTGCATTTCGATAAGAGTTAAGATAATGAAGTTATTAGGCTTCAAAAATGGACTTACTTTTTTAAGGGTGAGATAAAATTCATCACTTTTAATGGTGCGTGCCAAAATTCATAGTATTGCGTAATTCAAAAAACCATACATACAAATTGAGAGTCCAAAACAGTCCCAATACATTTTTAGTTTAAAACTTACATTATAAAGAAAATTTAAAAAAATATTAGAGACACATGTTTGATACTTTTTCAAGATCTGAAAATATTATTAGGACAAAATGACGAAAAACTGGCTTTTTTCCAAAAATCGAACCAGTGCGACCTCTAAACATGATTTTTCTGAGTCGCCGCCATTTAAAATATTGTTTCTCACACCCTAAGCTATCATTTGAAGCTTGAGCTCCCAAAATCAGAGACAAAGTTCAATTTTGGGCCACCCTAGTGCCCAGTCTTTCACCAAGTTCAACTTGTGTGCAAAATTTCAGGCGTAAGTTCACCTTGGATTTTTATACAATACAATACATAGGTTTTTCAAAAACAGCAACCCGAGCGTATAAGTTGTACCCCAGTGTGTGCATCGATGTTCGTACTCAGGTTCGAATATTCATATTTGTACACAAAGAGAAGTCACAACAGGCAAAATTTAAAATATTTAAAGTGCTTCGACGAATTTTGTTGTACTTATGTGAAACTTCGACTGTCTCAAAGTCTCACAAAAAATTAAAAAAAACAGTTTGAGTAGGCATTAGTAGCCAAACTTCAAAAAAGCATCCTTAATTAGTCTCCGAGAACGGGGCGTAAACTTTCACTGAGAAAAAAGGATCATTTTATTTTGTTGACACCACACTTAGGTATCCTGGAAAGTTGTCTTTATGAATTGTACTGACCACACAAGTGAAACATTGCCACGTGTAGCCGATAATAGATGTTCCAAACAGGACCTTCTCCATCAAGTATCTTGTGACCAGCGGTACAAAACACCGGAAACAAGAATGCATGCGGGATCAATTGAAATGAAGAAGAAAGCACATTAAGAGGAAGCTGAATGCGACAAGCCTCTGATGTTCCGAATCGATCTTCGCGAGATGAGATATATCGTTGAGTTTTAAATTTAAGAAATCATTACTACCATTAAAAAATAATTTAGAAAAAAAACGTGAAGAACTCGTGCTAATTTCATTTTATTTCAAAAGGCGCAGTCCAATAAATGTAATGACAAATACAAGTTATTGACTTTTTTTTATTGATGATTTTTTTGTTTTATTACCAATACATTTTTGGTCTTAAAAATTTCGAACAAATTCCGTGTAAACGTTGCGATAGTCATCGGCCTGTGCAATCTGATCCGGTTCAATTAGGTTATACACAGATTGACATTGCTTGCTGTCAGCTGATCACAGATGTGCCAGAATGTCCACAGTTGATCGCTCCTTGTGTCTAGAATATCTGTACGAATACGTACTCGTTGGAGAAAACATGGCCACTTGACACTTGAGAACAGGGATTTGGCTTACTAGCAACTGTGTTAAAAAGGAGAATTAGTTTGACCTGGCAGAGGTTGGCCAGGCGCAAGTTGTCAGCTTGTTTTTCGACAATGAACCGGTCAGAAACGAAAATTCTGCAAAAAAGAAAATCGACATGGCATTAAACTGAATACACCACTAATTCTGATTATTTATTGACCTCTGGGTTCTCCAGGACACCAGATGTATCTTCCGTATTTTTCTGGATCAGTTTCAGGACATCACTTTCGTTTAGGCCTAAATAAAAAGTCCCGAGAAACAGCAGCAGTCATGATCGATGGCCAGAGATGTTTTCAGGAGTAAAGTCTCCTCACGGTAACCGAAACCAAAATAAAAGTTATACACTAGGTACAATAGTTGACTGCTGTGATTGATTTTAGAACATTTCAAACATGAAAGCGTACCCAAGTTTAAACTTGAACTCTACACTCAGAAAAATACTATTATGTATGCCATAAGATTCTCTTATGAAGTGGCGCCATAAGAAAAATTAATGAAAATCATAAGATTGTCTTATGACGCGAATGAATTCTGAAGATGAACGCCTACTTCAATGAGAGGTTGTTGCTTTTCATAAGAGATTCTTATGGAAACAGTAAATCACTTTCTAATAAGAAAATTTCTCAATATTTCAGGCTGAAACCATTCACTTTATTGTTTGCCAAATTTGTTTAAAATTAAATCCTTCATGGTCACCATCAGCAGCGCATCAACAGACGGCTCCATCAAAGTTTTTTTTGCCGCATCTTAATCTTCGACCTTTCGTTTTATGCCGATCAGCTTGCTGAAAAGTAAACAAATAATGTATTTTAGTTTACTAATATATTCAACGTTCACACCAAAAACATCAAATCGAACTTACCATTCCGGAGATAACAATAACATATAACATTGAAGGAAAACTATAATAACTATGAACTGGCGATTGCTTCGTACTGTTAGATGATGAAAAAAAAAACTGATGCTATGAATGAATGTGTTCATCATTTTTTCACAATGCCGTTTCTTCTATTTTTCATAAGAACATTGTATGAAAATTGAAAGAATTTCATAAGACTCTTATGAAAAATTAGTTTGGACGCAAAAAAGTGGTTCATAAGATGTATCTTATGAAATTTATAATAAGATTTCCTCTGAGTGTACACTTGAGTTCGAGTATGTTTACATCACAGCAAGTTCAACACGCACCTCACTAGTAAGGTACAAGTGTGTTTACAAACTTTTATGCACATCGCACATGGGTTGTTCCGTGAAGACTGTGCGTGCCTCATTAATAGTGATGAAGTAAGCCCATTTTGAAGCTTAATAACTTTTTAATCTTAAGTCAAATCGAGATCGAATCGGGATCATATAAAATTTAAAGTTTTCGGGTTTTTCATGTTACTCCTCCGAACAAAGTGTCTCAAAATCTCATACAAAACTTCAAGCTCATTGAGCGACCCCTTCTCGTAATCCGATCTGGCGAAAATTTGGCATAAGATCTTGTTCTAGGCCTAGGATGAATTTTAGCCTGCAGCGCATAACTTTTTCTGACGTCGGGTCATTTGGGGCACTCTATTTATTATCCATTCAAAAATTGCCGATATACGAGCGAATACTGAATTTTACATTTGAATGTACTTTACAATGTTCTATTTACAATCATTAGAATAAGAATAAGATAACTAACCTTCCTTTAAAAATGCTCAATGCAGTTCTAACTTGATTTTGTGGTACTTTGAGGCGTTTAGGGTTATTATAAAATATTTAAGGACTATAGAATATTCAAAAATTTGCCTCTAACACAACCGAAAACAGAGACATTCTAAACTTTTGTAGTGCTCTAAATAAAGTGAAATTTATCATATTAATAATGACAGGCTATTAAACATGTGCCTATTTTGGGGCTTGAAGTGCCGATAGAAACATAGCTAATTATCAAAAAGCTTCATTAAAACATTATTTCTATCATCGAGTTGAATATGATTTTTTCACCGTTATAAAAAACATTTTCCATAACCGTTAATTTTTCCGACAGCATGTTCCTGATCTCATATGTTACAATTCATAAATCTAAAGCGTTTCAAAGGGTGGGTCCTAATTTCCGTTTGATATAGGTATTTTAGTTTCGTCGGATTCGGAACGTGTTTCATTGAGGAATAACAAAAGTTTTACAACTAAAATCACTACTACTACTACTACTACTGTAATGCCAATGAACGAAATTGAAAATATGTCAAACTAGCTGATTTTACCCGGCCTTGCTCGGGTTCACATAAAATATAAATCGAAAAGAGTCGTTTGGCATTTTGAAATTTTGAAAGCTTTTTGTTCATCATAAGAACAAATAGGACCGCCGACCGTGGCCTAGAGGATAGCGTTCAAGTCTTCTAAGCCAAAGGTCGTGAGATCAAGTCTTGGTCGCGGCAAACATAGTACTCATTCTGTGGGTTGGTGGTATTAGCATTAGTAAAATGCTAGCCATTATATCCTTGAAAGATGTACGCTTAGTCTTAAGTAGAATTTAGATCTCTTCAAAGAAACATGAAGTTTCACTGAGATCCTATATGTGTGTGTTCGTTTAAAAAAAAAAAAAAAATAGGACCGTGTTTGGCCATGTGAGCTTTGTAAGTTTTGTTAGTCTTCTTAAAGTTCTAATTGGGATTATAAGCAAAGTTTACAGTTTTCATATTATTGAATAACTTATAGTTTTTAGGTTTGCTAATAGAAATTTGAACTTATTTCCTTTGAATGCTTATCCATTCTATCACGAAAAACATTATAAGGTTGCCAGGTTTCCCGGATTTATCCAGATTTGCTAGAACATTTGACTCAAAATTTGAGGAGTCCAGATTTTGCCCGGGTTTATTCACATCATTTTTAAAACGTAACATAAACTGAGATTTAATTATTATAATTTTTCATTTTACGTTCAATAAGAAGTTATCAATGGCAAGTTTTAGAAATAATCATGACTCGTGTTTGGAAGCTTGATATACAATTTAAAATCTGCTGATGTGGTTTGTTGAAAAAAAAAATATTGCAAGTATATTTTTCGTTATTTTTACTGAATAATTACGCGGTTTTGACCAAGTTTGCCCGGATATTGCCAGGATATCGGTTTGAACATTTTGAAATGAAATGCTGGATTTGGCCAGGTTTTTCGATAAAATTGGCTGGATTTGTCCGGTCCCGATATGGCAATTCTGGCAACATTATTTTACACCCACCATTTTTCTGGAAGCTTGAATTGAATTACCACTTTTTTTTATCAAATGATAACTTTTTTTTATCTTTTCCATGGGTTATCTAGTGAAAACCCCATGTTGAACTTGTAAACAAATTTTAACGACCTCTTTTCAAGATTTCCCCGTAGAATGGAATTCCCATTTAAGTTTTATTTTGTACTTAGAAGTTTCTAAATAGATTTCCGCTGAAACCTTATTAAAGACTTCCTCTGCATGTTTTCAATGTGCTTTTTAAGTTCTCTTATAATTGGATGGTAGAATTGAACACATCGATGATCAATAATAACTTAAAATTTAAAAATTTACAAATGAAATTGAATTGTACAAAACTAAAAACATCAAATTAAATTACTAAAAGTCTCGTGCGATGGATTTGGTTTTAATTTTTTGCATAAAATGAACGTTTAATTGTCTTATTCCTATTGTGAATTAAATTCCTACTCGGCAATCAAAGTGTTGAGATGGCAGCCTTGAACCTACAACCCTCAGTTTTATTAATTGTTTCTCTATGAGAAGTTCCGAAAATATCAAAATGGATGGTTCCTAAAAGCTGGAACATTAGTTTTCAGTCCAAATAGTTATTCAACTGAAGAAGTCAATTCACAATGAACATGAATTAATGTATCCATACTTTACACACTGCATATTCTAGTAGATTTTCAACCACTGTTCTTCTCAATATATTTCTAACAGGCAGGTAGTTTTTTTAATCCTAAATGAAGGCTCATTATTGCAATCAAACGCCTCGCTACGGTACCACGTGCTTTGAACAGTAGAAGGAAAAACACCCGCCAAAATTTCTTCTCTCAATTTTTTTATGCTCAGCAAGCTTTGATGTGCTTTCCAGTACACGTGAACTTTGGATGGTCGTTTCTAATGCCTGGCTAATGGTGATGGTGAAAACAATCCCGCCAAAGGAAACGAAAATCGGTTGACAAATGGGTGCCATGACTTTTGGTTCGTGAGAATAAAAACGTAAGTTGTATGGGAGGGTCCCTTTTCTTAGGTGGGAGGGGCTCAAAACTATTACCTCGACCTTTCTCATATCCGTTTACATCACTGTACCAAATTTCAGGCTGATCGGTTAAGCGGTGTGGATTTGTATAAGCTGCATATATATATATATATATATATATATATATATATATACAAACATATATAGCCCAACTCATCTTTATATATTAGAAGATAAGAAAATTATTATCTTGATTGTCTTTAAACGGCCGAAAGCCTCGATTAGCAACTATAGTTTTGCCTGTTTGAAAGGTTTTGATTAGAGATGTACCGAATATTCGGTTGGCCGAATATTCGGCGCCGAATACTCCCCAAAAACCGTTAGGCTGAATATTCGGCTCACCGATTAGTTGAGCTGAGTATTTGGCCGAATAGGCCGAGTAGGCCGAATATTTACTTTTAAAAGGTATACAATAACATAATTGTCAAATTTTTCAAATGATTTCGGGTAATTTATCAAAATATCCAAAAGTAGTATTGAAAAAAAAAACACAATCATCCAAAAACTCATGCTTTCAGTAAAAAAAACTTAGGTGTAACCAGGTACTTTGCCGCGTTAATTCAAATTATTTGCAAAATCAATTAAAAAACTAACTTTTTTTTGAAAACTTTTAGATTTTGAAAAAAATTAAAATGAACATAAAATTTTGTTTAATCTTTAGATACGATTGCTGCTGCTGTGATTCAATGAAAACTTGAAATTTCACTTTCCGTTTTTTTTTCTTGTATGATTTTGGTCAAGAGTTTATTCAGATTTGCCCTTTTTTACCAATCATTCTCAAAATCGCCTTGAATTACCCGATCGTGTTGCAAAAAATATAATTTGCTTAGGGTTAAAGATATTTTAAAGATATTTTAAAGATATCTTGTTCAAATTCGAATTCCATCAAAATCAAATAAACAATATCGAATTGCTTTGCACTTGTTTCGACGTTTTTTGTCCCAGATTTCACAGGAACCGATTGTCTTTGGTGATAAACGCCCTAGAGAAGGGACAAGTCATCTGATGTCCATTAAGTTATTGATGACATTTTGAAAATCAGAGTAAATTGAAAAGGTTCTTGAAATAAATCATCTGGTAATATCATCTGGTTGAAAAAAATCAACCCACAAACATGAGAGGCATTGAGGAAGAGAAATAGAGGAAAGAAATAGAAGGAAATTGAAAAAATAGCTTTTGTATTTGTTATTTAAACTTGACATAATATTCGACCGAATTTTCGGCCGAATATTCGCTTGGCCGAATAGTTGAAAAAGTCAATATTCGGTATTCGGCTGTTCGCCGAATATCACTATTCGGTACATCTCTACTTTTGATAAACTAGTGTTTAGAACTTTCATCGGCAATCCAGTCGTCTTTTGAAAGGTCATGTCTTTGCTTTATATATTTTCTTAATTGTTGATAATGAATCTTTAAGAATCTTGAATCTTTTCAAATGAATTTGCTAAATTAAACCGTGATTAAACTAGATCGAAAATTATTGACATAAATCTGGTCGGAAAGAAATTATACCTGCATCGTCTAAATGTCTGAAAGTAGATTCGAAAAATTCGACGAAAAATTTGTTTGTCTTAATTCAGGCGTTAAATGATGTGTAACTCGTTTAGGGTCAATTTTATATTATGAACAAAAGGTGTTTAAAAATAAACAAAGAAAAAAAAGGAAAAGATATACTTCACTTCAAGTTTTAGTAACATACCGGGGAATAATGATGAACTTTTTGTTCAGAATCCGTTTGAAAATATTTTGAGTCATTGCGCAAACCTTAGTCACAAACTTCTGGATCACGTACTTTTCATACAACTATGAATTTTCAATTTCATCACACCGTTATCCTCGTTACACCACATTTTAAGTTTTGTTTTTTCAACAATATAATGTTTTTCTTTTTCAAAATCACACACTGTTGTGTAAGGCTTTTCCATCAATTTCACTATTAACGATGGCACGGCGATGGCAGAATAACTGATTTAAATACAACGACCACAGTAACCAAAATTGCACTGGGCAGTGCTGCCAGACTTTCCAGTGTCATAAAAATTGCGTTGTATAGTATGAAAACTTAATAACCAATCAAGGATTCCATGTAAGTTTGTTAGCATAAATCGAGAACTTATCAAGCAAAAGGAAGAGAGGTTGTTTGTGTACGAACAATTTGAGACCCTCCCTTATTTCTGGGTTGAGTCGGAGTATTTGGCATATTTAGATATTGCTCTTTCAGACTTATTTTGGATTTTCTCAACTCTTCCTCAAGAAGAAGAAGCACTACCGCAAACGTCAACATGGAAACCGAACTTTGAAACTGAAATAAATCCTCAGAACACTTTCATGCGTTTTTTTACTAAGACAAACATCATGTTTCAGAATCAATCATGATTTTTCAGCAACACTTCAAATCATTTAAAATGATTACTGCACATAGTAAAGTTCTGATTGGAACATTGTTTACCTATTTAAAGAACTTATGGTATATGGTAAACTCGATTGAAACTTCAATCAGAAGGAAGAAGAAGAAAGAATGCAGAGCTTATTTCGAATTTTTTTCTCCGCATTTTTATACACAAAATCGAAGGATTAACATACAATATAAGTAATCTTTCTTTCAAACTTTGAATCTTCTGCAAATTTTTGTGTTCGGAACAAATATACTGATCAAATAGTCAAAAACTTATTCCGGACTGGGTGAGGAAGACTGAATAAAAAAAGAAAAAACTCAAGATTTTTCAATCATCATTTAAATAACGGTTTAAATATCGACTGAAAAATCTTAAGCGATGAATTATCCTTGCAGATGAAAATCCCCAAAAAAACGACTGAAAAATTATGCTGGCATGCAACCTTAAAGATTACGTAGTTTTTTTTTATCATGTTCATTCAAAAATTGTTTTATGAAAAAAAAAATCCTGAAACTGTGATTAATTATTTGAATATTAAGTAAAAAACCGAAAACTGCAAACAGCTTTTTTGCAAATCGCCATTCAACTCAATCAAACAAAAATTATGCATTGTTTGGGAACTGACAACACAAATACTTCCGACAATCTAGAACAAACATATTTTTTCTTCGTTGGAAGTCAAACATCTGAATTTAAATTAGTGCCGGCGCGATAGAAATATTGTATAGAAACTAAACTTGAAATCCTAAATTTGAATGAATTGAGTCAACACAAACATTAAACATTATCACATATCTAATATACAGTACAACAAATGTTTCAAATAAGTCATAGATGTTTTAAAGTAACCGACTCTTATCGATATCTAATAATTTACAAAACTCGCCAAGAAGTCGATTTATTAATTCAAATAATAATAATTTAGTGCATATTTAAAAAACGATTTACATATCATATGATGATTTGGTTTAGTGTTTCTCGGCTACACTGACGGAAATGCAACTTATCAGCAGAGCTGTCAAATTACGGTTGTCAAATTTCGGGTCTAACTACCGTTGCTAAAATCCAATTTTTCTCTGAATACGCAATAAATAAAGCGAAATGTTACGTCATTGATTTTATAGTAGTTCGTGAGAATTTCTTGAAATGGAATAGGGATAGGGCTGGAAGTCCATATCATTAAAACATATTTGACATCATTTTAAACTCTATGAAGCTTATAAAAACAGAGTATAAGTTTCATAGCTTGAAAAACAAATTGAGAGATCAATTTTAAGAAAATATAATTGACTAATCTTTTAAATGAAATTCGAAACTCCACTAAAAGCTCTCTTTTTAAAGCGTTTGCTTCTAAATTTTGTCGAAATTCAGTTTGAAATGTCGTCCAAGAAATAAAACTAAATAACGATTATTATAACTAATTTAATTTGTTTTTGGAAGATGTAGCGAGTCAGCGAGTCAGCGAGTTTCTTATTAAATTTCATCAACAAAAACAAACAAAATTTTGCTTTTATTCAATTTCTGAAGCCCTCGCACTATTCCCCTTTTATTTTTCCTTCAACAATAATAATTTGATAGGGTTTCTACCGTTTTGTCCAAGACTAGCTTACTCTTGTAAATGTGCCTATTTTTAAATATCAAAAATTTATCTCAAACTACAACCAAAACTGGACCAAAACTATACATTTACTACGGAAAAAATTGAACTGTCACATAAATCAACCTGTTTGCTTCTAAACTAAGGTTGCCAGGATTTTTTCAGCACGAATCCTGGCAAAATCCGGGCATTTGATTTCAAAAGTGATGACCATAAATCCGGGCCAATTTTCTATAAACCCGGAAATTACTCAACAAAAATAAAGAAAAAAAATTGAAAAAAATAGTTTTTTTGCATCAAAACTTATCGACGGATTTTGAATTGTAATTGAGGCTATCAAAAAATTTTCATGCCTATTTTTATACAACTTGCTCAAAAAAAAAAGTTTTGGAGGCGTTTTTTTCTTCTATTTTTTTATTGCTTTTCCAAACAAAGTGAATAAATCCGGGCAAAATCCAGGCATTTAAAAAAAAAACCGTCAACCAGACCGGGCCGGACTGATCCCAAAATTTGTGGTAAATATCCGGGCAAACCCAGATAAAACCGGGCAATCTGGCAACCTTATTCGATACGCTTTGTTTCATTAGGAAGGATGTTTGTGTGCAAGCCTTCGAAAAAATAGATATTTCAAGATTTTGAAATTACATTTTGACTAACATATTCAAAAGCAAACCAAGTTTTTCCTCATTTGAAAATCAAATAATAAGTTTTTTAATGAAGAAAAAATGTTTGAGATATTCTAACTTTAGACTTAGTAATTGATGATTGAGTGGAAAAAATAATGTTGATCAAAGCTACTCCGTTGATCAATGCTACCCCGTTTTACGGTATTTAATTTTTTTTCTCATCTTCTGAACATCAGCACTAGCCTCAAAACAAAATTTTAATGATTTACGTTTTGAAACTATACGTTAAAAAAGCAAACATTTGAGATAAGTGTTAACTAGTTCATTATTGCTATTGATTTTTGGCTGATTGTAAAACTCTTATATTTTAATATTTTTTGGAAGTACCGTAAACTGGGGGAACATTGATCAGCGGGGTAACTTTGATCAATATGAAATTTTTGCAGATAATCATCATCAACTTAGTACAAAGTTAAAATATCTTAAAACTGTTTACTACGTTTGAACGCATATAAATTGAGTTACAATAAAGCTAAATTTGGTTTTTATTAGAAGATTTTTAATGTTACTTAAAATATAATTTAAAAATCTCATAATATCTGTTTTTTGAAGGCTCACGAGCAAACATCTCTGCTGACCAAATTTAAGCATTTAGGAGCATACGGGTTGTTTAATGTAAAAGTTCAACATTTTTCTTGGTATAGGTTTAGTTTAAGTGTTATTTTTATGGTCATTTGATGATAATTTTTGAAAGTTGAAAAAAACGGTCATTTTTCATGAAAAAGCCCGTTTAGAAAAAATGGCTAAAAACACTATCAAACGGTTAAGTTTGAAGAAAACAAAAAGATGGAAACAGTGCGAGGACTTAGGGAATTGCATGATGGTAAAATTTCATTTGTTTTTGAGACCAAAAAGTATTGAAAAATGTTTATAATTTTTGCCCCTTAATGTATGCAGCAACATTGTCCATCTTTTGTTTTTGAAAGAAAACGTTGAAAAACTCAATTGAGTCCAAAAAAAAAAATTATGTTATCGATGTTTTGAGCCTTTTTTACTAAATAAAATCAAAACAATAAAATGGAAGATTTTGTGATACGTTAAAGCAAAGTGATCAAAGTTAGTCCGAAACTCGAAGTCTGATTTTGTAACAAACATTTAATTATTACCACCAATGTCGTTTGAATTATCTGCAGTCAATGATCATGTTTGATACTCCTCACCTTTGTGAGTGTTTAAAAGCTTTAAGGTATTAGGAAAAAGCAAACCCTTCCAAAATATTCAAAAATTAATGAAAAAAGTGATCAAAGTTCCCCCAGTTTACGGTACTTCACATTTCACCAATAAGACCGATAAATTATCAGTGATTAAATTCTTCATTGGAATATTTTAAAGAACCGTAATTTAGAAATTTCGTATTATAATTTTCAATATTGAAATACAATACTCGTTGAAAATGCTGGATTTGGTTTTCAATTTCTTAATATCTATAGAAAATCAATGCTCTAAATATAAAATTAGTAGAAAATAAAATTATCAGAATCCGAATCAATTGATTTGTTCTTGAATTTTAAGTAGTCATTCAATATTTTCTATTTCAATTGTACTGAAACGAATGAAGAAGTTTCAAATTTGCAACAAATAGGTAAATTATAAAGAAAGGGGGAAATCGTTGTTTTTCTTTTTGTAGGTTCCTACCTAAACATAATTCTAAATGTTTCAAAAGATCTTGAATTATAATAAAACCATGAAAAGCAGGGTCAATTCTGATAGTTAATTTTACTTTTTAGTCAAGAGTCTCAATCTGTTTCAATTCAGATAGCCAAATTATCAGATTGAGGTCTTCAAACTTTAAGTAATTTTTAACGACTGATGATTAATCTTCTTTATAATTTAAATTGGCATTTCAGTCAGAAGGAAGCAAATACTAAAATTTACAATTTGCCCGACGTTTCGGCCTTTGGTCTTGGCCTTCCTCAAGGGATATCTAAAAGTTATTTTATTATTTGAAAATTTTGAAATTGTGAATTTTACAAAGTTTTGTCTAATGTTGTACTTACATTGCATTATACTGTATGTATTCCTGAGTATATCGGATGTGAGGGGAAGTTTTGCTGGTATCTAACCTGTTATGATAATTGTTTTTCGTTGTATTTTCTATTTGAATATTGGATTTTTGTGTACTTTACCTTTATCTTGTATGTTGTAATCACTATGGTTATAATTATATAGAAATTGCTAACTGTTTTATTCGGACACAATTTGTTTAGAACTTTTAATTTTGGTGTGGTTTTGTTTACATTTGATGTTGGATTGTGTGTTTGTATGTGTGAAGTGATTACATTTTTATACTTAGTATAGAAGTGTGTAAAAGCTCTTTTTTCCAAAATGATCTTATTTACCTAGTATGCGCATACTTATCATTCTACTGTTTCAGTCGGGTGGTTGCTCCATATGGGTTGATCCGGATAGGGCTATTGGTTGAGAAGAGTTGAGTGTCGGATCGGCTTGGTTCAATTTTGTTTTTGCTCTCTTTCGATTGGTACTCACTGAGTGTAGTATCTGGGAGTATATGGGAGACTGAAAATTGAATAGATATAACTATTGAAAAGATATAACTATTGCTAAAATCGCAAAAGGAATTTTTTGTAAGTTAATTATGTGTTACTAACAATATGTATCTATTTCACAACTTTGCTGAAGACTGAAAAGCATTTTCACTTGTGCATTTAAAAAATTCTATGATTAATTTTGGTTTAAAATGTTTTCAAATTTGCTGTAGTTTACAAAGCGGGGAAACATACCGTCAAACGGGGCATCATGCAACAGCGGGGTTCGATGCAACATTTATATAACACTACATTGAATCTTGGGCTTGTGATATAGCTCAGTTGGCAAGTCTGTTGTCTCCTGAGCCGATGTCCGCGAGTTCGAGCCCAAGAGCAAACATCGAACACAGTTGTACCGGATAAGTTTTTCAATAACGATCCGCCAACTGCACCGTTGATAAAGTCGCGAATTCCATAAAGATGGTAAAACGACTATAATCGAAACAAAAAAAAAAAAAAAAAAAAAAAAACTACATTGAATCAATTTTTAATTTAATGTATTGTAATAAAGTTATCTTTTAGTGATAACAAAATGATGATGACATAATTTCTCGCATCTTAAGCTAGTTGTCTTAAGTTTTTTATTTTTATGTAAAATTTGAAAAATCGAGCAATAAATGTATAATTTTTAACATTTTTTGATGCCGAAAAAAACTTTACCCAGTATGACGGATCGGCTTGATAAAATTACCTTCAAACTTTTTACAAGTTTCCTCATGTTATACCAAAATTGTTGGTGTAAAAATATTTTTCGAACAATCACCCAATTTTTTTTAATGAATATTTTTAAAATTCAGCTAGGTTTCTGGGGTTAAATGCAACAAAATGCAAATCAAAGAAATACCTTGTAAATCTCGTTTCCATGTGCTGGAATATGAATGTTTTGCATCACGCGTTTGTAAACATTTAAATTTCATTCATTCAAACATTTATTTATATGATTTTAGCTTGTAGAATTTTTCGTAGTATTATTTAACCCCTAAATGTATGCAGCATCCTTGTTTTCAGAAAAAATGTGAAAATTTGTTTTTACAGACCCAAAAACTACTGCAATTGGTGTTGTCATGCGTAAAAGTCTTTAAGGCATCGCAAATATATTAAAAATTATGAATTTCCGTACGTGTTCACAAGATTTTTCATTAAAAACAAAGTTTGTTGCAAGTTACCCCATTTTCTAAGGAGTGTGAAAATCGCATGTTTTTAGAAAATTAAAAATAACTGAAGAAACCAATAATTTTTTTAACTACGCCAATTTGATGCCCCAGCATCCTTTAAACTTTTGATGCATAAAGGATACGATTAACTGTGAACATAAGTTTTTAGAAGCCATTGAAGTTGAAAATTGTTGCATGTTGCCCCAGTTGACGGTACTTACTTCTATAATATTTTTCGCCCAGAAATCACGGGAAATTACTCACAATCTTCAGGATAATTGATCATAGAGTTGAAACCTTCTTTTCTTTATCTTTTTAATGTTTTTTACTTTTGCAAAACAGTGCACATATTTTTTTTCAACGGAATTTTGCCTTGTATTTTCAAAAGTTATACCGGAAACAAGAACTGATAGAATCAAAAAATTCAATTTTGCATTCAGTGCCCCCAAATAAATCAAAATCAGATTTAAAATTTTTTTGAAGCTCGAATAAAATGAATTTTGATTCCTTTTGTTATAATTGTGAATGTTGATTTTGAGTTCAGGAGATGATTTTAAATCTCTATCACAAAACACCAATCCTTTCATGTTAAAACAGCTTTTTAGAAATATTTTTTTATTCCTTTTTACCTCATTAAACTCATAGGAATCGCAAAAACTATAACAAACAATATTTTTTTCGATTTATTGTTACTGGAATCTCTCGTGTTTTAGCGCATCAACTAGAATTTAGAAATCTTGAGTAGGTTTTTTAAAATATCAAGTCATACTATGAATATTTTATATTCCACTTCTATTTGGCAGTACTTGCATTTTTCACGGTCATCCATAATATGATTGTTTGAAGTGATAGATTTCAAACAGAATTTAATTGAATCGGATGTAAAAATCAATTTTTTTTTATTTCACAATAAAGGTTGTTAATTTGAAGCTTCATAATTCATATTTGAATGATGAAAAATTGAAGGTTGAATAATATCGTGCAAGTGATACTTTGCTAGTGAAAATAGCACTGCTTTAGATTTTGGAATGAGTTAAGCTTTAGACATCTGATATGACTTTGTAAAGTTCATAAAAATCTTAAAAAACCACTGTAAAAAAAAAACAGAACTTAAAATTGTTATTCAAATTTAAATTTCAGATGCGTATTAGCTTTTTATTCTAAAATAAAATTTTATTAAAATATTTTGTTCTTATTCAGAATTGATCATTTTCCTTCGCTTTTGCAAATATTCTAAATAGCAAAAAAAAATCCTTAATAATGAGGAACCGTTCGTTAACCAAAACTTCATTTAATATGGATTTCATGCAGCACCAACACTAATACATTGTATATTACAAATGAAAGATTAAAAAGTTAGACTACCGATTGAAATCATACGTTTCTTAAGCGCCTACTGGAATTCTGATCACTCCAATGAAGAATTTGACTAAAGGAGAAGCGGGTTATATGCGCCTATTAAAAAGAATATTGATTTTATCAAATATAACATCGAATATATGTACAAAAACTATATGCACATAAGCAGGCATCTGTTTTCTATACATTGCAGTGATTTTAGTGTTGAAATCTCCTCCAGTTTTCGAGAAATTCATTTTATTATAAATGTAAATTTTTGAGTTAAAATTTATATTTTCCTGGCATAATTTCCGTATAATTTCATTGGAAATGCTATATACTGATAACTTGCATACAACAAAGCTGAAGGTTTATAAACATCTATTTTTTTATAATTTCATAGAATAAAACAAAAGATAGGGTTTCCATATAATGGAGGCAGTCCATCTATAAGAAAAACTTTATCAAATCAGTTTTGAGATCTTCGATTCTCTTTTAAGATGTTGATTAGTGCTTATATTCAAAGATAATTGATAAAAATCATATATTTATACTATTTTACCTGTTATGGGCATTTTGCAAACATGATGGGGGTATACAAAAACACTCTCTTATTCCACTTTCTAGTCATTATAAAACCATCACAAAAGCTTTAATTTGTTTTACTTTTTAAGTTCATTTGAATATGAAACAAAAAGCACCCAAGTTTTTGTTTTGAGCTTCTTAACGTAAATTTTTTAGGAGGTTCTGAAAAACAAATTTAAAGTACTTTATATAATCTTATTGAAGGTTTCTTTGAATTTAGGTCAAGTTTTACTTAAGTTTTACTTGGAGTGAAAAATTTTGTGCGTGAATGTTAATTGTCCGTGCAGTGATTTTAAAATTGAACGGTTCAAGAATAATATTCTGGTCGAACTACTCACATGATAAAATGGTTTGATTTCATCATAAATAATCAAAAATTGAAGAAAATAATAATAGCTTTGATGTTTTTGACATTTACTGGCATAAATTTGATGCGCATCAAATTTTATCGGTTGATTTATCGAAAAATTTGTCAAAAAGAAGTACGCCAATATAGGTTAGCAAAATAAAAGACTATAATAACAATCATCCAAAAACATATTTCGATTCCTGTATGGATGACCATATTGTGTATTCATGATAATTCAATAGAAGTTTTGTGCAAAGTTTTGATTTTAGATTTGCTTGTAATTTTATTTTAAATAAAATGCTCAGTTTTCATCAGAAAATATGACGTTTCATCTTAAACACCTATTTGGCTTGTTGAAACAATTTACACGTTAAACTTGACTCGAAAAATGCTATTATAGG
The DNA here is from genome assembly GCF_029784155.1 of Uranotaenia lowii. Lineage (NCBI taxonomy): Eukaryota > Metazoa > Arthropoda > Insecta > Diptera > Culicidae > Uranotaenia > Uranotaenia lowii. The sequence continues at coordinate 143,045,281 of NC_073691.1, forward strand.
AACAGTTTTTTTAAAATTACAATAATCAAAGCAAATTTTCTTTCAAGAGTTCATGATTCCATTAAATGAAAAATAAAACAGATTGCGATTCACTTTTTATTGTTATCTTATTTATGTGACTCACTACCAGAGATGTCAATGTGCCTGCTTTCAAAACCGCTATAAACACGGAAGATAAAATATTCTTAAAATTGATTAAGGTGTTTCTTAAATAGATTTTGTTACCATCGTGTAGATACCCTGAAGATAATTTTTGTAATGGTCTTGCCGAAATACGCTTCCCAGCTATCAAGACATTTGCAATTTCATCATAAAACTTCCATATCTATATATGTATAAAAAGCAATTTCTGAATGTTTGTTGTTTGTTTGCTTGTTTGTTTATCCTCTATAGATTCAGCCGTCTTAAAGCCTAGAGGTCTGAAATTTGGCATGGATGCTCATTAGGACCAGGAATGATGAAAAATGTTTTCAGATTTTCGGATGACCCCTTCTGAAGGGGATCATCCATACAGGACAAACATTGTTTTCGCGATATTGACGTCATTTTTCGTCGGATTGTGTTTAAAAATTGCACATGAGTATTTTGAAAGACAAGCAATCGATTTCAGGTGTCAAATTTGGTGTAAGGGGTCGTTCATATTAACTTATCGCTGTTTTGAGATATTGACGTTATTATACATCGTATTCAGATGAAAATTGGTACACGAGTGACGTGCAATCGAATTGAGGTATCAAATTCAATGTAAGGGGCCGTAAAAAGGGGTCGTCCATATTGAATTTTCAATATCTTAGTGATATTGACGCTTTCATACATTGGATTGGGATGAAAATTTGCACATAGAAGTTATTAGGGACAAACAATTGATTTCACTTATCGAAATTAATTATTCACTGTTAATACGATATTATCGTAATTAAACAGCGGATAGGGGAGAGGCGGGCTATATGCGCATATTAAGGAAAGCACTCATTTTCTCCCATATTCCAACAGATAGGAGTCTGAAAACTATATACACATGAGCGGACATCTGTTTGATATTCGTAAGAGCAATTTTTCTGTTAAAATCTCTTACAGTTTTTGTGAAAATAATTTTATAATAAAAGAAGTCAAAATAGCCGATTTCCGAAACTGGCGGGCTAAATGCGCATATTTTTGTTTTTAGCTATAATTTCATTAAATTTAATGAAATTTTTTACATCACTAGTTCTTTTGCATGAAACATAGTTAGGTATGTCATATGGCCATATTTCATGATAATATTTTGTTCATATCGTATTTTTATCGGATCAGTATGAAGTTCTTATTTTTTCGCTGTAAGATCGTGATTTGAGCGTAGATTTAATGTTTTAATAATAAAAAGTAAAAAAATTATAAGACTAATCTATTTTTTTATATAGGCATTTAACCTGCCTTGATATGGGCATTAAGAACCTGTCTCTTATTCCAATATCTTATCATTTACAACTTTGCCAAAAGCTTCAATTTGTTAAATTTCCGATTTCCAGATGAATTAGAAAGAAAAACCACTAAATTTTTTGTTCGCAGAATCTGTACGCACGTTAATTAAAGTTCAATATATTATTACAAAACTGATAAAAATCTTGTTTGAATTTTTAATTTTTTTTGGCTTTATATAACCATTAAATTTCTTCATGCCATGTTTCAATAGCGTATTACCCTCAAACTGCACTGATTAGATACATTGTATATCCAGCCATATCGTCAATCGGCTGTATGCGCATATTACCCAACATGCGCATTAAGGAACACTTCCCCCTACAGATGAAAATTTGTACACGAAAGTTTTGAGGGACGGACAATCGATTTCAGGTATTGAATTCAGTGTAAGGGGCCGGCTAAAGGGGTCGTCCATATAAACTTTTCAATATTTTTGCAATATCGTCGTTATTATATATCGGATTAGCATGAAAATTTGCACACGGTAGTTTTCGGGGACGGTCAATCAATTTCAGATGTCAAATGTTTTGCCAGGGGTCGAAAAAAGGGGTCGTCCATATTAATTAATTGTTCACTGCTTTAAGGAATATTGAAGTTACTATGCAACGGATTGCTTAGAAAATTTTCCCACGGGGGTTTTGAGGGAAGGGAAATCAATTTCAGATATCAAAGATTGTATATGAAGCAACAGAAAGGGGTTCAACTTTTGGCAATAATAGCGATGTTATGCAATGATCGAGTCGAAATTTTTGGCACGGTCAATTGATTCCTTATTTCAAATTTAGTAGCAGACGTCAGAAAAAGTGATCTTCCAACATTTTTGCAATTATTGCTTATCAAATAATTCGGAAGTGCACCTGGAAAATGCTAGGCAATTGAATTTCATACAAACTGTTCATGACATATTCCAAGTTGAAAGCGAAACGGAGTTCGTATGAGGTCAGCTAGTTTGTCTATAAAACCAACAGGAGTTAAAAATGAGCAACATTCTATTGGCCTTTGCACAAAGTTGATGGCCTCGGTTTATCGCGGAGTAGCAACCATTGGCGAAGTAGAACTTGTTCTGCCTAGCCACGCCAGCGATCATAGAATTGGAAATGCATAGTTGAGCAAAACCTAACAAAATATGTTATCTGAATCCTTTTTTGAAATTTGTATAAAAATTTAAGGTGGATATGAGTAGTCAACCAAGCTAAGCTAAAACCAACAGGAGTTAAAAATGTTGCTTGGGTATCACTAGTGAGGTGTAAAAGGTGAATAAACGATATTCCGCTATTGCCGGGTTATACTTTTGGTACCGAATAATAAAAAAAAAAAAAACGGTTTGATGCCTATGCAAATAGAAAATACAACAATGCATTAATATTTTTTCACAACGGAACTGCATGTTTGTACTTTTAATCTATCAAAGAATTACATCAATTTGTTTAAGAATAGTTTACCCTTTTGCTCATCAAAACCTTGACCCAATATCCAAAAGTGGAGGGAAGTCTAAAAAGAAATAACTTGTTCTGAGTAAAACAACTGAGTTAATCCGAACAGCCGGAACCCCCTGAGTAGAAAATAGAAATGCAGATTCATGAAACTCAACTCAACCAAGGGTGAGGAATTTAAAGTGTATGAATAAAGTTTTTTTCAAATAAATTTTTGAAAACAAACTATAGCTGATTACTGAATACAAACTATTTTGATTGATTGCTAATAAAACCATGCATTGACAAAGCCAAATCACATGTTCTGCTTCCATATTATGGTCATTCTGCAATATTGTCGACATAAATTCATAACCATGTAGGAAGATACGACAGAGGAGGTGCCTTTACTCGAATTCATTCGATAAAGTTGATTAGTTAAATGCTTTTACTATCTCGGTACGCAAACCTTCAATTCTATATTTACAATTCAAGCTGGATGTTGTTAGGAAGAAATTTAGAGCCTTTACATAATAAGGTACCTTTCGTTTTCAACAAAACGACGAGGTTCCGGGACCCTTCGGTAGGAAATTGCTGAACAGGAAGGAAAGAAACCAACATAACACAATGTTCACTCATTGGCCATTAGCTTTCGTTACGTTACCGCCAATCGTCCCAGCCGGATCCCTCCCATTGATGGTTCCTTAATCGGAAGCAAAAATATGCGGGCGCATTCCAAAACAGGAACATTCTGCATATTGCACCGCCGTCCTTAATGCATGGTGGCCGAGAGGAAGGGACTAAAGAAAGGCTCATTGATACCGGTTTGGTTGATTCAGTAGTCCCATTCATAGAAGAGAAACGCATCGGTGGACAGAAGCTGTGATCCACCCTAAACCGAGGACGATGAAGCTGGAACTTCGATATGTTTCGTTTGACGAGGCAAGACACAGGCAAAAGCACCATGCTAGTTTGCCCAAAGCGCTTTCTGGGCCCAAATTCCAGTCAATGCTTTGTGAATGACCAGCTCTCATAATGGAATAGGAATAATAATTTTCTAGCTAATACAGGAAAACGGCAATGATTGCCAACTTAGGCTTAGACTGACCGAGGGCAATCATCCGTCCGGATGTAGTTTATTAGGCTTCATTGAGCGGACTGGCAGAGGGGACAGATTGGGTCTTTCGGTAACCAAACCTATCATTCAGCCGATGCAAATGAAAACCACAATTGAAGATGCCCCGGTACCGATGCCAGGGCCACTTATTCAATTGCCGTAACGAGCTAACAATCATTCCATTCGAATGTGAACCGACTCTGAGGGTTGCTGTGAGTTGAGGGAGTTTTGAAGCAATCGGGGCCGTTGATACAATTCTTTTCAATGATTCTGGAGTTAGATGCAGACCATCACTCCTTTTAAATTCTTACCGAACAATGAATATTCGACGAAATATGGTTTGCAGGTTGGATTGAAATACTGCAAAAAAATTTACAATATGACAAAAGGTCTATATTAATTCCATCATTTCGATTCAATGGAATTACTTATATGTACACTGCTTACGATTGGAGTTCTTTGGAATGCAAACTTATTGGTTGATCTGGTTGACAACAGTTTTTTTTAAATGATAAGAATGTACGTTTTTAAATGTCATTGTACATTTCTTATTGACATTAGCATACAAAATATGAATGATTGATGTTTTGCTCAGGGACTCGTTTTTAAAGGTAAATCAGGAAAGCCATGTAGAAAATCGTCAGATCCAAAAGTGTATGATTAATGAGCCTACACAGAATCAAGGTTTTTAGAAACACAACGTTTTCCAACTTTCACAGTAAGCAGGCGAGGAATGAGCGGGCCACTCAATGAGTTTGTTTACAAACCTAAGATTTTTTGCTCAACTATTCTGTGGTTTGTTGGAATAGAAAATCCATGAGTTCCGCAGTTGCAAAGCAAAAATCGCCAAAATGGCTGAATTTGGAATTTGATATACGGTTACACCTCCTGTATATACACACCTTGAACAGAAACAAATTTATAATTTTAAGGCAACGTTTAGATGAGTAAATTTGAACTTTTAGGTTTGTATGGGAAAATTGAATATTTTGTACTGAAAAATCAACATCATATTTGTTTCTTATGTGGAACCGAGCCTTCCTATGGTTTTTGTGCTAATTCATAAATTCTCAGAAGGAAATTTTCCGCTGAACAACTTTGTCGAAAACCGTAGCTTGGTACACAATTAGGCAAGTAAGCTTTATTTTTTTTTAAATATGTCTTTTTTGTACCAATTCATCATTAGGGGAGGAGCGGGCTATATGCGCCTATTAAGCAGAACACTGATTTAATCAAATATCACATCGAATATGTGTACAAAAACTATATACACGTGTGCAGGCATCTGATTTCTAAACATTGGAGTAATTTTTATGTTAAAATTTTCTTCTGTTTCCAAGAAAACGATTTTATTATAAGTGTTGTCTAAAATGCCGAACCTCGAATCGTGCGGGCTAAATGCGCCTATTTATGTTTTGAACAAAATTTTTGTTTTTTGGGCAATATTTCCGTATAATTTCATTAAAACTGCTAGAAAGTAATAGTTTCCGTACGATAAAGCTGAAGTTTGATAATAATCTATGTATATTATAATTTTATGGAATAAAACAAAAGTTAGGGTTGCCATACTATGGAGGCAGTTCATCCATGAGAAAAACTTTATCAAATCTGTTTTTAGATCTTCAATTCTCTCTTAGGATGTTATTCAGAGCTTAGATTTGAAGGTTCAATGATAAAAATCATTTATTTATTCTATTTAACCTGTTATTTTAGGATGGAGGCATTTTAGAAACATGATGGGGGCATACAAAAACACTCTATTATTCCTCTATATAATCATTATTAAACCTCCACAAAAGCTGAAATATGTTTAATTTCTAAAGATCATTTGAGTAAGAAACAAAAATCATTCTTGTTTTTGTTTTAAGCTTCTTTACGTATAGTTTTTAAAAGTCGAAATATTACATCAAAATGTATCAAAACCTAGTATGATTTTTTAAATTTGTTTGAGTTTGTAAATTCATAACATTCTTTCTTGCCTTATGTTCTAAGCGAATCACCCTCAAAATTCATTGGTCAGATAAGCTGTCTAGTCAGCCATTTTATCAAACAGCCGTAGGGTAGTATTTAACTCGATAGGCCCATTTAGGAAACCTTTCCCCTACATTTATATAACATTATTACATTAAATTAGCTTTTCAGTTCAATACTGAACTTTTCGGAGCCTTATAGTTCACTAATCACTAAAATTTATTTATTCGACTTAAATTTCCTGTAATATCTATATATATAAAAATGAATTTCTGTCTGTCTGTCTGTCTGTCTGTCTGTCTGTTTCCTATAGACTCGGAAACTACTGAACCGATTTGCGTGAAACTTGGCAAGTGGGGGTATTGGAGGCAGGGGAAGGTTCCTATTATGGTTTGAGACCCCTCCTTCTCTCAATAAGGGAGGGAGGGGCCTCCCAAACGAAAGACAATTGTTTGTATAACTCGAGCACCCATCAAGCAAATGGTATCAAATTTGGCATGGGGTGGTATTTGGGTACGAGGAATATTTCCATGAATACTAGGTACCCCTCCCTCCTTTCACTGGGGTGATAGCAAGGGGAGAGGGGGGCTACCTTACAATTTTTCATATAACGCGAAAACTAATCAAGATATTGGAACCAAATTTGGCACGGGAAGGTATTTGGATACGAAAAATATTTCAATGATTATTTGAGACCCCTCCCTCTTTCCATTAGAAACGGGGAGGGGGCCTCTTTCATATTTTCTTACATAACTCAAAAACTAATAAAGCAAATGGGACCAAATTTGGCATGGGAGGGTATTTGAATACGAAAAATATTTCTATGATTATTTGAGACCCATCCCTCTTTCCAGTAGGGAGAAATAAAGGGGGGAGGGGCCTCTTTTATATTTTTTTACTCAACTTAAAAACTAATCAAGCAAATGGAACCAAGCTTGGCATGGGCGGGTATCTGGGAACGTGACATGTTCTAATGATTGTTTGAAACCCCTTCCTTCTTCCAGCGAGGAGAAAGGAAAGAAGGAGGGGAGTTTCATACAATTTTTACAGCATAACTCAAAAACTACAACAGCATATGGAACCAAATTTGGCATCGAACGATATTTGGGTACGAGAAATGCTTCTATGAATATTTGGTATCCTTCACTTCTTCAAAGAGGTGGATGGAAAGGGAGAAAAGGTCTCCCTTACAATTTTCAGTATAACTGGAGAGTTGATCGAGCAAATTGAACCATATTTGGCATATGAGGGGAATTTGGATACGAGAAATGTTTCTAACATGGGAAATGCAGGTACATAGAAGGAGGGAGGTGAGCCCAATACAATAGTGTTAGCATAAGTTCTCAATTTATGCTAATGAAGCCAACAAATGGAAACAAATATGGCATGGAAAGATACTTGGTTACGAGATATGTTTCTACGATTGTTATAGACCCTTACGCTTTACAGTGTAGAGAGAGGAAGAAAGGAGGAGGGTCCATAAAGCCCTTAAAGCTTATCAACCAATGAAACTATATTTGATATAAGAGGATTTTTGGGAACGAAAAAAAAGTATGATTATTAAAAATAACGACCTCCATTCAGCAGGGGGTGAAGGTAAGGAGGGGGGAGGGGCTCTCTTATCAGTTTTTCAGCATAAATCCAGAACATATCAAGAAAAAACAACCTTATTATATAAGTTAGACTGGTTGCGTACGATTAATTTGAGACCGTCCAGACAGATTCAAATTATCAGATCTTTAACACAAATTTATAGAGCAAGATTTAGAATATTTGTTTAAGTTATCTTTGTGTTGCAATTCTAAACTTCAGCTGCAGCTCTCATCTTATAGCGGTTGCTTATAAATTATGATTTGATTTAAAATAATGCCAATAAAAAAATAAAAATTTGAATAATTTTTGAAAATATCATTTGATTTTGAAAGGTGTAGCAAAGCACACCGGGTCAGCTAGTAAAGCTTAGTTCTTTTAGAAATGGGACACTTTCATTTGCTAATAGCTCGTTAACTAGTTATTGGATATTGAAAATTTTGACAGCATTTTGTTGGCTGTAAAAAGTACTATTCGACCTATTTTTTTCAAAATTTAAAATTTACGCGTTTTTGAGATATGTACGATGCGAGAGAAAAAGAAAAAAATAATTTTGCACAGTTTCCTTGAAAATATGTCATTATCAAATTGATAGCTGACAAAACCGTTGATTATTCAAAGAATTACTGAGTTTTTGTGGTGGATAAGTATGCAAACACTGTCAATAATGTCCACAAAGCTCAAATCAAGCATTGGAGAGAAGCACATGATCGGCAACAACGGTTAAGTATCATCAAGGAAGTCAAGTCTCATACCAGCACTTTTAATTTTCAATAAACGAAAAACTAAGGGTAGATCGCTGAAATGTCCAAAACAATTTTCTCCGATAAGCTGAAAGTGTCGCCTAGTGATGACTCATTGAAATCCAACCTCAAACAACCATTTTTTGATAGTTCCAAAGCTCATAAGCTGTAAAACCGGTACCGAAAAAAAAACGTTCAAAAATGTGGTCAAAAATAATCAAATTTTTTCATTTCGAAACAACTGTATCCACTTAAATGCTTCCAGTTTCCAGTTTCCAGAGAAGTATTGGACCAAAAAGTATCAGAAATTGAAAAAGGAGGGTGAAGCCACCTAAAATATAGATTTTACGAAGCATAAGTTGGAGAAACTGATCAATACCTTGACTGAAAAAAGTGTGCGCCGGCCAATGGGAGATACCAAGAATAAAGTAGAAATTTCTTTAATAAAAAACGGTAAACATTTTTTTTCAAATTTTTTCATGAAAGATCATAACATTACCTTCTTTTTCTTCATAGAAAGTATTTCGTTCAAACGAATGGTTTTTTAGATACAGGCATTCGTAACTGTCCCATTTCTAAAAGAACTAAGCTTTATATATATATAAATGAATTTCTGTCTGTCTGTCTGTCTGTCTGTCTGTTCCCTGTAGACTCGAAAACTACTGAGCCGATTTACATGAAACTTTGCCGGTGGGGGTATTGGAGGCCGGGGAAGGTTCCTTTTATGGTTTGAGACCCTTTCCTCTAACAGGAAGAAGGGGAGGGGGTCTTTCATATAAAAGTAATAAGTCTTCATAACTCGAGAACTGATTAAGCAAATCAAACCAAACTTGGCATGGGAGGGTATTTGGGTACGAGGAATGTTTCTAAGAATATTTGGTGACCCTCCCTCTTTCCAGTGAGGAGATAGGAAGGAGGGAGGGGGCCTACCTTACAATGTTTTATATAACTTGAGAACTAATCAAGCTAATTGAACCAAATTTGGCATGGGAGGGTAGGGGATTACGAGGAATGGTTCTTTGATTATTTGAGACCCCTCTCTACTTCCAGTGGAGATACAGGAATAAAGGAGAGGGCATTCATACCTTTTTAATTGCATAACTTGAAAACTATTCGATCAAATGAAACCAAATTTGGCTTGGGAGTTTAATTTGGTACGATAAATAGTTCTTTGAATATTTGCTATCCTTCCCTCCTCCCGTGGGGGGATAGAAAGTGGGGGGGGGGGGGCTCTTTTACAATTTTCAGCATAATTGGATAGCTAATCAAGCAAATGGAACGAAATTTTGCGAGGGAAAGTATTTGAAATTTTTCTATGATATTTTGAGAACCCACCGTTCGTATTTGAGCACATGGTATGTTTCTGTGAATATTTGGTACTACTGCCTGCTTCCAGTTGCGGGATAGGGAGGAGAGAGAAAGCTCCTTTACAATTTTTCGCATAACTTGAGCAAATGGAAACAACTTTGGCATGGGAAAGCATTTGGATACGTAAAAAGGTTATTAGCTTATTTGAGACTTCTTTCTCCTTCAACTGTATCAGAGAAGACGGGAGCTCATATACGTAATGTTGCGTATACCAAGCACTTATCTAACAAATGGAACCAAATATGACATTTGAACATTTAAACAATCGAGCAAATAGATCAGAATTGGGCATGGAAAGGTATTTGAATACACGGAATGTTTGATCTTGATCCCCTCTTTCCAAGTAGGGGAAGATAGGCAGCAATAGGGGCTCCGATACAAATGTTATGGCACAACTCGACAACTAATAAAGCAAAAGAAACCAAATTTTTCATGGGAGGGTATTCGAGTACAAGAAATGTTTTTTCGGTGATTTAACACCCATCTCTCCATTCAGTGGAACGATATAATAGGAAGAGGGTCACTCTTAAATTTTTTTAAAATATTTTGATAACTAATCGAGAAAATGGAACCAAATTTGCATGGAAGCATATATATGTACGGGTAATTTTGCATCGATGGTTTGAAACCCCTTTCTTCTGCCAGATGTAAAGTGGGGAGAGGGTCACCCATTTTTTGAATAGCTCGAGAGCTTATCGAGAATGACGCCATATATGATATGGAATCGTATTTGTATACAAGAAGTGTTTTTCTGATGTTATGAGACCCCACCCCACTCTCACAAGTTGTATAATAATTTGAAAACGAATAGGTAAAATGAGTGCCCCGTGATGTTATTTTTTTTCAGAAAATTTTTCAATGATAGTTTGATACCTTCCTACAAATAACAGAGAAGATTCCATATAAAAAAAATGGCATAAGCTTTAAACTTTTAAACACGAATTTAAAAAAAATATTGAGATTTCAAAACAAAAAACGTTGCAATTTTATCTTGAAAAACATTTTAATGGTATTGACATTGAATTAAGAATTTTGTGCAAATAAATGAAAAGTTAAATAACTAGGGACCACAAATTTCAATAACTTTTAGAAGGTGTAGCAAAGCACACCGGGTCAGCTAGTCAAAAATATTTTAAACTTTCAACCAAATACTAAAACTATCCTAAAATAAAACTAATTGTTGAGAGAGCGAATCTCTGCGATGGAAGACTGCATCGATTTGCCTCTGAAATTGAAGATGATTTTGTTGGCCATCTCTTCGATCGATTCAATACCCGCAATCCGATGAAGATCTTCGGTGCTGTGCCAAGGTGGAAGCCGCAAAATCATTTTCAGAACCTTGTTTTTAATCCTCTGGATGGCTTTTTTTCCTCGTTGCGTAGCAGCTGGACCAAATCGGAACTGCATACATTATCGCTGGTCGGAACAACTGTTTATATATCAGCATCTTATTTCGCAGACACAACTTGGATTTCCTGTTGATGAGAGAATAAAGAGATTTAGTGTATTTATTAAATTTAGATTGAATATCTTCAATGTGATTTTTAAAAGTAAGATTCCGATCGAGTGTGATTCCCAAGTACTTCACGTGATCAGACCATTCTAATGAAACCCGATTAAATTTTATGGAATGATTTTCATTAGGTTTTAAAAATTGTGCTCTTGGCTTATGGGGGAACAAAATAAGTTGAGTTTCAGAAGCATTAGGAGAAATTTTCAACATTTTCAAGTTATTAAAAAAGGAATTTAAATTTTGTTGCAATCTACTGTGTATCACCCGTAAATTTTGACCTTTGGCTGAAAGCAAATAATCTTCTGCGTTTTCCTTCTGGTTCATCAGAAGTAAAAATATTGTATAAAATTGGCCCAAGTATACTGCCTTGAGGGACACCAGCTCTAATGGGTATCCTTTCAGAGCATGAATTTTGATAGCTTACTTGCAAAGTTCAGCTAGTCAGGTAATTTTGAATGATTTTAGTGAGATATACAGAAAAATCAAATCGATCTAATTTAGCTGCTAAACCTTTGTGCTAATCACTGTTAAAAGCTTTTTGAATATCTAGAAGAGCAACACCAGTTGAATAACCTTCAGATTTGCTAGCGTTAATCATATTAGTTACACTCAAAAGTTGATGTGTAGAAGAATGCCCGTGACGAAAACAAAATTGTTCATCAGGGAAAATAGAATTCTGATTAATATGAATCATCATTCTATTTAAAATTCCCAAATAGTTTACTTAAAGAAGGAAGCAAACAAATTGGTCGATCACTTGAAGGCTCTGAAGCACTTTTTCCATGTTTCATAATAGAAGTTACTTCGGCATGTGCCATTTATTGAAGATTTGAACTAATAAAATTAAAGTACTTTCAGGCAACTTTTTAATAAGAATATAGAAAATCTCATCTTTCCCCGGAGCTTTCATATTTTTAATGTTTTTGAAAATCAATTTATATTCATCAATAGAGTATGGTGGGGTAAAAGTACGACCTTAGTGCTATCCTATTTTTAGAAAATTTTGCCGGTTGTTTTCCAAAAAACCAAGAACAGCATTTGATTCTTTAGACTTTTATCTCTCTTCTACAAAATTACGAAGATAATCGATCGACGCATTTGATAGCAGTTGTGAAAATGCATAACTGCTATCAAAACGTACTCTTACCCCACCTCTGGGGCAAAAGTTCGAATGATGTGGGGTAAAAGTACGACCGTTCAAAACTCCACAATTCTGCATGAAGTCAACAGGAAAATTATTTTGTATTAATCTCTGCTTACAGCAGCAGCTTCTTTGTTCGCTTCCGATACAAATCCTATACATGGGCAAATAATCTGCGCGAATTTGGAGTTCTCCACTAACTGTCCAGATTCAGTAGGTTTTCGAAATCCGGTTCTCATCGTATTTGAGCAATTTTTCGCGCGAGCACGTCTTGTAGAAACAAAAATATGCGCTGATGTTTCCAGAGCATTTAAAAGAAGTCAAAATTTTCCGTTCAGATTTACTTCAGTAGACCCTTCGTACTTTTGCCCCATTTTCAGTTCGTACTTTTGCCCCTTCAAGGTTTCTTATGATTCACAGTTTATTGTGCAGAACAGAGACATAGTAATTTAATTCTTTCTTCGGCATTTGATAGTGATAAAAAACAACTAAATAGACACATTAAAACTATCGTTGAAAGCCAAACTTTTGATTGCACAAACATGTTTGCCGTTATTTGAAATATTACATCATTCAAACAAAAAAGCTACTTTACCTCATTTTTCGGAGTATTTTCAATTTCTACGAAAAAAAAACATATTGCTGGTTGTTGGCAGTCCAAATCACTATCAATCCACGCCAGAGTTTGGAATTTAACTGTTCTCGGTTTGTGATAATCCCAAAACGTACTTTTACCCGACTCGTACTTTTACCCCACCTTACTCTATTTGTCTCACAAGAACTTTCAAATACATTTTGTTTAGAAAGAATATCATCAAATTCAAGGGAAATTTGAGCATCAATTGGACTTACAACGATTAAATTAAAATCATGAGATGACTCAAATTGTTGGGCTTATTTTCGAGCTTTTTTTGCATTAGTTAAAAGAAGTTTATCCCCATCTTTCAAAGTAGGAATTGGCTTCTGGGGCTTGGACTAACAACGTTGAAATTTCTCAGACTCAAATTGTTGAGTTAAGGGGGGAGTAGGGTCTAACGGGTAAAAAAAACCATTTTCATGAATTTTTTTTAGAGCTATCGTTCAAACAAATGTATTCAAAAAATTTTCGCATTATACAAAGCATTGTTAAAAAATCATTTAGTATTTTTTTTCGTAGAAAAATATTTAAAAATGAGTCGGTGACGGAGCACTTTGAAGGATGCCTTTTAGAAAACAGGATTTGCGGTGGACACTGTATCTCAGCACAGAATCATCTGAAGTCAAAAAACCAGAGCAAAATATTTTTAGTAGATGTTTTTCTGGACCCCAACGATTTTATTTTACTTAAAATTTTTATTTGTGAAATTTTTGTGGCTGTTTAAAGTAAAAACTACGATTTTTCACGAAAAAATCTGCCAATTTTATCTGTAAAATCTCCCCAAAGTAACAAAAGAAAATGAAAATCGTTGGGGTTTGGTATTTTATATATAGAAAATATGTTCCAAATTTGAAAAAAAACGGGGAAGTAGTTTTTAAATCATGATGTTGTCGGACTTTAAAAATGTGCTTTCGAGAAAAACGCGTTTAAAGTTTCTGGTCTTTCTCTCTCTTGCAGTATTGGATAAGAGGAGATAAAGGCCTATAATTTCTACAGTTTTGCTTCGATTGACATGAAAATTTGACACAACATTCTTGAAATGTTTTACAATAATAAAATAAATAAATAAAAAAATCGATTTTTTGAAAGTGTTGGACCCTATTCTCCCCTTAATTTTTGAGCTTTTTCTGCGTTTATTAACAGAAGTTTATCTCCATCTTTCAAATAGGAATTTTCTTATGGGGGTTTTCAGAATGTTAGTCAATTTACAAAATGGTTTTGAGTAGGGTTTTATGTCCTCTACTGCTTTTGCGAAATTTTCGTTACGAATAAAATTTAAACGACGTTTGACCTCTTTTTGAAGGTCGAAATAAATAAATTTCAAATAAGGATCCCTAGTACGTTGATATTGGCGTCGACGAATGCTCTTCAGTCGTATCAAAAACTGAAAATCATTATCGTTCAGAGGTTGATTAAATTTCTGTTTAACTTTGGGTATTGAAGCGGCTTTAGCATTAACTATTGAAGTTGTCAAATTTTCTACAGCCAAATCATTATCTTCGATTGAATTCAGGGTTTCGGATCCTGTGGAGCCAAAAGTTTTACAGATCGGAACTATCCGACTGCAGACGATTTCTGGAACACCGTGCGGAACCAAAACACGGGATGTTTTGGTTCTCCACATGCTTTGTGTCCAGATCGCAATCGAAATCAATGGATCATGAATTGCTGATGACAGGTGATGATAGTAAACGCGGTACAAATGTTTATATCATCATAACACGGTTAAGCGAGACTACTGAAATTGGGTTCGTGGTAACACAACAGTGCTCCAGATATTCTAGGTAAGAGTATCAAAGTAGGGGAGAATGAGGATACTTGATCCCTGGGGATACTTGATTCCTTAGCTATATCTCCAAACTGGAATGTCGTACAAAGATCAAATGTTCTAGAAAAATGTATTAAATGCAATGGTTGAAGCTCAAAAAATTTTAACAAAATAACTTTTTGGGTTATTTAACTTTGTTTGAAAATTTTTACAAAATGTGAATTGAAGATCTTTTTTCATCATTTTAAAATGTTCCTAACATGAAAATATTATAACAAGAATATTTATTCCAATCCATCAATCTTTCGAGTGTTGAATGAACTTCAAAATACAATATTTTCAAAGCGATGGAAAACTCCCAACTTTTTTCAGGAAAAGTTTTCTAAAATGTTGATTTTGGGTACAATTGATCCCATATATTATGGGTACAAACGATCCCGGTATATTCTTCTTCTCAAGGGATCGTGGACATTGCTGATTACGAGATTACTAATATTTATCCAATAGCTAATATTCATCCATCAATTATCTGAAGAAAAGGGCTAAAATAATTGTTTTTCTCTTGTTTATAGTATGCAATGTCATAAGGGTTGAGAATAAGCTGCAGAATTTTTTTCTGACAATTGTAGATTGTGAAATGAGAACAAACATGACCAAAATAGTCAATAAACATTCTAACTTGGGGTTTTGTTTGATTTTTTCCATGGATTAGGGCTTCCTGAATAAAGGATCAAGTCTCCCCTAACTTAAAAAATATCGCAATTTTTTTACTCCCACGAAATAGAAGCATTTTCATCTACGGGTTCAAGTATAATTCTACTTTTAGGAGCATAGAAACTTGAAGTTACACGCTGTCAGAAAATGTAAAAGAGTGCGAGTTGCTAAATTTTTCGAGTTCGTCTGGTAAAATTTTAACATCTAAAAGATATAACATAAATGTTTAAAAAAAGTTTTTACGAATAATACGACGCAACGCTGGATTGAGATCTTAGTAGTCTGCGACTGGAAACTGACGTGTTTTTTTCAAGCTCTCAATTTCAAGCTTGTGAAAAAGTTTCAAAGTTTATTAAAAATCAAGTGTAAAATGTTATTTCGGTACGGAAGAACCCAGTTGTGATACCAATAATGAAGCGACCGATAAGGGAGCCAAAAGGACCCTCTGAATTTTAGGAAACCGATGCTTAAGCTGGTTTCTTGGCTGATTCCGGTGGTTGTTGGAGAAACTTTGATGCAGCAGTGAAAATACCGGAGCTAAGTACATACATATTTATTTTTATTACTTTTCTGTGGCATATTTTTGCTTGTTGAAGTGCAACTGTTTGTATCTTTTTATGTAGCCTTCCAACAGCAGATGTGGTCTGTAGTTTTTCAGTTTCTTTTTTGAAAATCGCTTTCTCAATAAGCCCTTTTTGTATAATAACGGCGTAAAATCGCCGGAAAACAGGAAACTATTTGGAAACTTAATAAATAGTTCGAGAGAGAGATTGTTACTACAGATAGTTCATTTACATCATTCGTTCCTCATTTTAAATTTGCCCTCAAAATTATGTAACAAAATTAAATAGAGAATAAGCATATTCGAGCAGGATTCGACCAGACCGAACTGAACGCAAAGTTGAAAAAATTGAATTATCTATTGTAACGGATGCAAAACATGTTAAACTACCTGCCCTATGAATATCAGGGCATTATTCCAATTTTTAAAGATTTTATTGAAAAAATCAATGTTGCAGGCAGTAGAAATAGCCAAAATGCCTTGCATCAAAGTGAACTGAGAGCCAACTCGAAGGGAAAGATAAAAAGAACGTTTTGGTCACATTGGATTTGGATGGTTGGATTTGGACATTGTATTTTATTCCAAACTATCTTCAGTTCGGCTTTTCATGTGTTATAATTGCAATTCGTTGATAGAAGTTCTAGTGTCGCGATTTATTTAAATAACGATTTTATTCGGGAAAACAGTGAAATTGGGAGATTTCAAATAAGCAACCAGCGAGCAGTGAGCAATGCAATATATTATTTCTATTAATATTTTCATTTGCAATTTTCAAGCTAATTTAATTGAATACGAAAATACCAGTGTGCGGTTCAAAAGAAAAGATAACAATAAAAAAAAAGATTTTTAATATCAGGCAGGAAACATAAAAAATTGATAACTTATTGAAATCTTCATTTTAAAACTTGACTGCAGTAAAATTTTCCTAATTCTTACTTGGATAAGAAATATTTAAAGAAAATTATTAATTGAAAACTGGAACAGTTGATCATTTTAGGTTGGGGAAAGCATGAAAATTTGGAACTGTTAGATACTTGAATATATTTTGAAAATTGAATTTTAAAGATGTTTATAGTAAAGAATTTAAAAGATGAAACTCTAAATTTTTGTAAACTATGGAATTATTTGGAACTATGAAAACTTGAATAGATAACCTGAAAATTTCAAAACTAAATCACTATTAACATATGTACGTTCAACATAAATTCAGAAATTTGAAGTATTAGAAACTTCAGAAATTAAAAATGTGTCAATTAGTGTACTGAAAATTTCGAATTAATCTGGATTTTTTTTCTGAAGATTTTTATAAAAATACAGATTTGAAAAATTATTGTAACTAATATATTTTTTTTTATTCAAAAAGCAATTGAAAATTTTGACTTTTCATATTTGTGAATAGAATAAATGAAACTTTAAAAGTTTGAAATTTGGATTTGGAAAATTTTGAAATTTTTCAACTCAAACCATGAAAAATTTTGTCAATTTCAGTGTGCACTAAAACATTTTTTGAAATGGTTTATAGCTTGTTGTAGATTATAGGAAAGTTATTATGAAATCAGTCATTCTTCATTTTAATGTTTCTTTTTCTTGAAAAATAAGTTCAAAAGGGTTACATTAACAATTCAAGAAAATATATAATTCTAAAATATAATAGACTCATCTTGTCATTGTTTCCTACTTCTTAACTAATGTAGACGATTGACTAGGAAACCGTGAGAGTGCAACAATAGAAAAAAAAAGTTTTCATTAATTTCTGGTGAGAGACAACTAGAGATGTTTTCAAAAATTTCCATTGCAGAAATAATGCTAAATGAAATACATATCGAATAAATTGATTTTCGGCGATTTCAGTCACGAAACTGAAATTGCCCAAAATCAATTTATTCATTACCCAACCAGTCGATAAAATTTTTTATTGAAATACATATCAATTGATAAGATAACCTTTCGAAAATAAATTAATTATGAAAGAATCCATTCAAAAAAAACTTTCGTTTAAAGTTTTAAAATCAAATAGTGCATGATTATAAACAGCAGATCTAGGGATACACTGAAAATGGTTTTTTTTACCATGTTTTTATTGTTGAATTTGTTACAAATAAACTTAACTTAGGGGAGATGAGGGCATAACGAGCACCCAGGGCATAATGAGCACTACGCTTTTCTACGAAAGTACGTATTTTCTTAAACAAATTTTCATGAGGATTTGTTTCGTACTTCCTATAGTATTAATTTTCCACAAAAAAAGGAATCTTCTTATCATCTTTACAGAGATATTTTAAAAAAACTAGCTTGGTTCTCAAGTTACGAAAATATTATAATTTTTGAGCACCACGAAATAAGCTCTTATGATCTTAAAATAACCTTGATCTATAATGTACGCACTGCAACATGATGTACACATTGTTTCTCAATTTTTACCATCATAAAATTTTTGATTTTTCACTTTTATCAATTTTAAAACATGTTTTTACTTAAATTTGTCGACTAGGGGCATATAGAGCACCATATTATCGAGGCATAATGAGCATTTTCTGCCGTAGAATCTAGTAGCGAATTAAAATTGATTTATAGCGCCACACCTTGACTAGTTTTCATCCGACGATTTAGCCTATTGGTAAGGTGTCGGGGAAGTAATCAAAAGACTAGAGTTAGATTTCTGTTCGAGGTGATTTTTTCCATTTACAATTCATGATCGATTTTTTTATTGTTACATTATACGGCTAGTAGAATCATCCTCCGAACAAAGCACTTAATGTATGAGCGTGCGTGAATTGTTTGTATTCTACAAACAGACCTAGATTATTTTGTTATTGCTTTGTTTGATGAATCTACGAATCACCTGACTTCATCGAATTGAATTCGCTGCTAGATTCCCTGGCAGAAAACGTACATCTTGTCCTGATTAATGGTGCTCATACTGCCTCAGGGGGGGTTCTCATTATGCCTCCACAGTGGTTGGTTTTCAGCTTTTGGCAAAATTTTTTAAAATGCATTTTTTAACGTTTTCATCTAGTTTTTCACGTTTCAGCCCGTTAGGGAATAGGCTTTTCAAGTGTCTGAACACGAAACAATAATGTAACCTCCATATTATAGCTATGTTCTATGGTTAAATAAGCGTTTTCCTTAAGGTGGCCATTATGCCCCCATCTCCCCTATTTGAAACATTTGTTTGACTGATAAAAAATTCAATGGAAAATCTTTAACATTTTGGAATTTTAAACCAAGCATTTTTGATAATTTAAAATGTGAGGCAACAGAGAGTAAAGAATCAAAGAGTTTTCAAAAAGGCAATATTCATAGAAAAACAATTTGGAAAAATTTGTGTCATTTTAAGTTGCTTTCTGTCTTCAACCATTAAAGCCCTTTCGCAAACTCTTTGCTGGCGATTTTTTTTATTATCTGACAATTTTCGCCGTGGGTGTTCAGATTTTCCCCAAAATTGAAAATTTGGTTCATTTTTGCGACTTAAAAACATGTGTATTTTTTTAGATTTCCAAAAACTTTTATTTTTTGAGTTAGCTTCGGTTTGATTTTTTTGAAAATAAAAAATAACCATTTTTCAAAGCTACATAACTCTGTTATTTTTTAACGGAAATTATAAAATAGCACATCAAAATGCATTGAAATTTTAACAGCTTTTCAATTAAAATAGTTAAAAAAAATTAAATAATGACCTTCAACATGAAAAGTTGTAAATAAACTTTAAATGGCGTCTAAAAGTACCGTCTGCACCACCGAATATTTTGCAAAAAATACCATTGTATAGCTCAATTTATGATGCAACTTTCATCTGAAGACACCAAAGTGGGCCATCAATTCCTTGAAGAGTTATGAAACAACTACACTACACTACACAACTACACTCACATATGGAGGTAGCGCGCACTTCTAACAACATGGAAACAAAAGAACTTACCAAAAAAGGTCGAAAACACTACTTTTTCGTACTTTGTTGAGTGTTTGCAGCATAACTGGCTTTAAATTTTAACCAAAATTCTTAGTATCTTATTGTTAATGTGATATAACAAATAATGGGAATGTTGCTTTTACAACCTGGTCATATGGTATATAACTTATTAACTTTTCGATCAAAGATCATTGTGAAGCATAATCAATGCCAATAGTAGAAGGTTCAGTCCCTGTGTTTGGGATCACACAAATGTGATTAAAAAATGAAATATAGACATGCTTTACATAGTTTTATATCGGGAGCTAGGCACTGGACACCAAAATGTAGAAATAATCGAAGAGCTCAGTATGGCCAGCCCAGGCTGTAAAAAGAATCATTCCCATTGTAGGTAATATGGCATTGAAAATATGATACTTTTACCGTATTCGTTTTCTCCATTCGCCCAGTTTTGAGGTTTACCATACTAGAACGAACATAATTCGTCGTCAGTGTTCTGCTACCTTGATTGCTCACAAACGAATCTTCAGTATTCAGTATTAAATCAAATCTGGGGAATTATGGATGCAAAACTTCTAATAATGACAGCAAAATTCGCAAAACTTGTTGTGACCTGGTGCAAAACTTTGTATAAACGAATACGTTATTAGATTTTTGAATATAACATGAAGTCAGTTTAGCTTCAACACTCTACCGCCCCTACTTTCATAACAGTCCCATATGCAAAAACAAGCAAGCGAGAAAATCAGCTTTTTCTGTTTTGGGATATATGTATTCTTAAATTATGACCACCACTTTCAGCATAACGAAAATCGTTTCTAGGTTGTCATAATAAATCGCAAGACCTGAAATTTTCGAAATTGGGTTATTGGTAAGGTAAGCGCACCATTTTTATTCATCATGGGACTGTTAATCCACCATATTTGAAACCTTTTTCAAATCTACTAGCATAACAGTTCCATACATAGTATTTTTTTCTCACCACCTTCGAAAACTAGTCCACGCTCTTTTTTTAACTCAAAATTAAGTATGACCGAGGTTCAAAACATAGTTCGATTCTATGAACTTAAAGTTAAGTACCCTTTTTTCCTCCTTGCGATGGATCAAAACGGAGATCGAACTGCGAACTCAAAATTGATCCCTTTTTTTTCCTTCGGCGAGGGATCAAAGCTGAGTTCGACCTTATGAACAAAAAATTAAACTCTCTTTGTTGGACTGAAAACACTTAGCGAGTTCAGTCCGAACCGGAACAGCAACCAACGAACACGTCGCAAAATTATGTCTTTCCGGAACAATTACCGGACGACTATGAAGGAACTTCATAATGAATGCATGTTCACCGTGTCAGCGTAAAATTCTGTCCGTCATTGTCATCATATGCTTGGAATGTCCGGAAACTTCCGGATGTTGTTTACTTCCCGTGGGAAGTAACATCCGGAAGTTTTCTTTGACCGGGAATGTCAAAACTTTCCACCGCTCTGTAATTGCAATGCAATGTACCGGAACAGCAGCATCCGGGTACAACAAATTTTAATCATCCTTTATTTCCCTGAAAAAAAGCTACCCTCGAAAAAAAAAGGATAAATTCGAGTTCGGCTGCCGAACTTAGTATTGAGTATGCCTATCAGAACTTAGTTTTGCTATTGCCCAGACAAACTCAAAGTTGAGGGATGCCACTGAAGTGCGGTTTTGAACCAAAACTACTTAATTTTGAGTTTAAAAAAAAGAGCGTGTGTGCATCATTCGACATCAAGCGAGTTTTATTTTTTTAAATGATTCAAAGCAATAAATCTAAGACTATTTCGCCGAAAGAAGCATTGAAAAGTAACCAAATCCGTGATATTTCACATATGAGACTGTTATTCGGGTATATTTCATATGAGACAGCCACAAATTGATAATTTTTTACGAAACTTCTAGAACAAAACCTCTTTTTTTTGTGTTTTATGTTGAAGCTCTATGTTACCTAAAATGACGAAAATTCATATGGGACTGTTATGAGAGTAGAGGCAGTGTACAAAGCACGAAAAAATAGTGTTTTATACCTGCTTTGATAAGTTCTTTTGTTTCCATGTTGTTAGAAGTGCGCGCTACCTTCATATGTGAGTGCAGTTGCTCGACCATTGTTTGATTTCGTCGCAAAAAAAGAGATTTATTGTCATTATTTCTTTCATAACTCTTCAAGGAATTGATGGCCCACTTTGGTGTCTTCAGATGAAAGTTGCATCATTAATTGAGCTATACAATGGTATTTTTTGCAAAATATTCGGTGGTGCAAACGGTACTTTTAGACGCCATTTAAAGTTTATTTACAACTTTTCATGTTGAACGTCATTATTTAATTTTTTTTAACTATTTTAGTTGAAAAGCTGTTAAAATTTCAATGCATTTTGATGTGCTATTTTATAATTTCCGTTAAAAAATAACAGAGTTATGTAGCTTTGAAAAATGGTTATTTTTTATTTTCAAAAAAATCAAACCGAAGCTAACTCAAAAAATAAAAGTGTTAGAAATCTAAAAAAATATACATGTTTTTAAGTCGCAAAAATGAACCAAATTTTCAATTTTGGGGAAAATCTGAAGACCCCCGGCGCAAACCCGTCAGATAATAAAAAAAAATCCCCTGCTTCAACAGGGATCACGTTTAGGAAAAAGAGCTAGTTTATCAAGAAAGAAATTTGGATCTTATTGATTTGCCTTCAATATTTTACTCGATCCATTTTTATTGGACGTTTATGAAATGCCTCATAGAAATATGAGTTTCCTTAGGAAATGTCTAGGATCATAGGAGGTGTAGGAAACTCATGATCGCACCATTTACCAAAATGGATCCTGATCTCTACCTTTCACCAACTAACACAACCTCTTCCTTGGATACTTGAATATGGATTCGCAGACGTATAGACGGTTTCCATAGTTTGTGATACTAGCTTATGTCTGGCTCTGACAATTTCAATTTTTTTTTTTGGAGTGAAAGAGCGAGAGGTTGCTAGTTGAACTTAAATAGTATCTTACTAACAATCCTTCCTTTTTCCCCATTGACTACTAGGACGTGGCCGGCGCCGTTATTAATCATATAAATCATATAAAAAAGGGAGAGCATCAGTTTTGTGCAATGAGTATGGCTACTAATCCCAAGCACCATTCTTTTGGACTTTGTGCAAAATTGATGGCCTCGATTAATCACGGAGTAGCAACCATTGGCGACGTGGAACTTAATCTGCTTAGCCACGCCAGCGATCATGGAGTTTGAAATGTATAGTTTGAAAATAATGTAAAAAATACGAAGTTACTCTAGAATCGATTTAAAAAAAACCTGTAATTGAAGCATTTCAAGTTCAATGATTTAAGGTGGATATGAGTAGTCAACCAAGCTAAGCTAAGCTAAGAATCCGAGTTGCTAAATTTTTCCAATAAGATAATGTGAAAATAAGAAAAAGGGATCAAGTATCCCCACTCTACCCTACTCATTTAGAAATGAGTTCTTTCCCGGATAGGGAAGATTATAAGTAGAAAGGGAGACAATAGCAATCGCTAATGAATTGTGTAGTTATGTAATGACTAGACTGACAAAACATGAATAAAGTTAACTCTATTCTAGGGTTACCATCCGTCCCGCAAAAGCGGGACATGTCCCGCTTTTTTGTTGAATGTCCCGCTGTCCCGCTTTTTCCTCAAAATGACCCGCTTTTTTCTTGGAAAACTTTTACAAATTTTACTGACTAAAACTGGAAAAAATTAAACTTTCGTTTAAATTTGAATTCTGTTATGGACAGAAAATCTTTCAAATACGTCTTTTTCTCAAAATTAGTAGTATTTTTTCATAGTTTATATAAGACAATACTGAATAAATCTAAAGCTCTTAGCATTACACTAAGATTCTGATTCAGTTGATTGTTCTTGAAGCACGTTAAATCAATCAATGAATAAAAATGGTAGAGTTGGTTCCAAATAATTATAGATTATAGAATAATAGAGATTAACATTTTTTAGTTAAATTGCCTAATATTATGCACAACCTTCTTCGTCTCAATTGTCCAAAGTATATAAAGATAAACGTTTTCTTGAGTTTTCAAATTTTTAAGCCAAATAAACTAATTTTTATACAAATTACACACGCGGTATTCAATCCGCCATTTACATGTACGACTTGGAATATTTTCTCTCAAATAACGTGATAATTTTTAAGAACCGTAGAAAACGGTGCATATGGCAAAAAAAAACCATGTAAATAGAAGTCTTGTACGAAAAACTGAGCAATATCAATCTGTGTTAAAGAAAAACCTTAGTGTCCTTTCTATGAACAACTTTGGCTGATGGTAAACGTATAAGTTTGGCTACACAATTAAGTTTTTAAAAGATTTTCTTAAATGTCCAGCTTTTTTTGGCTGTGTCCCGCTTTTTTTTCGTGAAATGTCCCGCTTTTTTCTGAAAGTATCTGGCAAGCCTACTCTATTCCACCGCCTCAAAGTCTCTATAATAAAAAAAAACTCTATTCCACGACTACTTCTTCTTCTTCTATACTCGAACTGTTTTGTGAACAGTTCTGAAAAGGGCTCAGTATCGAGACTATAATGCCCTGTGATTTTGTAGATCCGATTATTCCGTAACGCCGTGTGCATTTGGATTCCCAATTTATCTCTCGCAGATATCTCTCAGTTATTCCACCACTAAAACCTGCCTGTACCCCTATGACGGATTGGCATAATGATATCACTCTTGGTGTAAAAATAGTTTTTTTGAAAATTAACCAATATTTTTAAATTAATAGTTTTATCATTCAGTTTCACCTGTCTGGGCTAAAACGCATCGAAATGCAAATCAAA
Source organism: Uranotaenia lowii (assembly GCF_029784155.1). Lineage (NCBI taxonomy): Eukaryota > Metazoa > Arthropoda > Insecta > Diptera > Culicidae > Uranotaenia > Uranotaenia lowii. Next base: position 143,070,014 of record NC_073691.1, read on the forward strand.
GATTTATCTTTTAAATCTCGTTTCCGAATGCTGGAATATAATTGTTTTGCATTACCCGTTTGTTTATTTCCAAATTTCATCCATCCAAACATTAATTTTTATTTCAGCTAGTCGAATTTTTTGTAGTATTTTTTACCTCTAATATATGCAGCACCCTAAGGATTTTTCTTAAAAACATTTTTGACAGAAAAAAAAATGTAAAAATAAATTCGAAAAAAAAAACAAAAATGACTGCAATTGGTGCTTTATGCGATAGGACATCACAAATATATTCAAAACTATAAATTTTCAAAGATTTTAATTGGATTTTCCATGAAAAAAGGTTGTTGCAATTTTATAAATCGCTTATATTTGTAAATTTAAAAATAATTGGAAACCAACGCGACGTCAATATGATATCTCATGAACGTTAAAACTTTTGAAGTACAAGCGGTTTGAATATCTGTGTGCATTGAGATTTTAGAAGCAATGGAAATTGTAAAGTGTTGCATGATGCCCCAGTTGACGGTAGAACCTTTTTCCCGAAGCTTTTATTCTAAAAAAAATTGAAAATAAATTTAGTCATGAAGAAAATTTTGCGTTCAATCAATTGTAATAGGAGTAATTGTCATTTGGAGTTAAAAAAAATGTCATTTGATTACAGTGTAATAATTTAAGTGTTCCTGCGATAAACCTTCCTCAACATTTGCTGGAATTACTGTGAAAATATGGTATTATGAAGTTCTCATTACTCCACAACAATTGATACAGTGGAACTCTCTTGTACCTATTTCTTTCCGAATCCCGGCATTTTTTTAAATTTTCTCAACAAAAGTTTACTAACCTGTAACTTGTATTTTTTGTATTTTGTGAGCTTAAAGCATTGTTTTTTTTGCTTCATTTGGCAAATGTTTCTAAAACATTTGATCTGTGTAAGAGATTTCGGCTACGATTTAAAGCTGAGGAATTAAGTTGCCCCAGAGATCAAGTCTAATTAGGGGAGGGGGGACCCTAATCATAAAGTTTTCCTTCAATGTCTGCGTCTTAGTGTTAGCGGCTTAATCATTGAAATCCGATAAAAGAACAATGTTTGCCGAACAATGCTTAATAGCCTCGGAATCACTCGGGAAAATTCTTTTCACAAATCGAAGCGGCATCGCCCTCGTCGTCAGCGGCATTGATTTCTATTGAATCTGGCAATGTTATTTTATTATTTATCGTCGGGTGTCGCCTCCGATGATGCTCGCTGGTGCCGGGAATATCATCGTCGAATATTAGAGCTCCTACCCAAGCCATGTTCGGGCGGCCCAATATTGTATGTCGTAGGAAGGCACCTAGAAAGAGCTCTCTGCTGGCTGGAAACGAGGGACCAATCGCAGGAACAGAATAAAAAAAACAACACCGAGATCTGTATACCTAACAAAAGCTACATCAACCAGAATGAGCGAAAGCATGTGTGAACACTTGTCAGGTTCAACAGAAGTCAACTGGCTAACTGAATTTAATATTTAATTCGATTGACGATGATATGGCGATAGATGTGTTGCGTTGTTTGACTCAATGAGAGGTTGGGGGAAAAGGCAGAAATATGTTTCCTAAGAGAGACGTTTACTGGAGACGAGGAGAGGGGGCGGCCGGGTGATGAAATACAACCGTCAGCAATCGACCTCCGGTTTGCTCTTTGGAGAATACTTCTATGTCGTGCCATATAGTTCAGATCCGTTAGTTTGTATCACGGTTCGAGAATTTCGGGTGACCACCACCGTTCATAAACTGGCCGACCACCAGCATCATCTACTACATGATTTAGGGAACTCTGCCTCTCCCTTCCTAACCAACAACCCAGGCCCGTATCGAGAATCTCCTGTCCTTCCCGTCAACCGCAAGGAGATATGATACTCATCAACGGTTTGGCCATAAACCTTTGGCTCTTGTATCTCGCCTCTACGAACGACGATTCACTGGGCGAATTCCCCAGCGTTTTGTCGAGTGCCGACCGACACTTTCGACGAACATTTGTCTCAATTTGGCCGAAGGGTGGAACTTCGCTCTAGGTCAACAGAAGAGTCTGGTGTTAGACACAACGATCAACCTCGGCCAGAAACGTAGAACCTTGGTCTAGGTATCGTGAGAACATCGATCGATTTGCTTTGTTGTTTGAGTTTTTTTTTATCTCGTTTCGAGCCAAATGAAGATGAATTTTCCCTCGGTTGATTGTGAGACGACCGATTGGAATCAACAGAAAACTGGGCTCATACATGTTTAATAAGGGGGTTTTCGATAAATTTGACTAAATTTGAGAGCAATGTTTTTTTATTCACTCGTATTAAAATTGTTTGAATTATTCAAAACTTTTATTTCAGGCAATACACCAGTCAAACAAAACAAACATCAGGACCGACAGCGATGTGATAATTTTAAACAAATTCATGTTATCAATAAATATTTTGAAAAAAAAGGTGTTTTTCTTTTTGCGAAACAAATCCTTCATTTCCTGTTTTATACAGAAAGGAAACTGCTTCGAGCCCACAGAAAAATTTCACAGCTATGTACCTGCAAACTACCACAGAGCAGTTTGAACATACAGGTGAGTTTGACAGTTGTTTTCCAGAGCTGTTTTGCTGTGAACTTTCAGCTGTTGAAAATACAGGACGAAATTGTTCCGACCAGATTTAATGTGTACCATCAAAGATTAAAATCTTGCACTTATCTATATGGAAATTCACAAGAATATTTATTTGAAAAATTTACAATGATAACTCTTTCTTGGAATTTTTTTTCCAGGCACAATTTTCCCGTATGTTTGGATAACGTGCCGCTACTGAGTCAACGCTCTTCTGATACTTCAAGTGCCGTATTAATTTTGAAGAAGATTATTTCATTGTTCATTTGTTTTTCTAAAAAACTCAACAGGCGAAAATCATAATACGAGATAAACATCCTGTATTTGGATCGCAATATGTTAACTGTGAGTTTACAGAATTAAACTCAGTTTTGACATGTCGCACAACTGTCACAATCCATAGTTATGAAGTGCGTAGGATCATTTAGTGCGCTGCGCTTGAAATAATGCGCACCCTCATTTCTGGGACAGCATTTTTTTTGAGTATTGGCAATTCCATGAATTTTTAGACTATAGCGAGAATCTGATTCGACAGATAAAAATTTCGCACTCACTAATACCATCACATTCTTAATGTAAACAATCATGTGCCAAAAGTTGAAAAAAGAGTAGGTATAAGACAAAAGGACCAACATCAGAGTTTAGTTGATTCAAATAATTTCTACTAAAAAATCTACAATCATACGCACCGCAACCATCCTCAACAATCTGCGCTGATTGCATCTATTTAGACCCCCGTGCAAATAATTTACGCGCAGTATAATCTGCTCACTGATGCAAACATAGATAATGACATATATCAATATGCTTTACATCATGGGGTGCCAAACCATGGCCCGCGGGCCACATGGCCCACAACTTTTTGTGGCCCGCGAAGCTCTTTTTAAAAAAGCCATGTTCTAAGAATTGATCGGTTTTTACAGTCTGCGTATATCATTTTTAAAAAAATATCTCAATTTACTCTAATTAAATTCAAAACATAGATCTGATAATTTCTTTGAAGTTATTTAAGCAAAGGGATAAAAGTGTATTGAAACAAATTTCGAGAAAACACGCTTTTAAATTGTTGTGTTTGGTCATTTTCCATACATTTTTTTGAACATTCGAACGTTTAAGTATGCGAATATAACATTAAAAATCTTAAAAATTCAACATAGAGAATCGTTTGACATTATTTACTCAAAATCGAACATTTTTGCACATACAGACCCCGTTCGTTTTTGGCAACACGCCCGTACATTTTGTGTTGTCAAAATCGAATGTTGCCAAAATCGAACGGTTTTTTTTTTCACAACTTGTTTTTCATTTACCTTTACAAAATAACTATTATTATTATCAAAAACGTTATTTTTAGTCAATTTTCAACTATTTGAAGCCATTTTTTATTTTTTTCATCATGTTTTTGATGCATTTTGCACTTTTCTTGTTTAGTTTATGATGTTTGATTTCTTTTGTCATATTCGCTGTTTTTGTCATTATTCATCATTTTTTAGTTATTTTTTGTCATTTTCAGTCATTTGTTTGAATTTGTTTTTTAACTTTTTGAATTTTTCATCTTTTTGTCATTTTTGAGTACTTTATAAAATTCAAAAAAACTTTGGTTTTTATTGTTGCATTTTATCATCATTTCAGAATATAAAAACGTATTTATGGTGTTTGTCTTAATTAAATTGGTCCTGTTATAACGAAAACTAAAAGGTTATGTTGTTTCTAAAAACCGTTCGATTTTGGCACATGTGCCTAAATCGGATGTTGCCAAAATCGGATGTTGCCAAAATCGAATGTTGCCAAAATCGAACGGGGTCTGTATATCCATTTGGCTCTGCGGGCCTCATATAGTTGTTAAACATCAAAATTTCGGTACCTTCAATTCTCTTAGAAGAACGACTTTATTTTTAGCAAAATTTTGATTTAAAAACGTTATTTATTTATTTACATAGTATTCCGTCTCACGACATAACTTGACGAACATAATTCCTAAAATTCACTCGGTCCATGGCAACCGTTCTCCAATTCCTCAGGCACCCCACGTTCGCCAGATCACGCTCCACTTGGTCTAACCACCTCGCTCGTTGCGCCCCCACTCGTCTTGTTCCTACCGGATTCGTAGCGAACACCTGTTTTGCAGGGCAGTCGTCTGGCATTCTCGCAATATGACCCGCCCAGCGTATCCGGCCAGCCTTCACCACCTTCTGGATACTGGGTTCGCCGTAGAGTCGCGCGAGCTCGTGATTCATCCTTCGCCTCCACACTCCGTTCTCCTGTACGCCGCCAAAGATGGTTCTTAACACTCGTCGCTCGAATACCCCGAGTGTACGCAGGTTGTCCTCGAGCAATATCCATGTCTCGTGCCCGTAGAGAACAACCGGTCTAATGAGCGTAATATAAAGGTTACACTTCGTGCGAGGGCTAAGTCTTCTCGACCGCAGTTGCTTGTGGAGACCATAGTAGGCGCGACTTCCGCTGATAATTCGCCTCCGGATCTCACGGCTGGTGTCGTTGTCTGCGGTCACCAGTGAGCCGAGATAGACAAAGTCTTCGACTATCTCCAGCTCGTCGCCGTCGATCGTGACCATGTTATTACTGGACACGCGGGTTCGGTCGGTCTCAGAACCACAGGCCAGCATGTACTTCGTCTTGGACGTATTAACACAGATGAACAGATGTACAAGCTCGAACAAAAAATCTTCAGAAACTTGTGTAAAATTTCCAGTGCTCTATTTTAAAGAAGCCGTTAAAAAATGACGAAAAACAGTGCCATCTATTGCTAGATTTCTAACTTTTGAACGGCGCAGTAGATGGCACTGTTTCTAGATAGCTCTTTTAAATGTAACAATTTTTCGAAAGGACGCAATGGTATTTGAATTAAAAAATGAATAAAATTAAATACAATAAGACGAATTATTCTATACAATTAGATTAACCACGAATAATTTTAAGCTGGGGAAAATAGCATTGTCATATTTTTTTTCACTACAGAGACTGCCGAAATAACAAACAGATGTACAAGCTTGAATTATTATATTCCAGAAACCAGTACAAATTTTCGAATGCTATCATTTAAACAAGCCGATTTAACTTTTGAAGTACCTCATTCTTGGAAGAGCACAATCGTATATGATCTCAAAAATTGATAAATTAACATCGTAGTAGAATGGACGGCTTCAATATATTCACAGCAAGGTAAATTTGCCTGTTTCATTTTATCTTCATTCTTTTTACTAAAAAAGACTAACTAAGAACTTCGGACAAGCCAGACGAACCAGTTATTTTAACCAGTTGAGTTTAAAATTAAAAATCTCATGAAACAATACCGATTTTAGGCTATTCTGAGCGAGCATTTTATCGTATCATATCTGTTTCTATTTAGTGCTTCATGCTAGTTTGAAACAATTAGAAAAACAGCTTGAAGCTAAAAAATTTTCATTACGCAAATCATAAATGTGTTGCGGATCTTCAAAACTCGTCAAATAGTAATTCGACATATTCATAACTGACTAATAGTTTGTTATTTTGTTTTGTTTACATTTCACTTTCTTCTTGACAGTTCTCTCTGGTGTCCTTGGAGACATCTGGTGGCTCAACCAAAACACATAAAATTGATTGAAAACGGTCGTTGGAACTTTACACACGTTTCAAGGCTTAGCTTGTACATCAGTTCATCAGTGGTATTAATCATCAACCCAATCCTTTCTGCTTCGCGTTTCAGTTTGCAGTAGATCTCCTCCACCGCCGCAGATGATCTGCCGACTATATCAATGTCATCGGCAAAGCAGATAAGTTGACTGGGTCTGTTGAAAATCCTGCCCCGCATTTCGTCCACCGCTCGTCGAATAACACCTTCTAGCGCCACGTTGAACATCTTGCAGGATAGACCATCTCCCCAGCAAACATTTTAGTAGGTATATTTCTCAACAACTTTGTTAAACGTTGCATATACATTATAGAAAGATCGTATAAAATTCGAAAAAAAACAGCATTTACCTACCAAAGTGGAGGCAATATACATACATATTTTCAACTTCTGGCTAAAGCGATAAGATTATACGATTTGGACGATATAGAACACCATATTCATACAAACTGAAAAAATACAAGAGAGCACCAGTTTTTTTCTCTAGAGGCATGCGAACCGTTGCCAGCGACAATATTTGCTGCCTCTGTCATTGGGCAATTCTTGCAAATACACTATCTGATTTTTAACAATCTGGTTGCACTGCTGGTCGCAGAGAGAAAAACAAAGCTGTTTTCTCACTTGACCCACACGGGAGAAAGCAAAGGAACGATATCGTCTTCAAAATCTGCAAACATGGCGGACTTTTTATCATATCCGATTTAAACCATTTAGTACGACTTCGAGTAACAATTTTTACGACCTTTTACTTGCGTTAGCTGGAATTACGATTCGCAGTAACGTTTTTTATGACTTGAGTTATCATTTTTAATGCGATTTTATGTTTGCTGGGTCCTTGTCGAAGCCCCCTGCGCGATTCGAATGAACTCGACAATTCACCCGAAATCCGCACACAGCACTGCGTTCCATCCATCGTCGCCTTGATCAGTCTGATCAGCTTCCCGGAAAAGCCGTTCTCGTCCATGATTTTCCATAGTTCGTTACGGTCGATCGTGTCGTATGCGGCTGAAGAATAGATGGTGCGTAGGGACTTGGTGTTCCCGGCATTTTTGGAGGATTTGCCGTAATGTGAATATCTGGTCTGTCGTAGACCGTCCCTCCATGAAGCCGGTCTGATGATTTCCCACGAATCTGTGTGCTTGTGGCGTTAGGCGGCGGAGTAGAATTCGGGACAACACTTTGTAGGCGGCATTGAGGACAGTGATCGCTCGGTAGTTCTCACAGTCCAATTTTTCGCCCTTCTTGTAGATGGGGCAAATTACCCCCTCCTTCCACTCCTCCGGTAGCTGTTCTATGTCCCAGATCCGGACTATCAACCGGTGTAGGCAATCGGCCAACCTATCCGGGCCCATTATGATGAGTTCAGCTGCGATGCCATCCTTCTCAGCCGACTTGTTTCTTTTCAGCTGGCGAATGGCTTTCTTAACTTCACTCATCGTTGGGAGTGGCTCCTCTTCGTCGTTGGCTACGCCGGCGATTTACCTTACCCGAAGTCTTGATCTTCTGCATGTGCTCCGTTCAGGTGTTCATCGAAGTGCTGCCACTGATAAACTGATATAACTCTGAACCACATTTCCATCAACCAAAGGTTCGTGTCTTAACTGCTTAGTAAGTGAATAATACACTGGTTGTGATGGGGCGCTAGCATTCAAAATTTCTCCACGTGTTCTTATGACACGTAGAAAAATATATAGAAATTTCATTATCTACCAAGCATTTTTAGCCTGCTTCAATTTTTCTGCGTGCAAAAGTATAAGTTGCTATGGTGTTCAATTTTTGTTATGTTTTCCTCCCAGTGAAAAAAGGTCCCGATGGTTGAAATGTACTAGATTCATTGAGCTTTGAAATTTGAGGAACAAAATTTGAAACGTGCCTACATATGAAAATCAATTCTTCATATTTAAAAAAAAACAAATACAATTAATAGGATATTAAAATTTAAAAAATAATTTCACAATACAATTGAATTAAAGTTTAACAGTTTTTAAGAATTAATTTTAGCAAATGAAAAAAAGTTATAGATTTAAAGACTTTCAAAGCGAAAATGTTCTTTATCTTATTGAGGGAAAAATCGCAGTTTTTTTAAAAAAGGATCTTCTGGTGAACGATTTAGTCTAGGCATTTTATTAGAGAATATACATTTAAGATCATCTGGAATTTATTCAAATTTTCCCTTGGAATAAAATTTTTAAAAAATTTTCACTCTTTTTCAACAAGAATAGAATTGATCTGATACATTGAAACTAAAATTTAAAGTAACTGAGTTACATAACTCTTCCTAAAAAATATTTTCTAATTGTCAATTTTGAAAGATTTACGAAAAAATCGAAATTTAGATATTGGTATCATTACATGATCGGGAAACGAAGCTTAGGGAATGATGAGCTAGTTGGCGCCAGGAGCTTTGGGCGATGAATATTTTTCTCCTACGCAGGGGAAGTTATATCAGCTTATCAGTGGTGCTGCTTCCACCTTTTGATCACCTCACGATTGTCCGTCAGGATGTCTCCGTCCTTATCCTGGCACATTTCGGCTTGCGGCATGAAGCCTTTGCGCGATGCGTTGAGTTTCTGATAGAACTTTCGTGTTTCTTGGGAACGATGCAGCTGCTCCAGCTCCTCGAGCTCCTCCTCCTTCAGGTGGGCTTTTCTCCTGGAAAAGTCGGACTCGCTGCCTCTTCCGCTGTCGGTGATTTTCCACATTTCGACGGGTGCCTCTTTGCACTACTGCCGCCCGCGCGGCATTCTCTTCGTCCATCACCCTCCTACACTCCTCGTCGAACCAGTCGTTCCGTCGAGATCGCTCCACATAACCGATGACGTTCTCCGCAGCACTGTCGATGGCTGTCTTGATGGTATCCCAACAGTCCTCAAGAGGGGCTTCGTCAAGTTCACTACGGAAAGTTTTGGGCGCATCTTCACCATCACCAGATAATGGTCCGACTCGATGTTGGCGCCCCGACAGGATCTGACGTCGATGATGTCCGAGAAGTGCCGGCTGTCAATCAAAACGTGGTCGATCTGTGATTGAGTTTGGTACGGTGATCTCCAGGTATACTTGTGTGGGAGGCGGTGCTGAAAAAAGGTACTACGTTTCGCCATTCGTTTGGAGGCGGCGAAGTCAATAAGTCTGAGGCCGTTTTCGTTGGTCAGCTGGTGCGCACTGAACCTTCCAATTGTCGGTTTGAATTCCTCCTCCTGGCCGACCTGAGCATTGAGATCCCCGATGACGACCTTGATATCATGTTTTGGACAACGGTCGTATTCACGCTCCAGCTGCGCGTAAAATTCGTCTTTGTCGTCACCGGTACTTCTGAGGTGAGGGCTGTGCACGTTGATGATGCTGATGTTGAAGAACCGGCACCTCTGATAAATGGCACGACCATCTGGGTACGTTCGTACCGTGGAGCCCTTCCAGCATACCTCCTGCAGCGCTACGATGTCGAATTTGCGGCTCTTCAATTCGTTGGAGAGCACGTGGGTACCTACTGCCCACAAAATTTAAAGATCGAGAAATAGACGCATACGAAGCCCCCTAACTCAGTCTGCATGCGACCATAGCATCCACCGGGGTTGGGTACCCGATCTCCGCTAAGGTTGCTCGCACCCCAGCTAGCACCACTGGGAGGTAGAGAATCGGAGTTGTAGACAAGAGGTGATATGACCACTACCCGAAGGTTGGGTGTATGGGGTCTCGAGTTGCACATTGTCTACCGTTCACTAGCCAAGGAGAACGGTGAACTTGAAAACATTGAAGAATGGGCGGTTATTTTATTATATTTGGGGACCATAAAATTTACTTTATGTCCATTGTAGTCACGTCATTTGACATTTCTGGAATATAAAACTTACTTCAAAATGGCAAGCTTAATCTTTACTGGATCGACCTAGGTAAATGTACTAATAGCGTTTTCAAAAATCTGTAACTTTTTTGAATAATCCCGAAAAATTTGTTATTTTTATGGCCCACCAGCAAATCTCATTTCAAAAATTTGGCCCGCCTGTTGAAAATGTTGGCCACCCATGCTTTACATCATGGGTGGCCAACATTTTCAACAGGCGGGTCAAATTTTGGATATGAGATTTGCTCGCGGCCCAAACAAGAAATTTTTCTTTAATATTCAAGGAAAAAAAACAGAATACGCTATTATAATAAAATTTTCTGCATATGCCTGCTTCAAATTTAAAATCATCTTAGTAAGCTAATTTTGTTCAATGCATTTTTTACGAATTCGTTCAAGCGATTTAAAACCAACATTATTTATGCCATAATTCTCAAATTGCCGCCCATTTCCAAAGTTCTTAAGTTAACCTGTATTCCTGACAAATTTAGTAGGTGTTTCGAATTAAAATAAAAATATTACATGAAATGGAATTGTTGAAAAATTGTGTCATTCATAATCTTTCGACTTTTAAAAGATTATTAAATACATCGAAAACGAAATTTTAAAATTTAATTTTGATTATGATGTGAATGTGGTTAGGAGAACTTTTGAAGTTTGATATGATCTGTTTTCCAGAGACCCTCCAAGCTCCAAACTTAAAGGTGGAGACCGTTCGAAAGCTCACAACTGTCAAACAACTGTGGAGACCACTTTTTAAACCAAATGGTATGAATTAATCAAAAATGAAAAAAAATGACCGATATTGAAAATAATTATGTGATGGAAAGATCAGAGAACACAAAGCAACAAAATTAACATTTTTCCGATGTGCAAGGACTTTTAGACCAATTTTTCACAAATATGATCCTAACGCAATTAGTTTATTTTTCTATTAGCTCTTGCTTTTTGAGATAACTCATGAAAATAAACAAGAAATCATTAAATTAATTTGGGCACTTTTTTGGCAAACAATAGAACATTTCAAAGATTTTGAAAACAAGTTTTTAATTCAATAAACAACTTTTCAAAAGAACGCGTGTAGTTTTGTCAGCTGAGAACAAAGTGACAGTAGTTTTCTTTATGTTAATTTTTTCTAATCCTGAAAAACTAAGGTAAATTTGAAGGAATTTTGAATAAGATTAAAGACAACTTGAATCTTTGATAACTGCCGCGATTTTGAACCTCTCAGCACACCTACGTATGGAATAACTCGAAAATCGTTTTTTTATTCAGACGGATCCAGAATCAAATCCAGAATAAAAAAAAAACACGATATTATACTAACGGAGGTATAAAGCCTAATAGTGCATATATCGTGAATGGTGAGTTCTTTATCTTTTACGTCAGGGGTGAGCAACCTTATATTTTTTATCATCGACTCAACATTTCTGTTGATTGTTTTCTGCAAGCCATTCGAACAGTACACTGATGTTTTTTTTGACGCGGTTTTTTTTACTCGGTTTTTTTTACGTGGCTTTTTTTACGCGGATTTTCGAATTAACGCGGTTGTTTTTACGCGGATTTTCGAATTAACGCGGTTTTCCAGAGAAAATATTCTAAGACTTTTTCAAAGGAAAACACTTAGAATCTTTTTGGAGCAAGAGATGAACCAGCTGAAAGCTGACATTCTCTATAATAAAGACATTAAAAAAAAAATCTTTTTGTAGTTGGGAAAATCTTAGCTCTGAGACTAAGAACGTGATACATGAGCTCTGAGACCTGAGACCTGAGATTTGAGACCTGAAATATGAGACTTGAGATCTGAGACACGAGACTTGAGATCTGAGACACGAGACATGAGACATGAGACCTGAGACTAGAGACCTGAGACATGAGACATGAGACATGAGACCTGAGACATGAGACCTGAGACATAAGACCTAAGACACGAGACCTGAGACATGAGACCTGAGACATGAGACATGAGAGCTGAGACATGAGACATGAGACATGAGACCTGAGACATGAGACATGAGACATGAGACATGAGACATGAGACATGAGACATGAGACATGAGACATGAGACATGAGACATGAGACATGAGACATGAGACATGAGACATGAGACATGAGACCTGAGACATGAGACATGAGACCTGAGACCTGAGACCTGAGACATGAAGCATGAGATATGAGACATAAGACCTGAGCATGAGACCTGAGACATGAGACATGAGACCTGAGACATGAGACATGAGACATGAGACCTGAGACATGAGACCTGAGACATGAGACCTGAGACATGAGACCTGAGACATGAGACCTGAGACATGAGACCTGAGACATGAGACCTGAGACATGAGACCTGAGACATGAGACCTGAGACATGAGACCTGAGACCTGAGACATGGAACATGAGACCTGAGACATGAGACATGAGACGATCTGAATTCCACACTGTCAAATAAGCCTCATTATATTCTACTATTCTATTAATCTAATTTATTTTGTTTTTTATTTTAAAAATAAACTATCATTGTACGCAAATTTTTAAATAATCATGGTTCTTACGCGTTTTTTTTAGTAACGTGCTTTTTTGCGCGAATTTTTTAATTATAATGGACTTTTCACGTGGATTTTCGAATTTCGTGGTTTTTTACGTGGATTTTCGAATTAATGAGGTTTTTTACACGGATTTTCGAATTAACGCGGTTTTTTTTACGCGGATTTTTGAATTAACGCGGTTTTTTTTACGCGGATTTTCGAATTAACGCGGTTTTTTGACGCGGTTATTTTTTACGCGGGACGAAATACCGCGTAAAAAAAACCTCAGTGTATAATTTGCTTTTTTACAGCGAACTTAAATTCAAGAAAAATCTGGAGCGTGGCACAAAAGTACAGAGCCGGTTTTAAACTGTGAGTGCGGCCGGCGTTTAGCAGGTTGCTAATCCATGTTTTACCACAGAGAACAAACGCACAAGCTCGAACAAAACATCTTCAAAAAAGTATGTAAAATTTCAAATGCTAGCATTAAACATACGTTTAAAATTGAATTGAAAGACTAGACTGAGTCGATTTGAGGTCATTTATGAATTTCTCAAACCCTGGGGTCTAAAAAGCTTCATTTTAGTTCAAAACTGATCCATGATTTTTTGCAGAATTTTATATTAACGTTTACATGAGTAAATTTAAACTTTAAAGTTTGTATGGGAAAATAGAATATTTTGTACTGTGGAACCGAGCCTGCATGTAGTTTTTATGCGAATTTATAAATTCTAAAAAAAAAAATTTCGCTGAGCAACTTTGTCGAGGACTGTAACTTCGTATCTTATTAGGGAAAAAAGTTATTAGCTGGTAAACAGGGGAATGTATTTAGGCATTGATAAACAATCAATTCAATTGACATCACTGCTTGTGCCCAGCGAGTTTTTGCATGAAAAGTAGTCATTCAATACCTCGCTAGGCACCCAGCAGGGATGTCAATTGAATTGATTGTTTATTCATGCCAAAAGACATACCCCTGTTAAACAGCAAATATCTTTTTTGTCTAATAAGATACGAAGCTCTCTGAGTGCTTTATCAAGACGTTGCTTTGCCATCACCTTCGTTTGGGTCCCCTCACATTGCTCGATATTCGGTAATGAGAGGGCGGACTCTCTGGCAAAGGTGGGGGCGATGGAAGGCGACACATATCACCGTGAAATCGTCTTCAACGAATTTTACTTCATAGTTCGAAGGAACTCTCTTGTCAACTGGCAGCGCAAATGGGACGAGGATGAGTTGGGTCGATGGCTCCACTCGATTATCCCAAAGGTAAGCCTCAAACCCTGGTTTAATAGATTGGACCTGAGTCGAGATTTTATTCGTATATTTTCCCGTCTCATGTCCAATCATTATTCCTTAGACGCGGTACTCTATCGTTTGAATATTGCTAGCAGCAATTTGTGTAGTTGCGGCCAAGGTTACCACGACATCGAGCATATTGTTTGGTCGTGCGAGGTCCATCTTGTCGCTAGAACGAATTTGATAGACTCCCTTCGGGCCCGAGGAAAACCACCCTATGTTCCAGTGAGAGATGTGCTGGGTGTGAGAGACTTGGACTACATGTTCGAAATATATCTTTTCCTAAAAGCTATTGATCTTCGTCTATAATTTCTTCTTATTTTCATATTTCCCTATCTATCTTCTTTTTTTCTTTAAAAGTGAACTAGATATAAGCACACAATTGTTATCAAACAAAACGAGTTTGGCTCCTTAACCCTTCGTTTCATAAAGTTACAAATATGCAACAATTAATTAAAACTGTTCTAAACTTCACATTTAGCTAAAAAGTAAATTTTTTTTTCGATGGGAATAATATTTATAATTTCAAGATCACGTTCAATTAAAAAAAAAATATTTTTAGTGTTTATAGGAACCAAAAAAACCCACTTGAATCTGAAAAATATGGAATGTGGAAAAAGCCTAATTTTTCAAATTTTTGGCCCAGTGTAATTCATATTGAGAATTTTTTTTCGACTCAAAAAAAATATTTTCGTATTCCCACTAAAGTAATTTACATAATAAACTAAATTTGAGATTTTTTTTTGTTTTTTCTCTGATATAATGGGTTTTGAATAATTGTTGCAAATATGCAACACCATGCAACGGTAGTACCCTAGCTTGTTATATGGGTTCCATAGTGTGTTTTCGAAACTTGCATCGTTAAACAGTGTATTTGTTTCCCGATGACAATGTTTTCGTTATTAATGATTTATTATCATGTTCAGGCCGTATTAAGAGGGGGGGGGGGGTGAGAAAAATTGCCCCCTTCCCCCCCCTGAATAAAGAGGGCCCCCGAGGTGAAAAAAATAAAAGTTTTGCTCTAAACCGTTATCAAAACTAGAAAAATATTATAAAAAGTTAAAAATTTATCAAACTTTAAACTAGGACGGGTCCGAATAATTAACTTATTTAGGATTTGTAACTCAGCGTATGTAAAACACATTATTTTGATTTTTTTTTCCGCGGCCCGTTGGTATAACAAATACATATTTTGAATAAAAAAAATGTCGGATGCCTTCATAACTTGCAAAATAAGCATACACCAATTTTCAAAAGTTCTATATTATTCAACGTGATTCAAACTCAAGTACGGGGCTTTATCCAGAGAGTTTAAAAATCAAACAACGAACACGCTTTTTTATTTTTCCACTTGAAAATTCAGAACTATCTGCCAACATTCGATAACCGAGGTTTGAAGTATTGTTTTGCTTTTTTTTTTCTTAGAGATGAATGAATGATTTGATTGAAAATTACAATGCTCATTATTTTTTACTAAAGTATGAGCCGTTTCTTATTATCAATCGACGAAAAATGCTCTTTATTTATACTATTCAACCTTTTCCTGGAAGCTCTGGAAGTTGATTTTAAATTGAAACTTTTTGTTCTCGAATTTAGTTTTATTTTTATTTCTTTTTTATTCTTAAACTGATTTCAAGTTTGAATTCTAATTTTAGAATCATGTTCCAAATTCTAATGCTCATTCCGAAGAAATCTTTATTGTTTTTTTAATTTTGCCAACAAATGATATTTAATAGTTTAATGTAATTTGTAATTGGATCATTCCTTCAAAACTAAATTGAGACTTTGCTCTTCAATATCAAGTTTGTTTATTAAAACTGGCATATAGTTATGGTATGATTTAGGATTATGAATCTTTATCAGAACCAATTTAAATACGTTTTCGGAATTGATTTGTGTTGATTTGTTCAAGGTTATGTTCAGAAAAGTTGTATAGGTAAGAAGCTTTCCATTTTGCCGCCGGTCGTGGCCTAGAGGATAGCGTTCCAGCCATCTAAGCCAGAGTCCATGAGATCGAATCCCGATCACGGCACATATAGTGCTCTTTCCGTGGTCTGGTGGTAAGATGCTAGCCATAAAATCCTTGAAAGATGTACGCTTTAGAGTTAAGTAAATTAGATCTCTTCAAAGAAACATGAAGTTTCACTGAGATCCTATATGTATGTGTTCGTTTTTTTAGCACCTTCAAGCAAACGTAAGGAATAATTTCCTCAGTAGGTGGTATATTATCGCATAACTACTCCTAGCTAATTTCTCGAGAGTCTTTGTAGTCTAGTGGATAAGCTGGTGCGAGTCTGGTTCCGATGTGCCAGGCTGGGTTCGATTCCCGGTATCGGCGAGACAACTTTTGGGTTCGAATCCCATAAGAAGCCGACAGGTAAGATGTGTTTCCTCTTATAACTGATTATATGAATGTTTAACCAGCTGCCAGCTGGCCAGGTATATGCACGGATGCCGGAATACCTCTAAGTAACCTGATTGACTCGTTCTTCCAAAATATACCTACATACGAAGCCATGGGGTCGGTCCAAGAATGCATGTGAGCACATACTTAGGCAAAAACTGCGGTGAATCCGTGCACCCATGGTGGAAAACCAACATACATAACTACTCCCAGATAAATTCTTAACTTTCCGGTGTCCAGAAATCTAGATTTGCGAAGTTCCTGTGCGAAAACTATGATTAGTGCAAAAGAAATTAGGAATAAGCATTTATTTCCAGTTGTCGAGTGTGAAGAAAAAAAGGTGTAACCGTTTCATGTTGTTGCAAATTTGCAACAATTAATATTTTTGCTAAATAACCGAAATATGTGAAAATAATATTTTTTCTTTATTTTTCCCTTCATGTATTTATCATTGCGCACTATTGAGAATTTTTTCGAGAAAAAATAAAAAATCATGAAATGAAGGGTTAAAGCCTAAAAGTATGAGCCGTTTCAAATAAAGAATTTACAAAAAAAAGATACGAAGCTACGGTCTTGGACAAAGTTGTTCAGTGACACAAAAACTATTAGCTGACTGGGTTCCACAGATGAAACAAAAATGATATTGATTTTTCATTTCAAAACATTAAATTTTCCCATACAAACCTTAAAGTTCAAATTTACTCATTCAAACGATCATAAAAAATTCTGCAAAAATCATGAATGAGTTTTGAAAGAAAACGAAGCTGTTTAGGCCCCAGGGTTTGAGAAATTCAAAAATGACCCCAAATCGACTCAGTCTTTTGTCTCATATAACAATATCTTATCATTAATAAGTTTGCTAAAAGCTTCAATTGGTTGAAATTCTGAATCCGCATATTGGCCAATATTCGCCTTTAGTTACACTTCCCCCTAAATGTGATTTATCTTTGGCTACATCGTCCATCGGAGTCATAATTCAAACCTTCCATTGGTGCGTTTCGCTGTTTCCATTCAGCTTAAAATTGATTTTTCATCGAAGATAAAGTTTTCTTTCTCAGCTTATCGAGCACAGCGCCTTGCTCCTGTCATCGACAATCTGCTGCTTGTCAACCGCAACGCTGGGAATTGTCGTCGATTTACACTCCAGTTGCAACACAAGGGATTTCATTTTATAATATAAGGAATGCAATAGGGCTACCGGTTAAAATATCTATTGATAACTATAATTCATGGAATAATTTTTACCTCTCGAAACGCTGAAAATTTAGATCGAAAATTATCCAATACTTTAGCCGTCCCGATTTTGATAATCTCAAATATATAGTGACCCGAGCAGCTTCTACATACATTAACAAAGAGCTCGATTGGAGGAAGCTGAGCTAGGAAGATCGAACTAGTGGGTGACAACAAACGACCAACACATTCGCACCCATTCACACATTCACATGCACACATTCATCCGTTTGCCCCCATATACACCCACACACATACGAACACACCTAGTAAGGAGTAATCGGATGTCCCCAGCACCGGATATTGGAAAAGTTTTGATCCTAAGAAGATTATGATAATGAATTTTTCTTGGTACCCATTCAAGTGCATTCGCCAGATCACTTCACTTGTCTTCGATGTCCAGTGACAGAATTTTATCACATCCCAACTAGTTACTTGGCTGAAGCCGAAGCAAACAATCACCCAATGGACGATGCGGCCTTTTCGGTACTTTTTGCACCCGGGGAATGGGGAACAGCAAACATCGTCCGTTCTTCTGGCCGACATCGGCCAACATTCTTGGCCAGCAATTTCCTGTCCAACCAATGTCGGTTTTTCGAGTTAAAGCTTACAAAACTTCAACGATTTGGACGCTATTTTGACACCACTTCAACTCAATTGTTTGACAATTTGAAAATGATTGGAGTCAAAATCGGAACCTAATCTAGATTATTGTAATATAGGGATGTCATCGGAACAAAATAGTAAATGCTCGTTTTAATCACGTGTAATCAAATGAAAAGTTTGATTCAACTTAGGGTGGACCCAGAAAAGGGTATGTGCCCGATTTCAAATCTGAAGGTCTCAAATACCAATTTGAGCTCTAGCGGTCAGTTATGAGGAATTTCTCAATAGACTGAGTGGATTTTCTAAACGTTTTAGAATTATTTCAAACAATAAGGTCTAAAAAGTTTCGTTTTGGTTCAAAACTGATTTTTGGAAAACTTCAAAGTTACATTTTCATGAGTGAATTCAGGCTTTAAGGTTCATATGGCAAAAATTAATATTAAAATTTAATCAATAAACAGATAGATAAATTAAGATTTTAACAATGTACACAAAATAACATGTGTGTGAAAACTGATGAATAAATTTAAGGAAAATAAAACCAAAATCAGTTAAACGTGTAGGAAATGGACGAAGATTTGATTGAAGTTAAGCCTAGTCCACACTAGGAGACGGTTTGTCTCGAGACGGTCTCAGCGTTTCCCATTTTTACGGGAGACACTGAGACCGTCTCAGGTTTCCAACAACAACAACAGACAACAAAGTTCGTCTCATAACAAAAATCGCAGTTCAAGTTGCCTAGTGTGGAATAGGCTTTAGACACAATTGAAAGAATGAGAGCGATGATATCGTTTGTGAATGATCGAAAAAGATAGCTTATGATTAGTCAGTCTCAGGAGACTGAAATAAACGGAGAATCATCGTCAATGATCACACAAATTGTGAAGCCAATGATTGAATTTGTGGTAATTTGTGGCAATTTGTTAGGGAAAAAGAGAAGGTTTGAGTTAAAATGAGAGAAACTAGTGCTCAGAGAGAGTGAAAATGTGCTAATTGTTGCAAATTGTTGCAATTTGTGAAGCTTTGTGGAATTTTGATCATTACCATTCCAAATGCAAAGAATTCTCTCTCCACTGCAATCCCTTGGTCAGTCTATTAGCTAATGTTATGATGATAGGTTGTGCTACGTTTGAGTAAAGAAAAAATTTGAAATGTATCTGAAATGTGAATTTCAAGCACAACAGACCCGAGCCATCTTGTAGTTTCTGTGCCAATTTATATTTTTTTTTGTTAAAATTTTCTCCTAAACAACTTTGTTCAAGACATAACTGATTCCGTGATTATTGGAAGTCCCGCAATGTGACGTGCAAACGGTCATAGTTTGTCTTATTCTCACAACTCACTCATTCAGAAAATTCAAACATCCATATGTCCTGCATTCAGATCTTAACATCAGCTTTCGTAGGGATTAATTGTTTTTTTTAGCAATTGATAAGTGGTCTAGAGCTTTTTTCGGAAACATGTTTTGAAGATGTTTTTTTTCGACCTTGAATAACATAAAATCAAGTGGTTGTAGCTGAATATTGTGGTTTTATCTGAGCATCATATTTGAGCTACGTTACAAAGTTTACAAATCTATAAATTTTGTACGGTTAACAAACAAGGGATTTTATCGTCCAGCAGAAAATGTCCTTAAAAGAGCTTAGAAATTGGCACAGAAAACATTGGCAGGCTCGGCTCCACAGAAAAACAAAAATCAGGTTGATTTTTCAGAACAAAATCTTCAATTTTCCCAACTTAAAAACTCTGCAAAAAAAAATCATTGATGCGTTTTGAACCATAACGAAGCTTTTAAGGCCCCAGGGTTTGAGAAATTCAAATCAACACAGTATTATGCACAGTGAGCGAAATAAGAATTGTACCACTATGTGTTTTGCATGTTAAAATATGAATGTTTGAAAATCACCAATGTTTTCTTCTACAAATTGTTTTGAATTGTTTAACGGATAAATCAAGCATAAGTTTACTTTTTTTGGACGTTGCAATTGGCGTTGAGGACCAAAACTATGGAAAAAGGGTGCGAAATAAGAATAGAACCACTTGTGTTTTTCAACAAAAACAAGAATATTTCTAAAAATTTACTGTGTAAAAGTGAATAATAATGCTTCCACAAATTGTTTGAATAGATAACTGCATTTTAAGGAGTTTTCTAGAATTCCAAAGATTTTCAAAGGTTTTAAAATGGTGTTTTAAGAGATGCTCTTCTAGAACTAAGGAATTTGATATTTGAGCTGTAATTCTTTACCAAACTACTTACTTTCTTCACTAAAATGACGTGAAATGATGAATCAAACATTTTCGGTATATTTTAAATCAGAAAAAAACAGGTAGGAATTCATAAACTTAGATTTTTTTTCAACAAACATCACTTTTTCCAGTTTCAAGTCATAGATGGCAGCACTATCTTGCCGTTAAAACCAAATTAAGTCTAAATATTGATTTTTCAGGTTTATTTAGACCCATATTCATCATTTCGAGGTTGTTTTCCAACACAGTTTTGTTGGTGTTCACGCCGCAGAAATCTTTCCCGGATTTGCAAAAAAAAAATACCAGCACAAGAATATACTACCGCTAAAATTCCTGCTCATTTCAACTTCCGATTTAATTTAAAATCATACCAATAATACTGCTAGTTATCTGGTTCATCAAGCTCCATCGGAAAGTACAAAATTATTCTGATTATCGGTCCAAGAAATTCACTTTTATGGTTCCTTGATGAAATTTTTATTGTTTGATATTGTGATCTTAGAATTTTCAAGGCGGTCACACGGTACCAAGTTCTTATTCCTTGACCAAAATCATCCAGAACACCTGAATTAATCCCAGATATTCGAAAATGGGCATCAATTCGGTTTAATTGCAAGATAGTGCTGCCATCTTTGACTTGAAACTAGAGAAATAGCGTTTGACTATTTAAAAACATTAGTATTTTTGACAAGCTTCGTTTTTTTATTCAAATTCTGCTTCAAATCTATGTTTCGTCAATTTGCATCATACTTATGCATGATAATGAAGAAATAAAGCAGTTTGATAATGTATTATAGCTCAAGTATAAAATTCCTAAACGCTAGAGGAGCATCTCTTAAAACCCCCTTTTAAAACCTTCGAAAATGTTTGAAATTCTAGAAAACTCCTTAAAATACAGTTATCTATTCAAATAATTGTAGAAGCATTATTATTCACTTTCACAGGGTAAGTTTTTAGAAATAATCTTGTTTTTGTTGAAAAACACAAGTGGTGCTATTCTTATTTCGCATCCTTTTTCCATAGTTTTGGTCCTCAACGCCAATTGCAACGTCCAAAAAAAGTAAACTTATGCTTGATTTATCCGTTAAACAATTCAAAACAATTTGTAGAAGAAAACATTGGTGATTTTCAAACATTCATATTTAAACAAGAAAAACACATAGGGGTGCTATTCTTATTTCGCTCACTGTATATAACCCCATACAATATTGTAGTGTATAGTATCGGTAGAAATTAAATATAATCATTATGTAATGAACACTACTATTATTTTGAAATATTCACTCGTCTAATGGTTAATTATATCGTTAAATAATAATTTCTCTGCTAAGCGTGTAAAACGGTAGAAAATTTTAGAGAGCAAAATAAACGTCAAAAAAAACGATAGATCTCTCGCTTTCTCTCTCTCAGGTTTTGAAGATGAATTAGTAAACGCTTGAATTTAGTTTATAGAAGATTCTAGTTGAGGACGCACGCGACTCGCTTTGCTCTTCCACTTGAGCAAGTGCCGTCACTACAATGGCGTAGTCAAGACGCTCCCTAAGGGTAAGTTACTTTCTGGACATCGGTAGCTGAGTTTCTTGCCAGTTATGGCGACTCTAACAAGAGAATGGAAACATAAAAGCCTGGAGAAAGAAATATTAGAGTGGAAGGAAAAATATGATTAATGGAGTTGGATTAAAAAAAAATGTATGGAAAAATGGCAGTAAATATCTTGAAAAAAAAATAGGCAGTGAAAAAAATGGAGCCTTTATAAATTATAACAAAAAAAAATCAAAAGAAAAGGCAGTGAAAAAAATTAAGCCTAGTAGTTTAGAAAATATAAATTAAAAAAAAAAAAAGAAAGATGGCAGTGACAAAAATGAAGCCAACCAAAAAAAATAAAAAAAAAATGAAAAGATGGTTAAATATATTGAAAAAAAGAGGCAAAAAAAAACATGGAGCCTTTAAAAATTGAAAGAATTAAAAAAAAATTGAATTATTGCATGGGTAAAATAAAGGCAGTGAAAAAAAAGTAGCCTGAATGAAATTCTTGACAGAAAATTATTAAAAAAAAGCAATCCAAATAAAAAGAAAACAAAGTTTTTGGATGAGTGAACAAATCTTAAGAAATGAACTTAGTTTTAAAATTTGAGAAGAATTTAAACAAAAATTGATGAGAGGTTAGAAAGAAATCAAATAAATGGAAAGTTAAAAAAATAGGAAACTGATTGTAAGAAATGAATGTTCAGTAAAATAATAAGAAACAGAAATGGAAAAAGAATGGAAATTTAGCTAAAAGTAAGATTTGAAATAGTTTTTCAAGAAACTGAGGAATTGTCTACAAGAATCACAATTTTAATTGAAATAGTATTAAAAACCATGAGGTCTGAATCAAAATACTAAACTACGAATAAATTAGAAGCGAAGATGTTAAAACGATTCACAATATTTTGGAATTATAAAATACGATTCTCAATAACTCATATCACAGAACATCAAATGTGAAAGAATGTTTGAATAGCGAATAATTCATAAATTCAGCTGAACAGGCATATATCAACATTAAAAAAAAAATATGAAAGCCACAAAATTTAGTAAAGAAGGAAAAAAAACTATGAGAAGAATTTAAAAATTGATGAGAGGTTAGAAAGAAATCAAATAAATGGAAAGTTATATATATTTTTTAAAGAAGCTGATTGCGATAAATGTAGCCTAACGAATAATTGTAAGGAAAGAAATAAAGTTAAAGGAAACTATATATAAAAGCAAAAAAAAGCTAGATGTATGAATGAATCTTAAGTGGAAAATAAACTTTGTAAAAGCAATATTAAAAGAAAGGAAAAAAATACTTTGAGATGAAAATGAAACGAAATCGAATAAAAGAAAAGTTAAAAAAAATAATAATAAATAAGAAGCTGACTGTGATAATAGAATGTTCAGATACTGAAATGGAAAAAAGAATTACAAAAAAAATCAGAACTACATAATTGTCAATACGAATCATATATTTTTTTTTAAATAGTATTCAAAACCATGGAACTTGAATGAAAAGATTAAACTACGAATAAATTAGAAG
This sequence comes from Uranotaenia lowii, assembly GCF_029784155.1. Taxonomy (NCBI): domain Eukaryota; kingdom Metazoa; phylum Arthropoda; class Insecta; order Diptera; family Culicidae; genus Uranotaenia; species Uranotaenia lowii. The sequence goes on from NC_073691.1 coordinate 143,093,465, forward strand.
CAACAATATACAAAGAAAATGCTTTTGTTTAATAGAAAATAATTAAGCGAATCTAACAAAAAAAAACCAACCTCAAAAAAAAAACTGCAAATTAAAATAAACAAAACTTAAAAAAAAGAAAGGATAGCAAAAATAACAAAAAGAAGGTAACGGCTTTGTGTGAACATTTAAAATAACGAAGTGATGCTTGATACAAAATATTACAACTAAAAGAATTATTATTTTGGAAAAATGTGCGGAAAATGTGAATAAAAAGATTAAACTACATATAAATTAGAAATCAACAATATACAAAGATAATGTTTTTGTTAAATAGAAGTTAATAAAGCGAATATAACAAAACCAACCTTATAAAAAAATCTACAAATTAAAAAATAAACAAAACTTTAAACAAAAGAATGGATAGCAAAAATAACAAGAAGCCTGTTTCAAGGAAAACAAAAAAAAAAAAGATAACGCTTTTGAGTGAAACATCTGAAATTTTGGCACTTGTAATCATAAATTCTAACAAAAAAAATAAAAAGAAAACAAAAACAAGACAAAAAAAAATAACCAAAGTACAATCGATTAGTTGTATCTGAATCCATGAAAAAATACCAAAATGTCTATAAGTGAGGTGCTGCATGAAGCATTTAATAATAAATCGAAATTGAAGTTAAAAAATTGTTGAAACATATGAAGATGTACTAAGCGGTTTGACAACTTTAAGAATTTGTTAAGCAAAAAAAAAATCGACTTTAATATTTTACGTTTGATAAATTACAATATATAATCAATTATTCTTTTAATGGTTTTTTTCTTCTGAAAAATTTCATAAATCTGTAATATCATTAAGTGTAATTGAAAAATTGAGTTATAAAACAAATGTAGAATAGACAAACAAGCGAAGATGTTAATACGATTCACAATATTATGGAAATATATTATAGAATTCTCAATAACTATTATCACAGAGCATCAAATATGAGAGATTGTTTGAATAGGCGAATAATTCATAGATTCAACTTAACAGACATACATCAACATAAAGAGAAACATTAGCTGTGGAATTCAACGAAGACGTTTAAGGCATAAAATGATAAATTCAATAATATTAAAGCCACAAAATGAAAATTTAGAGAACTTCTGAAAAATACAACAAAAAAATATGGTTACCCTAATAACTGAAAATGAATAAATGGAAACACAATTAAATAAAATCAGTAATTTCAATTAAAAAAAAAAAACAAAACCAAAATGATCATAGAACATTAGAGGCGGGGGATAATGGAGTGTATAGTATCGGTAGAAATTAAATATAATCATTATGTAATGAACACTACTATTATTTTGAAATATTCACTCGTCTAATGGTTAATTATATCGTTAAATAATAATTTCTCTGCTAAGCGTGTAAAACGGTAGAAAATTTTAGAGAGCAAAATAAACGTCAAAAAACGATAGATCTCTCGCTTTCTCTCTCTCAGGTTTTGAAGATGAACTAGTAAACGCTTGAATTTAGTTTATAGGAGATTCTAGTTGAGGACGCACGCGACTCGCTTTGCTCTTCCACTTGAGCAAGTGCCGTCACTACAAAAATGTATGAGAAAATATAACAAACAATATAACATTTTTGCAATTATTGCTTAGAAACTTCCAAAATTCAAATGCCTGTTCTTCTCCTTCATTTTCTGATCCTAACAATTTTGTTGATTTGGGTGAGATTACTGAAGAAATATTATAATTTTTGCATCAAAATTTAATGTAAATAATGCAACTTATGTTGAAAGCAAATTCAATGTTTGAAGCTTTCCAAACTTCTTTTAACTATGTTAACAAAATTATTATGACTTTACCATTTCCTCATGGATCCAAATAGATGTTTAAATATTATGAATTGGAACGCCAGATCTTTGCTGGCTAATCAAGATGAGTTCTTTTTATTTTTGAAAACTCAAAACAAAACTGCCATCACTGAAACTTTTTTAAAGCCAGACAATAACTTGAAAAGCAATTCTTTCTTTAAAATTTTACGATATGATCGACTTGATCGACAAGGTGGGGGTGGGGGTTTTATTGAACGTAGTTTAGATGTAAACGTTCCACTGAATTCAATAGAAGATATTAATTTGGCTGTAGAAAATTTGACAACTTCGATAGCCAATGCTAAAGCCGCTTTGATACGTAAAGTTAAACATAAATTGAATCAACCTTTTATCGATGATGATCTTCAGTTTATGATACGACTGAAAAACATTCGTCGACGCCAGTATCAGCGAACTAGAGATCTTTTTTAAAATTTATTAATTGCGACCTTCAACAAGAGATCAAACGTCGTTTAAATTTCATTCGTAATGAATATTTTGCAAAAGCAGTGAAGGACATAAAACCCATTCAAAGCTATTTTGGAAATTAACGAAAATTTTGAAAAAGCCCCGAAAACCGATTCCTACTTTGAAAGATGGAGATAATCATTTTTAACTAACGCAGAAAAAGCACGAAAAAGCTCAAAAATTAGCTCAACAGTTTGAATCGGCTCATGATTTTAACTTAAACGTTGTAAGTCCAATTGATGCTCAAATTTCCCTTGAATTTGATGATAATAATTTTTTTTAAAGTTCTTGTGACACAAATATTAATGAACTTAAATTTATTTAAAAAAAAAATTAAAAATATGAAAGCCCTGGGGGAAGATGGGATTTTCTATAATCTTATTCAAAAGTTGTCTGAAAGCACTTTAAATTGTTAAGTTAAAGTCATCAATGAATGTTTAAACTTGGCTTACTTTCCCAATATATTGAAAAATGCCTAAGCAACTCCAATTTTGAAACCTGGAAAAAGTGCTTCAGAGCCTTCAAGTTATCGACCAATTAGTTTGCTTCCTTCTTCAAGTAAACTATTTGAGAGAGTTATTTTGAATAGAATGATGATTCACATTAATCATAATTCTATTTACCCTGATGAAGGTTTGGTTTTTGTTATGAACATTCTATTACACATAAACTTTTGAGTGTAACTAATATGATTAACGCTAGCAAATCTGAAAATTTAAATCGAATAAATATTTTTTTGGTAATAAGTCAACAATAGGGCTCTGAACACCTCATTATTGACCTGAACACCAAATTCAATGTAATAATGTAATATAAATGTAACGATGAATTGGTTGAAATAAAGACATAATTTAAAATGGATTAAAGATGTGTTACAGACCAATTTGCCCTATAATATTCCAGCGTTCGATTGAATATTAGCCATGAAACATAGCTAGTTGAAACTAAAGCGTCATCTTGGCATCCAAAAATTCCTCCAAACGGCAAAATACCGACATTTGTTCAAGCACCTTGACCGTATGTAATGAATGAGGAACAATTGAAAGATTGTGCAGCTGCATTGCAACTCCTCCTACATATAGGATGTAATGTAGATTCCTTCATACGCAAGCCATACATCCAATAAGCAGCCGACCGTGCAAGCCGACGCACGATTGGACTCACAAGCTGTTGCTGTTCAAGTGGAAATTATTCACCGGGAGTATTTTCTCGTATCCAGCAGCCTCTCACTATATTTACGAGGAAATCCGGCGAATAGCAGCGGGGAATGTACGTATCTCAGTTCGATGCGATCGCTTTCTCTGATAGTTGTTCGATTCAAATTTAATCAAGTAGGGGAAAAGTTCATATAACGCCCCATGTGGCTAATACGCGCCACTCTTGTTTTGAAGAATCTGACACATTTTAAGCCTGCAAAATATTACCAATTTGTTTTAAATGCTGTGATTGGTCATGGCAAATATGAATTTTTCCTTAAAATGCCCCTGTGTCGTAATAATTTCACAATTTAGGTTTTTCTTCATTTCGATCTAAATTTTAAAACACTTTTAATAAGGTGTCCCCAAGCAGAGAAAAACGATTAAGACAATATTTTCTGACACATCGATAGAGGAGAATCTAAATTATGATTTTATGCTAGAAAATCATACTGAACTCGCTAAGGTATGCTTTTCATGGGTATGTTCTATCACGGCCCATGCGCTCTTTATAACGCGCCAATCGTAGTAGGCTGAAAATAGCATTAATTTTTCAAAAAGGCCAATTTTCATTGAAAATGAACAAAAATTCTAAAACCATATTTTGAGCGTTAATTCAGCCCAAAAAATCTATTTTTCATTTTTTGTTAAATTTCTATTAGTCCATTTTGATTTTCTTTTCAGTAAAAGTGTCTGTAGGTATTGGTGTGTTTTCGGTCTTCGGCTGCTCTCGGGTGTGTTCGGCTGCTAGGCGCGTATTGAATACACAGCGGCGCGTATTCGCAACACAGTTTTGTTCTGTGGCTTTGAATATGGTTTTGAAAAATCATGTTTTTGAAGAAACTATAGCAATTTGAGTTATGAAAAATCATAGGAATTTGTAGAAAACACTTTTCTTCAACGATTACACCCAGTTTTAACACAATTTGTACGGGGAATACACAGAAAATCAGCGATTCGCTTAGGTGGCGCATAATAGGGCATGTTCCCCTATGGCTTTGCTGCTTAAAGGAAGCTGAATGGATGGGCAGCACTTATGTTATGTATGAAGACGCAATGCTGCTGCTGCTGCTGTATTGTGTTGTAGGATATTAATTTCCAACTGGTGTTCTGCATTCAGCAAACAATACAAAAGTGGCTGCAGCAGCAACAAACACCAACAATCAGAGTACATCTAATAGTGCCTCCTGGTGGCTTAAAAAGAAGCTTCCAACTTGTTCTTCGTACGCCTCAGACCCATGAATGAATTCCATGAGCCGGCACAATGGCCGTGTATCGCTGCAGTTGTGAAGTTTACGAGGCAACTTTGAAGCTGTAAGGTTTACAGGCGAGCTACAACAATGCACTCTAGGAGCAAGTTTTACAATCAAGCCGTAAGTTTATGAAATCCATCCTTAATTAATTTTATGGTTGGAAAGTTCAGCTCTGTGTACAGTAAGATTCAAATGAAACAGAGCAAGTGCAAGCCACAAGAATGTGTTCTGAAACTTCACTTGAAAACTTACTAAAACGGTCAAAATTGTCTGAAGTAGCCAAAATCACCAGGTATCTCTATTGTTAATAATTTTCAGCAATCTTCCGAAACATTCTTATTTGCGTACGAAAGCAGAAAAGGCTCTAAAAAACTTTGTTTTAAACAATATAAAGGTCAATAAACTTAATTGAAACAAACAAACATCTAAATATATAAATACAACAGTTTTTACCCTCTAGTGCCCAAGAGGGGCGCAGTAACTAAAATAATCATAAATCGATCGCATCAAATAGTTGGATTTGCAATTTATTTTTGGTAAATAATTGAAGATCTGCTAATCTAACTTGCTACTTAAAACTGTTTGACAAGCAGTTGTTAAAAGTTACAGCAAAAAGAAGCCTTAAAACATGAGAAAAAAATTTGGTAGCCTCAGAAATTCTCGGTAAATGGATTTTTCGATCTAAAAAAAGATTGACAACTACATATATCAAAAAGCTACCGTTGAGTTTTAAGAGAAAAAAAATCCTTAGTTAGAAAGGAAAGATAAAACATAAACTCCGTCTAAACGTGTGGTTGGGAGTGTACAACAATTCGAAAAAAAATGAGCAATATCTACTTTTCATACAAGTTTAAATACCGTCAAACTGGGCATTATGCAATACCAGGGTTAGAAGCAACATTTGTAAACCACAACACTTATTCAAATTTTATTTTAATATAATGCAATCATTTAATGATGAAAAAGTTTCAAGACATAGTTTCTGAGAGATAGTTTTTTATAGTTTTGAGTCTCATAAAAAATTCTAAAAAATCGAACAATAGATGTACATTTTTTGCATTTTTCGGTGCCGTTAAAAACTTTACTCAGTATGGCGGATTGGCTTAATGATATCACCTACAAACCTTATATTCTTTCATTATCCTATACTCACAGTGTTGGTTATTATTATTATAATTTATTTGAGACCTTCGAACAGTTTTGGTGTAAACATATTTTTCGAATAAATATTTTTATAATTTAGTATCCAGTCTGGGCTAAAATGCATCAGAATACAAATCAAAGGTTCACCTTTTAAATTTCGTTTCCACATGTTGGAATTTTGTATTGCGCGTTTGTTAATTTCAAAATTTCATCCATCTTAACATATTTTTTTTATGGTTTCAGCTAGAAAAATATCTTGCAGTATTTTTCACCCCTTAATGTATGTAGCACTCTTATGCCGTTTCTTTAAAAATATTTTGACAAATAAGGCTGGAACAAATATCAATTTCTTCTTTTGTCACCCCCCTTCTCCCTCTTCGAAATCCAAAAATCCCGAAGGGGGAAATAAATAAAGTTTTAAGGAGATCATGGAAATATCAATAAAATTTTCAAGCATCGGAAAGATTACAAGACCAAAAAACAAATTTTGGAAAATTGAAGTTCTTTCACCACGTGTATTCTTGATTAATTGTATTTTTTGATAAAAAGTTACTTGATTTATAGGTTTTGTGCAATGATAATGTATGAAATTTAGTTGCATACAAGCTTATGTGCAATTTATTCCAATTTATTTGTTTTTCGCATTCTTTTTATTGTACCCCCCCCCCCCCTCGCGATGTTCCAACTCCGAGTGACAAAAGAAGGATTTGAAATTTGTTCCAGCCTAAAATGTAAAATTTAATTCGAACAAAACCTAAAATTACGGCAATGACCAAAATGACACAAATTACTGCAATGACAAAAATGACAAAAATGACAGAAATGACAAAAATGACAAAAATGACAAAAATGACAAAAATGACAGTAATGACAAAAATGACAGAAATGACAAAAATGACAAATATGACAAAAATGACAAAAATGACAAAAATGACAAAAATGACAAAAATGACAAAAATGACAAAAATGACAAAAATGACAAAAATGACAAAAATGACAAAAATGACAAAAATGACAAAAATTACAAAAATTACAAAAATTACAAAAATGACAAAAATGACAAAAATGACAAAAATGACAAAAATTACAAAAATGACAAAAATGACAAAAATGACAAAAATGACAAAAATGACAAAAATGACAAAAATGACAAAAATGACAAAAATGACAAAAATGACAAAAATGACAAAAATGACAAAAATGACAAAAATGACAAAAATGACAAAAATGACAAAAATTACAAAAATTACAAAAATTACAAAAATGACAAAAATGACAGAAATGACGAAAATGACAAAAATGACAAAAATGACAAAAATGACAAAAATGACAAAAATGACAAAAATGACAAAAATGACAAAAATGACAAAAATGACAAAAATGACAAAAATGACAAAAATGACAAAAATGACAAAAATGACAAAAATGACAAAAATGACAAAAATGACAAAAATGACAAAAATGACAAAAATGACAAAAATGACAAAAATGACAAAAATGACAAAAATGACAAAAATGACAAAAATGACAAAAATGACAAAAATGACAAAAATGACAAAAATGACAAAAATGACAAAAATGACAAAAATGACAAAAATGACAAAAATGACAAAAATGACAAAAATGACAAAAATGACAAAAATGACAAAAATGACAAAAATGACAAAAATGACAAAAATGACAAAAATGACAAAAATGACAAAAATGACAAAAATGACAAAAATGACAAAAATGACAAAAATGACAAAAATGACAAAAATGACAAAAATGACAAAAATGACAAAAATGACAAAAATGACAAAAATGACAAAAATGACAAAAATGACAAAAATGACAAAAATGACAAAAATGACAAAAATGACAAAAATGACAAAAATGACAAAAATGACAAAAATGACAAAAATGACAAAAATGACAAAAATGACAAAAATGACAAAAATGACAAAAATGACAAAAATGACAAAAATGACAAAAATGACAAAAATGACAAAAATGACAAAAATGACAAAAATGACAAAAATGACAAAAATGACAAAAATGACAAAAATGACAAAAATGACAAAAATGACAAAAATGACAAAAATGACAAAAATGACAAAAATGACAAAAATGACAAAAATGACAAAAATGACAAAAATGACAAAAATGACAAAAATGACAAAAATGACAAAAATGACAAAAATGACAAAAATGACAAAAATGACAAAAATGACAAAAATGACAAAAATGACAAAAATGACAAAAATGACAAAAATGACAAAAATGACAAAAATGACAAAAATGACAAAAATGACAAAAATGACAAAAATGACAAAAATGACAAAAATGACAAAAATGACAAAAATGACAAAAAAGACAAAAAAGACAAAAATGACAAAAATAACAAAAATGACAAAAAATGACAAAAATGACAAAAATGACAAAAATGACAAAAATGACAAAAATGACAAAAATGACATAAATGACAAAAATGACAAAAATGACAAAAATGACAAAAATGACAAAAATGACAAAAATGACAAAAATGACAAAAATGACAAAAATGACAAAAATGACAAAAATGACAAAAATGACAAAAATGACAAAAATGACAAAAATGACAAAAATGACAAAAATGACAAAAATGACAAAAATGACAAAAATGACAAAAATGACAAAAATGACAAAAATGACAAAAATGACAAAAATGACAAAAATGACAAAAATGACAAAAATGACAAAAATGACAAAAATGACAAAAATGACAAAAATGACAAAAATGACAAAAATGACAAAAATGACAAAAATGACAAAAATGACAAAAATGACAAAAATGACAAAAATGACAAAAATGACAAAAATGACAAAAATGACAAAAATGACAAAAATGACAAAAATGACAAAAATGACAAAAATGACAAAAATGACAAAAATGACAAAAATGACAAAAATGACAAAAATGACAAAAATGACAAAAATGACAAAAATGACAAAAATGACAAAAATGACAAAAATGACAAAAATGACAAAAATGACAAAAATGACAAAAATGACAAAAACGACAAAAATGACAAAAATGACAAAAATGACAAAAATGACAAAAATGACAAAAATGACAAAATTGTTAACTTTATGAACATTTATATTTAAAACAAAAAAATACATAATAAAAAAAACAAATTAAATTGCTTCAAATTTTCTTAAACCTAGTAGGTATGAATCTTTTTGCTGAAGTTTGGATTGCCGATACTAAGTATATTTGAACTGGTACCACTCCACTAGGATCTTTTTTATTGCAAAAACTATAGAATGTGCATTGTTCAAACTTTTTACGACGCACAAAATCTCGCCTGTTTTCCGCTCAGATTGCACAAAGTTGCTGAATGTGCCGAGATGCAATTTGTTATTAGGGAGCTCAAAAAAAAAAACACACAGCACAAATAAAATCTTACGCAACTGAAGCAAAACTTCTGAACGTTTACCCACTTATCCTCCGGCATTAAACTCGTGTGTCGAGGGAGAGATTTTCCCCCGTTTTATTTCTCTTTTAATTTCTTCCGTTTATGTTAGATTTGTTGGCTCCGTTTAGCTTCGTTCAAAGTGAGTCCGGGATTGACTAGGCAAGCCGAGTAAAGATTGCATTAAATTTGCGGAAGTCGGTAATGCAACCTCTTTCTAGCTTACTGCTGGCGAACGGAGGTGTGATTTCTTCCCGGGAAAAATTCCCTGCAAATTAAGCTCTTAACGACTCTGCTCGGTTTTACCCTTAGGTAACTTGGCTGGATTTTCAAAAGTACCACAAGAAAGTCTGTCTAAGTCCCATACAAATTATGCGAGCGGAATCTGGAAAATGTGAGCGCCTCAGTTAGTTGATATCACCGGAAGCCACTCGCCTCCAATTGACGAAAGCGTGATGTGGAGGAAAGTGATTTACCGAGATTAGTGCTCGAATATAATTTTTAAGCCATGGTAAAACAATTTCTATCCAACTAAAAAACTGTTCTGTGTTTTTCTTGCTTTTTTGTGCCTTTTAGGAGTTTCACAACAATTTACTTTCCAATTTTAAAGACACTTTATCTTCATAGATAATTTTCATCACATTTAGCAGAGCATAATGAGTGACCAATACGGTTTCCCATAGTTAAAATTTCATTGCGTTTACTCCTTAGATTAGTTCACAAATCAAGATAACAATCTATGCATAATTTCACTTTGATTGGATTGGAAAACTGTAAGGCAACTCTCAAATCCCTTGAAGTTAAACAAAAAATCCTGGAAACCGAGGTAAAAAGTGAAAACTTTCGTTGAAAAAAAATAATATAATTTCCTCCATCGTCTGTTCGGCTGGAATAATTGCATCTGCGATGTCAGCTGCCTCCACCCAGTCTCTATCGTCCTTCGGAGTGATGACCAGCACTTCGTGTTCTCATTTGCCTACAATTAGCTTTGGACGAATCTTTCTTTCAGAGGCTGGGGCCTTGTGGATTTTGCTATGCTCCTTTTGGAGAACATTTGAAGCAAGAAATAAATTGCATTTCTTGCATGTACGCAGTAGGAGTCAAAAGCATCATGTTCAGACTGGATTGAATTAGCCATAATTTTGCTCAATTTTGATTTTTTCTTCGATATTTTATTAAAGCTACGTAGCTTTACTTGAACCCCTACCCCCCCCCCCCCTCTCGTCACACATCGTCACACAAAGTCAAACTCCCCCCTCCCCCTCAAATGCTACGTCATTTATGGATGTTCCCTTAAGTCCCTTACAACGTACATGTAAAGTTATATACACAGCCCATTCCCGATAGCCCATTCACGCGAATCAGCGACCGAGACACATTCTCAAATTGCGAAACATCAACATTACTGCACCTTCACGAGAACTTCATCGATGCAGTAATCGGAAACCTGAGACGCGGCAATCTGATGGGAGAACACATCGGTTCCGGCGAGACGTTCCCAGCTGATCGGAGTAGTTTTTTTTTCATTAGATTATGTTAGGTTGCTAGATGATCGGAAGACCAGAGTCAGTTCGAGTCGCGTAGTTGGATCAGCCAGATCGTTAATTGTTACCTATTAGTGATCCACCAATTAAAGTGAATAAATGTTTTTTTTTAAATCAATTCAACTCAAGAAAACTATAAGTTTAAATCATATTTGCAGGTTTCAAGTTCATTATTGAGTTCATATAGCTCACTCATGGGAATTGAGCAAAATAAGTCACATACAACGTACATATTAATAACTGTTGCAACTTTCAAGTTCATTAATAAGTACCGTAAACTGGGGGAACTTTGATCACTTTTATCATTCATTTTTTGATATTTTGGAAGGGGTTAATTTTTCGTAACACCTTAAAGTTTTAAAACACTTACTGAGGTGAGGAGTATTAAACATGATAATTGTTTGCAGTTAATTCAAACGACATTGGTGGTTATAATTAAATGTTTGTTAAAAAACTAGACTTCGAGTTTCGGGGTAACTTTGATCAGTATGGTTTTTACGTATCTCAACATCTTCAAAATTATTGTTTTGATGCCATTTAGCAAAAAAGGATCAAAACATTGATTACTGTAATTTTTTGTATGGACTCAATTGGATTTTTTCAACGTTTTCTTTCAAAAAAAAAATATACTCAAAAGTTGGACAATGTTGCTGCATACATTTAGGGGCATAAATTATAAACATTTTACAATATTTTTTGGCCTCAAAAACAAATGAAATTGTACCTTTATGCAATTCCCTAAGTCCTCGCACTATTCCTATGTTCTTTTTTTCTTCAAACTTAACCATTTGATAGAGTTTTTAGCCATTTTTTCTATACGTACTTTTTCATGGAAAATGACCGTTTTTTTTTCAACATCCAAAACTCACCATCAAATGACCATAAAAATAACACTTAAACTACACCTAAACCAAGACAAAAGTTAAACTTTCACAATAAATAACCCATTTGCTCCTAAATGCTTAAATTTGATCAGGAGAGATGTTTGTTTGTGAACCTTCAACAAACGAGATATTTTAAGATTTTTAAATTACATTTTAAGTAACATTAAAAATCTCCTAATAAAAACCAAATTTAGCTTATTTGTAACTCAATTTATAGGCTTTCAAACGAAGTAAACAGTTTTCAGATATTTTAACTTTATACTTAGTTAATGATGATTATCTGCAAAAATTTCATCCTGATCAAAGTTACCCCGCTGATCAAAGTACCCCCAGTTTACGGTACATAAAGTTCAATTAAGGGCATTGGGCAGTTTATCCTCTTTGTCAGCCAATATGTAACTTTCAAAGCCTTCTTTCAAGTAAATATATGACTTTTGGTTGCGTGGGTTCCAAGAGTAAAACGTCTCTTTTTTTTGAAATATCAAAAATTTACCTCAAAATAGAACAAATACTACACGACAACTATATATTTACTAAGGAAAAAAGTTGAACTGTCACGTAAATCAAGTTGCTGCTTGCTAACACTTCTATTTTATCAGGAAAAGTGTTTGTTTGCGACCCTTCGTAAAATAGATATTTCAAGATTTAAAAATAACATTTTTACTTACATTTGAAATTTTCGGAAAAAAACCAAGTTTTTCCCTATTTAAAACTCAACTTATAGATTTTTAAATGTAGAAATTTTTTTTAAAGATATTTTAACTTTAGACTTAGTTATCAATGATTATGTGGAAATATTTCATGTTGATCAAAGCTACCGCGGTGATCAATGTTACCCCGTTTTATACATTTCAATTATCGTTTTCAATTCCACTTCCATCTGTACCGTTGAGCCGTCAACACGTACGCCGGAGCATCGTATCGTTGCTGTGTACCTGCAGGAACGTTTTTCATTATTTATATTTTCCTTACCTGTTTTTCAAACAGCACTTTTCAGTGCCAAATTATTTTCATTTTCTTTTATTCATATTTTCTCTTTTCTTTTCAGCATGGGGAAGTCTTCGGCCGGCTCAAGGGCCGAAAGAAAACGGATTGCCGAACCTAATTCAGGTCCCTCGCCCAAAAAAGTTTAAATTTCTAATTCATTCGATGTCCTTCATATCATCGGTGATGAGGAAATATTCATATTTAATTCTGATAAGAGTACTAAGAAACCTACTTCTTCTTATACTCTTAAACACGAAAAGGTTCCACCAATTACGGTCACAATTCCTGACTTCAATGCCTTTCGGAAAGAAATCGTCACTTCCGTCAAGGATGTGAAGTTTTCTTTTCAGATCGGTCGAAGGGGAACTGCTCGTATATTGGCGGAATCTTTCAATGATTTTCAAAAAATTTTAAATTATTTGAATAATAAAAAACATCAATTTTTTACTTACGACACTAGAAGTGATCGTCCTTTTAAAGTTGTACTTCGTGGTCTCACCGGCGATCAGACACCGGATGAGATCACAACTGAATTAAATTCTTTGTTAGGTTTTTCTCCGATTCAAGTAATTCAAATGAGGAAAAGAACCAACACGAATAATACCAGTAGTGTTGGTTTTGATCCTGAGCTTTATTTGATCCATTTTAAAAAGGATCAGGTGAATAATTTGCAAATTCTTGAAAAGGCTCGTCTTATGTTTCATTGTCGAGTCAAATTCGAACCTTTTCGAAAATCTTCTACCAATTTCCTTCAAAATATTACGCAATGTCGTTGTTGTCAAGCTTTTTGTCATGGCACTAAAAATTGTAGAATGAATGCCAGATGCATGCTTTGCGGCTCATTCGATCATGAAAAATCTAAATGCCTTTTTGGTGGTGATAAACCACAAACAGAATTTTTCAAGTGTGCGAATTGCGCAGGTAATCATTCCTCGAATTCGATAGACTGCCCCATCAGGGCAAAAATTATTGCTTCTAGAAAAAAACCCAAAGTTGTCAGGAAAGTTTCTTCTCCTCCTTCCTCTTTTTCGTCTTCACACTTCAGGCCGGCAAACAACCTGCCTGTTCGCGGTCAGCCTCGGCTTACTTTAGAATCACGACTCGGTAATGCTCGAAGTGATTTTAATGTTACCTGTGCTGATTCTGCGCCACAGACTTGTTGTTTAACGTCCTCAGAGGTGGTTGAAAATGGGTTTCCCTCTTCAGGTTTAGCTAATAAAAATGTGGAAAAACCAAGTCTCAACGTTCATGCGAAGGCTTGGGAAAGTCCCCGAGATTCAAATTCAAATACCTGTTCTTTTTCTTCATTTTCTGATCCTAACAATTTTGTTGATTTGGGTGAGATAACTGAGGAAAAATTAAAATTTTTGCATCAAAATTTAATGGAAATGATGCAACTTATGTTGAAAGCAAATTCAATGTTTGAAGCTTTCCAAACTTCTTTAAATTATGCCAACAAAATTATTATGACTTTACGATTCCCTCATGGATCCAAATAGATGTTTAAATATTATGAATTGGAATGCTAGATCTTTGCTAGCTAACGAAGATGAATTCTTTTTATTTTTGAAAACTCAAAACATACATATTGCTGCCATCACTGAAACTTTTTTCAAGCCAGATAATAACTTGAAAAGCAATGCTTTCTTTAAAATTTTGCGAAATGATCGACTTGATCGACAAGGTGGGGGTGTAGCTATTGTCATCAATAGTCGTCTCAAATTTAGACTTCTTCCTTCTTTCAATACAAAAGTCTTAGAAACAATTGGAATTGAATTAGAAACGTCCATGGGGAAAATTATAATAATTGCCGCATATTTGCCTTTTCAATGTAGCGGTGAACAGAAAAATTTTTTGAAGGGAGATTTACAAAAACTCACCAGAAACAAATCTAATTTTTTTATTATTGGTGACTTTCATGCAAAACACCGATCTTATTTGTTATTTGTTTATTTTCATCAACAGATCACATATTGATCCAAATGATAGGTTAAAAATTAAAGACAAACTACAATTACACGGAATTTACCCTATACTATACTTAAAGCACTAAGGATTCTTCTTCGGAATAATTCCCTCGAAACGTCAAAATCAAAATGGTCGGAGAAGCGGTTAAACGTCCTTATTGCACCAATTAGCGCTGTATTAGCTCCGTAGTTATTCTGTCGGAGAGGAGCAAAGAGCTGAAGATTACGATTCCTCAAGCCACGGGATCGCACGCTGAGTTGGAGTGCTTCAAGCAGTGCAGGGCAGTCGATTCTAGACGAAAGCAGATCGGCAACAATAGAGGCCCGTGCTGCGGTCCGGCGGGCCTGCAGCGTGTCGATGTCGATAAGGCGGCAGCGGCTTTCGTAGCTGGGGAGTCGGAACGGGTCTTGCCAGTTCAGGTTCCGGAGAGCGAAGCGCAAAAAACGCCTCTGGATGGCCTCGATACGCTCCGAGCCATTTTGGTAGTAGGGGCACCATACAGCCGAGGCATATTCGAGGGACGATCGAACCAAGCTGCAGTAAAGACTCTTGAGGCAATAAATATCCTTAAAGTCTTTTGTCATGCGGAATAAAAGACCCAGGCATCTGGAAGCTTTGTCGACGATGTAGTTTGTGTGGATCTTGAAACCCAGCCGTTCGTCCAGGATCACACCAAGGTCTTTCATATGCTCAACTCGTGCAATTGCCTCATGTCCAAGAAAATAATCAGCCGATAGCGGTAGCCGCTTGCGTGAAAACGAAATTACCGTACATTTGTTGCGATTCAAAGGAAGGCAATTGACATCACACCAGGCGGCGAAGATGTTAAACTGGCTCTGTAATACGTTGACATCTTCGGGGCTGTTGATGGATTGAAACAATTTCAAGTCGTCGGCATACGCCAGTTTTGGTCCATCGAGAAGCAACAGCACGTCGTTGAAGTAGATCAGGAATATGATGGGTCCTAGGTGGCTCCCTTGAGGTACTCCAGAAGAGGCACGGAATTGATCGGAAAATGATTCACCTGATCGTACAATAAGTTTCCGTCCTACCAGGTAGCTATGGAACCATTCCAGAAAAGAGCCGCAAATATCGATACGATCTAGTTTGGCTATGGCTATTTTGTGGTTTACCTTGTCGATAGCTGCGGTCAGGTCGGTGTAGATTACGTCGGTTTGAGATCCCATGGCAAAACTGTCTTGCACGGAAGATGTGAACGTCAACAGGTTTGTTGTCGTAGAACGTTTGGGCATGAATCCATGTTGTTCGTTAGAGAAATAAAAATTGCAATACGAGAAAAATGGATCTAGTACAACCAGCTCAAACAGTTTGGCGATCGCACATAGGGCAGAAATACCGCGATAATTGTTAACGTTTCTCCTGTCACCTTTTTTGTAGACCGGAAACATGTAAGCCTCTTTCCAAATGGAAGGGAACGTGGATTCCGTGAGCGATAATTGGAAGATTCGTTTTATAGGAGTCAGCATATGTGATATATAGCGTTTTAGAAAAGTCGCTGGAATGCCATCCGGACCTGCAGAAACACTGGATTTCAGCTTAGCAGTCGCCTTCAGGACGGTATCGTCCTCGATTACGATGTGATGAAAGGAAGTGCTCTGACGTGGGACGTTACTAGCCGCCATAGTCAACTGCTCCGTGGATATTGAACCAGAATCCAAAGTACTACGGAATTTGTCAGCGAAGAGGTTACAAATATCAAGGTCTGAGGTCGCCGACTTGTCTTCCAAAAACATGTAGGACGGTAAGCCCGATTCTTTCCGTTGGTCCTTAATGTACTGCCAAAACGATTTGGGTCTAGTTTTAAAACCACGCTGAATCCGGATAAGATAGCCCTGGTAACAACGCGTGCTTACTTTTTTATAAGCTGCGTTAAGTTTGCGATACTGGTTTTTGGCCTGGAGAGACTTGTGCCTCAAGTAGTAGCGGAGGGCTTTGTTCTTGAGTGCTTTCATTTGTCGCAACTCTTTCGTGACCCAGGGAGCACGTAGGTCAGAGGCTGCTGAGCGTTTTGGTACGTGACGATCGATGATGTAGTTGATGATATGGGAGAACTTCATAGCAGCGGCGTTTGGATCGGAAGATTCGAGCTCAGAATTCCAGTCGATGGCGTCAAGCGTTTGTGAAATAGCGACAAAATCGGCGTTCTTGAAATCGAGAAAAAAGGATGCCGGCTTCTTGATAGGAGTCACAACTTCAGAGATTTCAAGCGAAAGCAGCAGTGCCGGGTGGTGAGGAACAAGCTTAACCAGAGGCGCAGGAGCCAGTTCAATCGTAGCCAATTGGGATCTTGGAATAATATTTCATCAAATTCAAATGGGAATATTTTATTTAATGACTGCTCTGCAGGTTATTACACTGTTGAATATCCTAATGGGCATACTTGTTTCTCTTCGATTAGAAATCCTTCCACAATTGATTTGGTTCTAACGGATTTAGGCGAGCATTGTAGTCAATTAGTTACTCATGCGGACCTCGATTCAGACCACCTTCCAGTAACTTTTTCTTTATCCCAATGTCCCATTGAAAACCCTTTTAAATCAACTTTTAACTTTCAAAAAGCTGACTGGGAGCGATATAGGAATTTTATTGAACGTAATTTAGATGTAAACGTTTCACTGAATTCAATAGAAGATATTGATTTGGCTGTAGAAAATTTAACAACTTCAATAGTCAATGCTAAAGCCGCTTCAATACCTAAAGTTAAACATAAATTTAATCAACCTTTGATCGATGATGATCTTCAGTTTTTGATGCGACTGAAAAACATTCGTCGACGCCAATATCAACGTACTAGGGATCCTTATTTGAAATTTATTTATTGCGACCTTCAAAAAGAGATCAAACGTCGTTTAAATTTCATTTGTTATGAAAATTTTGCTAAAGCAGTAGAGGACATAAAACCCTACTCAAAGCCGTTTTGGAAATTAACTAAAATTTTGAAAAAGCCCCAGAAGCCAATTCCTACTTTGAAAGATGGGGATAAACTTCTTTTAACTAACGCAGAAAAAGCTCAAAAATTTGCCCAACAATTTGAGTCTGCTCATGATTTTAATTTAAACGTTATAAGTCCAATTGATGCTCAAATTTCCCTAGAATTTGATGATATTCTTTCTGAGCAAAATGTATTTGAAAGTTCCTGTGAGACAAATATTGACGAACTTAAATTGATTTTCATAAAATTTAAAAATATTAAAGCCCCGGGGGAAGATGGGATTTTCTATATTCTTATTAAAAAGTTGCCTGAAAGCACTTCAAATTTTTTAGTTAAAATCTTGAAAAAATGTTTTCACTTGGTTTATTTTCCCAATAAATGGAAAAGCGCCAAAGTAACACCAATTTTGAAACCTGGAAAAAGTGCTTCAGAGCCTTCAAGTTATCGACCAATTAGTTTGCTTCCTTCTTTAAGTAAACCATTTGAGAGAGTTATTTTGAATAGAATGATGATTCACATTAATCAGAATTCAATTTTCCCTGATGAACAATTTGGTTTTCGTCATGGACATTCTACTACACATCAACTTTTGAGTGTAACTAATATGATTAACGCTAGCGAATCTGAAGGTTATTCAACTGGTGTTGCTCTTCTTGATATTGAAAAAGCTTTTGACAGTGTTTGGCACAAAGGTTTAGTAGCTTAATAAGCTCGATTTGATTTTCCTGTATATCTCACCAAAATTATTCAAAATTATTTGACTAGCCGAACCTTGCAAGTGAGCTATCAATATTCATGCTCTGAAAGGACACCTATTAGAGCTGGTGTCCCTCAGGGCAGTATACTAGGGCCAATTTTATACAATATTTTTACTTCTGATCTTCCTGATGTACCAGAAGGAAAAGGTAGAAGATTATTTGCTGATGATACTTTGTTTTCAGCCAAAGGTCGGAATTTACGGGTGGTACGCAGTAGATTGCAACAAAATTTAAATTCCTTTTTGAATTACTTGAAAATGTGGAAAATTTCTCCTAACGCTTCCAAAACTCAACTTATTTTATTTCCCCATAAGCCAAGAGCTCAATTTTTAAAACCTAATGAAAACCATTCCATAACTTTTAATGGGGTTTCATTAGAATGGTCTGATCACGTGAAGCACTTGGGACTAACACTTGATCGGAATCTTACTTTTAAAAATCACATTGAAGATATTCAATCTAAATGTGATAAATACACTAAATCTCTTTATTCTCTCATCAACAGGAAATCCCGACTGTGCCTGAAGAATAAGATGCTTATTTATAAGCAGGTATTCCGACCAGCGATAATGTATGCAGTTCCGATTTGGTCTAGCTGCTGCGCGACGAGGAAGGAAGCCATCCAGAGGATTCAGAACAAGGTTTTGAAAATGATTTTGCGGCTTCCACCTTGGCACAGCACCGAATGGCCAACAAAATCATTTCCAACTTCAGAGGCAAATCGATGCAGTCTTCCATCGCAGAGATTCGTTCTCTCTACAATAAGTTAAATTTTAGGATAGTTTTAGTTTTAAGTTGTAAGTTAAAAATATTTTTGACATTACAGGATGTTCTCCTACAAAAAATACTTGATTGTGCTCAGCGAATATTAGTCGAATAAATAAATTTTAGTGATTAGTAAACTATAGGGCTCTGGACAGTTCATTATTGAACTGAATACCTAATGTAATGTAATAATGTAATATAAATGTAATGATGAATTGGTACGAATAAAGACATATTTAAAAAAAAAATCGTTTTCAATTCATATAAATATGACAGGATTTAGGTGGCTTTCCAATATTTTTATGTATTTTTTACGCGTCAAAGTTGTAAATATTTTTCGAAATGGTTGATTAACTCTAATAAGATTTTGGAAATTTTCACTGAATAATTTTCATAAAGGGTGAAAAAGTGATTGCGATTGCTTGAAATATAAAATTTGAAGAGGGTTTGATAACAAAACAGAGGCTGCCTTTTACTAGAGGTTGAACTACTTTTTTGTAAATAACAAACGTCGATTTCCCTGTGTTTTTGTTCGATATGGCCTCAAAAATATACGCACGTTTTGTAAATAAATAATTTGGTTTAAGTTTTGTTGTTTTATTTCAACAGATATGCTTTGCATTTACGGTTAATAATTGATTTCCATGCTGATGCTTAAAAAACTGTAAAAAGCAAAACAAAAAGAAAAACTAGGCTTTAAAAAAATGCTATTTTTCCATTTGGTCCTTTGCACTCGTTTCTACAGCGAATGCAGTTTTAAAATTCTCATCAGGACCTATGTAAATCCTTGGCGCCAGGTCACAAGACTCAATTAACGATTGAATAAGTATTTTCTTCAAAAATATATTTATAATATTAGCTCAGTGAACTAAAGAGCCTCAGCTTTACATCGAAAGAGACTGTATTTTGCCGACCATTGTCATACACCAACCTTGTTGTTGAAAAAATGTTTCTCGGACCATCACCAAATGTTATTAAATAAATATTCAGTTACCAGTCTGAGCTAAAATGCATATCAAAGATTCACCTTTTCAATCCCGTTCCCATATTCTGGAATAGAATTGTTTTGAATTAAGCATTTTCAAAATTTCATCCATTCAAACATTATTTTATATGAAATCAGCTAGTTAGATTTTTTGTAGTTTTGTTTACCCCTAAATGTATGCAGCTCACTTATGCTTTTTCTTTGAAAATATTTTTGACAAATATTCAAAAAGTTTTAAAACGTTTTCATTTGATCCTTCATTTGAAACAAGGTTTGTTGAGACGTATCCCTTTTTCTTAGTAGGGTGAAAATCGTTTGTTAAGGTAAAAAAAATCAATGATTTTCCTGACTCAGTCAATTTGATGTCATATCAAGTGTTGCATGATGCTCCAGTTCACAGTATTTAGAATCGTTATGGAGAGTTGGGTATTTCGGGCCGCCTTTTCAATTCTATAAAGTCTATAGTTTCTTGATAACTTTAATTAACATTTCTGTCTAGTTATTGATTTCCACGAGGCGGTTTCATAATAATAATTTCTTTTGGATTTGAAAAAAGAGATTAAGGTGGTTGTAAGCCATCATATCAAAACTGGGATTTTTAAGGAGGGAGTCTATAGGAAGTATTGTTTGAAAATTGTAATATTTTCTTTGATAAACGACTGTCATGTTTGATTCTTCCATTATATTGAGATACGATTGACACTTATTGTAAGATTGCCGACGTCAATTAGTTGATAAGGCATCCAAGGCAACCAAAAGCATCTTTATGAGTTCCCAATTTTCCAACACACCTTCCACTTCGTCATCTTCCGAATTGCTTGTCAGAAATAGTGCGGTATGTCCAATTACTCAGACATTTTTGGCATCTTACCAGCTCCCTTTCATGAAATCGTCGCTGCTGGTGAAAAGAGGCCTTCTTTCTGCGAAGAGCTGCTGCCGGAATCGTTCTGAAAAAAACCTCCATGCAGAGGGACATCTGGTCGACATCGTCCGAGGCATTTGGCAAAGTTGCCGCTGGCAGGGTGTGACAGAATGGGAAAATAAAAACTGTCATCGTTTCATTTTCTGCTTCTTACCATTCGGTGCCATCTTTTTGTCATGACTCGGTCATTTTCTCCCATTGACCACTTGTTAATGAAGGGTCAATCAGGAAAAAGGGGGAACCTTTCGAAAGGAAAACTTCGGCAAGGATTAAGGCGCACGGTGGGTGAGGAGCACAAATTGAATTTAAAATTTTTATTTTTGGATTTCATTTTGTTGATTTAGTGTAACGACATTTAATTGATATTTGCTATTTGACTGAATTCATTCGAATTTTTATTCAAATTCAGACCACTTTGTTCAAAAGTGCTACGAACAACTTTGAGGCACGCAATCTTCAGCACAGCGCGAATGTTCTAGAAGTGCAAAAGCGTTTAAGGTGTTCATAAAGGTGGTGTAGAAAATTGGTAAACTGTAGCCAAGATGGATCTTTGAAGAGTTGGATTGGTGAAACTAGAAGTTCTTAATTATTTTAGTTTGAAAGTGGAAGCGAAGTTTTCCCGTTGATAACAGGCGACTATGGAATCTCGGACACTCCAGAGTCATATGAGAAACAACATAATCGTTGTCTCAACAATGGCGTCGTCATTACTGTCATCGATTTCATCATTATCGATATGAGACTTATCGAAAACAACATCATTATGATCGAAAATACTAATATAAACGTTCATACTCTTGCAGACTGCTTCAAACATTTTCTGTTTTCCATTGTCCGTTTTCAATTTCCAATTCCCGTTTTTCGTTTTCCATTTAACGTTTTCCTTTTTCCGTTATCCGTTTTGTTTTTCGTTTTCTGTGTTTCGTTTTCCGTTTTCTGTCTTCTGTCTTCTGTCTTCTGTCTTCTGTCTTCTGTCTTCTGTCTTCTGTCTTCTGTCTTCTGTCTTCTGTCTTCTGTCTTCTGTCTTCTGTCTTCTGTCTTCTGTCTTCTGTCTTCTGTCTTCTGTCTTCTGTCTTCTGTCTTCTGTCTTCTGTCTTCTGTCTTCTGTCTTCTGTCTTCTGTCTTCTGTCTTCTGTCTTCTGTCTTCTGTCTTCTGTCTTCTGTCTTCTGTCTTCTGTCTTCTGTCTTCTGTCTTCTGTCTTCTGTCTTCTGTCTTCTGTCTTCTGTCTTCTGTCTTCTGTCTTCTGTCTTCTGTCTTCTGTCTTCTGTCTTCTGTCTTCTGTCTTCTGTCTTCTGTCTTCTGTCTTCTGTCTTCTGTCTTCTGTGTTCTTTTTTCTGTTTTCTGTTTTCTCATTTCTGATTTCTGTCTTCCTTTCTTATCCTATATTTTTTAAAGTTTTAAATAATCCTCCAACCAGAGCATCCGAATCTGTTTACTTTAATGGTGCTTTTCTGTTTATTTTGGAATCGATTATAGGACCGTTCGCCCAATTCCCTTGGCTAACGTATCCAGCAATCATCTATTGATAGGTGTGCATTAGTTTCAGTCATTGAGTGTGTATGTTTCTTATTTTTTGGAGGTTTATTTACCTTCACTGCCTAGAAAGCTTCATAAGCCGACCAGCCACCAATCTGCTGATTGAAGTAAGAGCCAAAAATAGCTCCGACCACTCTGGAAGGTGCTTAAACTTCTAGTCCTTCCATCGGCATCCATCTGGTAGAAGCAACGAAAAGCCAAGTCAATGATCCACCTGGGCTGGTGGCCGTCGATTTCCCAGCCGAAGAAGAGGAAAAGCCGCCGGGACTTTTCTCCAACCTATCAGAAGTGAGTGAGGTCCATTCGACTTGGTTAGGTTTAGGATTACTCGGGTTACGGCAACAGAAGCAAGAGGTTTTATTTTCTTTATCACGTGCTTCATTCTTTTTATGTTCTTAGTATTAAGATGGTCACGAATCGTTTGAAGGAATTAAAGGTGGGAAGAATGGAACAAAAAAAATCTATTTTAACCATCTCATAAGAGTAACTTCTTTGGAACAAAAAAAAAAACATTTTAAAATTTAAGGAAGCCTTTTTTTTAACAAAAATTAGAAAACAATTATTGTCACTCAGTGACGTTGGCAAGATTCTGATTTGACTAAGATTTGCTGTTAACTCTGTTGAATATTCGGGAATCATACATGCATTGTTGAAATCCTTTTAAATTAGATCTCATTCTAAAAAAA
The DNA here is from genome assembly GCF_029784155.1 of Uranotaenia lowii. Taxonomy (NCBI): domain Eukaryota; kingdom Metazoa; phylum Arthropoda; class Insecta; order Diptera; family Culicidae; genus Uranotaenia; species Uranotaenia lowii. The sequence continues at coordinate 143,116,795 of NC_073691.1, forward strand.
CGTAAATCAAGTACTTTCGAAAACATGCCGGCTGGTTTTAGACGTCAACTCTCCAACAAGAAAACATTCAAACCTTCAATTGATCGATCAACGACAAATTGATTCCTGACGGGTCGGCAAGACTTTTTGCAGCATTTTGATTAAAGAATCCTGATCAATTGGTGCCTTCATTCTACATAGGAGGGGTAAAAACTTCTACTCAGAACAACAAACAATGGCATCAAAAAAAAAATCTCGGAAGCCTGCCATGAATGGCAAAGCTCGTTCGCTTTTCAATCTTTCAACCTTATCTCGTACAATCTGCTACCGAAAGAAAAAGCAGGCATTGGGCTGTACGGTTTCATAGAAAAGGCAGTCCAAAAAACCGATGGATATTCAACCATTAAAAGTCCTTCATCCCTAATGCTCTGATTACTCGACTTATGCAAATTGAAATCCGTTTTCCGGCACAGGGAGAAGGACGGTTTTTTTTTGCTCAGGTAGGGTGAGGGAACCGAAAATTGACTTCCCCAGACAGCAGCCAAAATGAATACTAATTACAAATTAAAGATTTAATATTTTCATCAAGGATAACATTCATTTGAACTAAACTGATGCTTGAAAGAAAACTTTTCAATTATTTTCCAAACACAAGTTCTTAATACAAGATAATAATTTTTAATTCTTTCCACACTAGCTTATGAATTATGAGTAATTAGTTGATTACACATTCAAATATCGAAATCCTGGATTAAATTACTTGAACAATCGTTAATCGATGTTTGGTTAAGAATGCTAACAAGAAAATCTTTTAGGGATGTTTAGAGATGTTCTGGTAACTTTTTACTAGGCCAATCAATACGATTGGATTGGACAGAAGCTATGTGGGTGATGTCGAAACGTTAAGACTTGAGTAACATGTTTCCCATGTTCCATCAATCAACATGCTAAGCAATGACAGACAAATTTGACAACCTACCCTGCCTGGAGCCCAAAAAAACTTGATCCGGAGACAAATTGAACCTTGCATCGACCAGTGGAAAAAGATAACGTTGCCAAACGTGTAAGGCCGATCAAATCGGGCACCATGTAAAATTAAAAAAAAAAACCGATTGTGTTCAAGATTTGGATAGGAAAATACGAATCTGTAAGTGGGATGTTTTTGTTTCCGACGCATGGGTGATTCGAGTTTTTTTTTCCTTCTCAAAACCAACGAAGGATAGCGCTTTGGGTGATGCTATCCGGTCCAGCAAGTATACAATATGTAAATTAGTTTTGTTTGTCACAAATCTTTGAATTTTTTTTTCCTTTTTGTTGCTTTGGTTAAGAATTTCTGACTAAGAATCAGTTTTTTAAAATTTTCATCTTTTCAGATGATATATCCCTGTTTAACATGGATAATTAAATCTTGTTTTAAAGCTCACAGTTGGCAAAGCAGTTGCCTCATGATTCGGAGTCCATGAGTTCGAGCCCAACAGTAAACATTGAACACAGTTGTACCGATATGTTTTTCAATAGCTGTCCGCCAACTATAGGGTTGATATAAAGAAAGATTTTTAAGCATGGCTTAAATTGAACTGGTTTTCAGAACACAGTAAGCGTAAGTCTTTCTACCCGTTATATACGACATATGACATGAGACAGGAGACAGGATACAGGAGACAGGAGACAGGAGACAGGAGACAGGAGACAGGAGACAGGAGACAGGAGACAGGAGACAGGAGACAGGAAACAGGAGACAGGAGACAGGAGACAGGAGACAGGAGACAGGAGACAGGAGACAGGAGACAGGAGACAGGAGACAGGAGACAGGAGACAGGAGACAGGAGACAGGAGACAGGAGACAGGAGACAGGAGACAGGAGACAGGAGACAGGAGACAGGAGACAGGAGACAGGAGACAGAAGACAGGAGACAGGAGACAGGAGACAGGAGACAGGAGACAGGAGACAGGAGACAGGAGACAGGAGACAGGAGACAGGAGACAGGAGACAGGAAACAGGAGACAGGAGACAGGAGACAGGAGACAGGAGACAGGAGACAGGAGACAGGAGACAGGAGACAGGAGACAGGAGACAGGAGACAGGAGACAGGAGACAGGAGACAGGAGACAGGAGACAGGAGACAGGAGACAGGAGAAAGGAGACAGGAGACAGGAGACAGGAGACAGGAGACAGGAGACAGGAGACAGGAGACAGGAGACAGGAGACAGGAGACAGGAGACAGGAGACAGGAGACAGGAGACAGGAGACAGGAGACAGGAGACAGGAGACAGGAGACAGGAGACAGGAGACAGGAGACAGGAGACAGGAGACAGGAGACAGGAGACAGGAGACAGGAGACAGGAGACAGGAGACAGGAGACAGGAGACAGGAGACAGGAGACAGGAGACAGGAGACAGGAGACAGGAGACTGGAGACTGGAGACATGAGACAGGAGACACCTCAAGAAACAATTTTAGCTTTAGTATGGTTAGCTTATCATTCTGTAAGTTCTTCGAGTTTTTTTTTATCAGGCAATCATGATGGTTGATGAATGTTGATTGCATTATTGAGATATGATGAAATTAATATCAAAAAAGCAATGTTTTATTCATATTATTAGCACCTTTTCTACTACCAGTCATGATTTAAGGTAAAACGTTTATGAAAGAGTATCTTCAAAAATAAAATTGTATAACATTACATACTAATATCGCTAACACAATAAAATGCATTGAAAATAAGCCAAAAAAATATTTTAAAATACTTGACATAGTGAATCCATTAACATTGCGTCATTTTGTGCCCTTCGTGGAGGTCTTTTACCGCGGCCCTATGCACCGGAGAATCGACGCGGAATCTTTATTTAACTAAGAGAGAATTTTAGCATTTTTCATGACCCACAATCACAGTTTTAAAATTAGCTGCATTTAAAATGCCATAAAAAAACCATAGTAAAACCAAATGCTTGTTGGCTTAATCTGTGTTACTTGGGATAAGACATAAGACATAAGACTTGAGACTTTAGACTTTAGACTTTATACAACTATTTCGTAATATTCGGTTTAATCAGATAAGGGAGTGTTCTCAAATGACTTCATTTCGGATAATTTTTCTATTAAATCGAACTTAAAATAAAGTTCACCAAAAGTTCACGAATTTTGGTTCAAGGCTTCAGTAGTATCTACTAACGAATGAGTAAAACAAATCATTTTTTACTTCTCATGATAAGCCTTAGTTGATTATTTTGTTACCAACTCACATCAAAATGTCAATGTATTTGTCCAGTCTCAAATCCAAGCTTTGAAACTTTTTTGTAATAATTTTTCAAGTCGAATTCGATTTAGACTAATGAAAAGATTGTTTGTCACATTTTGTCGAATTTTTCAACGAAAGATGAATAACTGAAAAAATAAATAAATAAAAGGTCACATAGTAACTGTTTTGCTCCGTTTTTCTAGAAGATCTTCGTTAGAATCAGAATTCCGAATCATGTGATGAAATATTTTAAAACTCACTCGTCTCTGAAATTTTTACCCGTTACACTGCCGTTCCAAGCAAAAACGCCATTGAAATTTCAGCTATATTACCAAATTTTCTCTCAAACTAAAAACTCACCGACGGTTTATTCTTAATGAACAGTTCAAGTTGATTTTTTTTTATTTTTCTGCCAAAAAAATTACATTTCCTTCAACAAACGGAACATTAGAGCCAAAAATGTTTCGTGTGACACATTTGCGTAGAATCAGAGAGCATACCGATGCTAGCTCTAGGAAAAACTGTCACACGGCTACACTTTTTTTAGCATTTTAAAAGCTCGTATAATTTCTATTTTTTCCAAAAATCAAGCTAAAACGTAATTTGAGAAATACGTTCCTCATTGTTAGTAAAAAATGTATAATTAAATATCGATCTTGTAAGTAGTGCCTACCGAAAGTGTTGGTAAAAAAATTTCTGAATAAATCACACAATGCCTCTCGCTCCTCCCCAACCCTGTATTTTAGTGTTATTTTTGGTGAATAACATTATACTCGACAGTTTGAACTCATCTAAATTGAATTTTTTTGATGAAGTTTGCATTTTTTATAGAATTTTCTCTTGTGTGACATTCTTGCGTAGAACTATTAACATAGAGGCAACCACCTTGATGAAAATTTCGAAAGTTCAGAGCAAAGTATACTTGTTTGTGTTTTTATTAGAAAGTTAACACTAAAAGAGACCGTTTCCAGCAAAAAAGTGAAAATGATCCTAAAGCCACATGGGACAGTTTCGCTTGGTTTTGGTCCAAACTCATCCATGATTTTTTACAGAATTTTTAGGTAGCATTTACATGATTAAATTTGGACTAAAAGGTTTGTATGGGAAATTGAATATTTTGTTCTGAAAAATCAACACCATTTTTGTTTCTTCTAAGTAACCAAGCCAGCTGATGCTTTTTATGCTGATTTCTAAATTCTTGAAAGGAAATTTACCGCTGAACAACTTTGTCGAAGATCTAACTTCGTATCTTATTAGGCAAACAAGTTATTAGCTGTTTAACAGGGGTATGTTTTTTCTCATTGATAAACAATAAATTGAATTGACATCACTGCTGGAGCCTCGCGAAGTATTGCATGAAAAGTAGTCACGCAATACCTCGCTATGCACCCAGCAGTGATGTCAATTTAATTTATTGTTTATCTATGCGAAAAGACATGCCCCTGTTAAACAGCTAGCAACTTTTTTGTCTAGTAAGATACGAAGTTACAATCTTCTACAAAGTCGTTCAGCGGAAAATTTCCCTTCAAGAATTTTTAAATTTGCATTAAAAGTATCAGCTGACTCGGTTCGACAGAAGAAACAAAAATTATTTTGATTTCTCAGTACAAAATAATCAATTTTAACATACAAACCTAAAAGTTTAAATTTACTCATGTAAACGTTATTCGAAAATTCTGCAAAAAATCATGGAGAAGTTTTGAACCAAAACGAAGCTTTTTAGATCCCAGGGTTTGAGAAATTCTAAAATGTCCCCAAATCGACTCAGTCTAGTAGATCAGCCACGAAATTCTTAAAATTAATTAAAGTTGGAAGCTTAACGTTGCACCTAAGGATATGTTTTTTGATATATTTTAAGACCATGGCCACAAAAAAATGTAAAAAAGTGGTGGCGAACTTTTCAATCAATGAATCGTTAAACACACAAGTCACACCAAATATTTTGTAGAAAGAATTGAAAAGTTGACGTCATTTGGCACATTTTCGCATCTTGAAATTTTCGAAATTTTCAGATTTTCTTGCACTTAAATTCAACTTTGCTTTGGATTTTGAATATATTCACGCAAGATTTTCGCAATAAATTTATATTCATCAGAAAAGAAATTTCACACCGATTCTAGAGTTGTAATTACATTAGCGCTGCAATAGTTTACACAAATATGATTTATAAATATGTAATAATTAATTCATGTGTTTTTCAATTAGCAATTTAAAATAGGTTGTATTTTTTTCAAACGCGTTTTTTTCGATTCGCCATATATGGAGATAGATCCTTTTCAGTTGTTGATACAGATATACTTTCTGAACGATTTGCACACGCCAATTTTGATGTTGACTATCAGCGATGCCACATGTACCGATATATCGGTATTTCTACCGATTTTCGAGCAAATTTTCGATCACGAATCTGTATATACCGGATATCGCAAAACATACCGATTTCATACCGATTTATTTCAGTCTAAGCAAGACTATCGTGAATATTGGGTTTTCTGTTGAAATAAAAACGACCAAATAATATTTGGTGCTAGCTAAGTAAGAAACACTTGAAGCTTTTATGATAAGATGATTATAATTAAGAAATATTTTTTATGGAGAATGTTGGAAAACTGTTGGAAATCTAATGAGTTTAAATATATACGAGTTTCTAAGAATTTTAAAAACACAAAAATTGTAAAGAACAATCTATATGGATAACACCTAAAGGAATGAAGTGTTAATCGATAACTTGAAGAAATTTTTTGATTGAGAATATTACAAGGAACTTCAGGAGTTTTTTTATATTTAACAAACCAATAAAAACTTTCCGATATGTGAATTTTTTAACAATTTAGAGCCTCAGAGCCAAAGGGGTAGTGCAAAAATGATCGATTTTGAATTAATAATACGGAACGAGTTTTTATGTTTCAAACAGTATTTTGGCGATTTCTTCAGATTTTTTTAAATTTATTCATAAATACAAATATACAAATTTTTGAAAAACTTATGGAAAATGGCCAAACACAACAACTTAAAACTTTAATGCATGGCTTTTTTTTAAATGAGGATAGCAGTTATTGATTCAGTGAAATAACATTATTTTAATTTGAATAACACATCTGTAAAATTTTCTCCTCACTTCTCTATCCATCTTCATCAATTTTCATTTCTGATGTTCTTTCTTCAAGAATATACATTTCACCGATACGCTGTAAAATAAATTTACAAGAATTTTAAAACTGAAAAAAGATTTATCTGAGTTCGAAAATATCGATTAAAATGTGGCATCACTGTTGCCTATACTCTTTTCTATCGACGCCAAAAATGCTGAGTCTACCTAACTTTGTCTAATTTCGATACCGAAATGAGCGAAAACAGACATAAACGCAAGCGACTGTGAAAATTTTCTGGATTTATTTTTAGTTTTATACTTATCATTAGGGTTCAACACGCACGAGTGCGTCAAATGA